>NW_016107340.1:3966613-4003065 GCF_001604975.1 Cebus imitator | reverse complement strand
TGTTATTGGTTTATAGAAATGTTATGGATTTTTGTACATTGACTTTGTATCCTGAAACTATACCGCAGTCATTTATTCCAGGATCCTTTTGGCAGAGTCTTTCAGGTTCTGTAGGTATGGAATTATATCATCTATGAAGAGAGAGGGTTTGAATTCTTCTTTTCCTATTTGGGTGCCCTTTATTTCTTTCTCTTGCTTGATTGCTCTGGCTGGCACTTTTGGAATTATTTTGAGTAGGAGTGGTGAGACTGGGCATTCTTGTCTTAGTCTGGTTCTTAAAGGGAATGGTTCCAGCCTTTGCCCATTTAGTATGTTGTTGGCTATAGCTTTGTCATAGATGGTTCTCATTATTTTAAGGTATTTTCCTTTGATGACTAGTTTGTTGAGGGTTTTTATCATAAGGAGATGTTTGATTTTATTAAAAGCTTTTTTCATGTTTATTGAAATGATATGTGATTTTTTTCTTCAATTCTGTTTATGTGGTGAATTACATTTATTGATTTTTGTATGATGAACTAACCTAGCATCCCAGGAATGATGCCCACTTGATCATGGTGAGTTAGCTTTTTGATGTGCTGCTAGATTTGGTTTGCTAGTATTTTGTTGAGGATTTTTGTGTCTATGTTAATCAGGGATATTGGTCTCTTATTTTCTTTCTTTGTTGTGTCTTTGCCAGTTTTTGGTATCAGGGTGATGCTGAATTCATAGAATGAATTATGAAGGAGTTCTTCTTCCTGATTTTTTGAAAGAATTTCAGTAGAATTGGTACCAGCTCTTCTTTCTACATCTTGTAGAATTCAGCTGTATATCCATCTGGCCTGAGGCTTTTTTTGGTTGGCAGAATTTTTTTATTACTGATTGAATTTCAGAACTCAATATTGTTCTGCTTATGGTTTTAATTTCTTCCTGGTTAAATCTTGGGAGGTTATGCATTTCCAGAAAGTTTTTCATTTTCTTTAGATTTTCTAGTTTCTGTGCATAGAGATGTTCATAGTAGTCTCTGAAGAGATTAGTTGTAATGTCATCTATGTCTTTTCTGATTACATTTATTTGAATCTTCTCTCTTTTTCTTTGTTAATCTAGCTAGCAGTCTATCAACCTTGTTTATTTTTTCAAATAACCAACTTTTGGTTTCATTGATCCTTTGTGTGGATATTCTGTTGATTCTTGGATGGGTCTCAACTTCATTAAATTCTGCTCTAATTTTAGTTATCTATTTTCTTCTAGCTTTGGGGTTAGTTTATCCTTGTTTTTCTAGTTTCCTCTAGGTGTGGTTAGATAATTAATTTGAGACCTTCTTAACTTTCTAATGTTGGTATTTAGCACTATAAACTTTCCTGTTAGCACTGCTTTTGCTGCATTCTAGAGATTTTGGTATGTTGTTTCTCTGTTTTCAGTTATTTCAAATACTTTTTAAATTTCTGTCTTAATTTTGTTCTTTGCCCAAAAGTCATTGAGGAGCAAGTTGTTTAATTTCCAGGTAATTGAGTGGTTTTGAGATATTTCGTTTGTATTGATTTACATTTTTATTCCACTGTGGTCTGAGAGTTAAATTTCTTTTCTGGCCATTATCTATATTATGTGAAGTAAACCTATATAACCAATCATTCTCCTTATCTTAATTGGCACCAAGAATGCCAACGAGAATAATATGACAGTAATTATAATAAAAGGTTAAATTTCTTTTCTATCATCTTCCAGAAAGACTATACCTATATTGTTTAGTGTTATATTCCCAGTGTCTAGTGTAGTTATTATTTGGAAAATTGAGTGGTTAAATTGGTTGTCTTTCTTCAGGCTCCCCACAAAGCCAGCCTTGACATAAGGACTTGGGTGGAGGTGGTTTATTTGGGATGTAAATTCAGGCAGCCAAGGAAGGGAGACAGGATAAGAAAAAGAACCAATAAAAAGTATAAATAAGCCAGCTATCTTTGTAGGCAACTGGAATTCAATTCCACTAGACACATTCTAAGAAAGCATATTAAACATACCTCAGAATTGTCCCACTGGACATTGAGAAGGTTAGGATTTTACCTACCAATTCACACTCTTTTCTGAGTGAGGATTGACTCCATTCCTGGTGGTTAACTCACGCATGTTTTGTCATGAGTCTCTACTTTTCACAGTGTAGAGAAGGCCCTCAGGCAGGTAAATGAGTAAAACCAGGAACTTAAGAAGGGAAGCTACCAGTGTGCCAGAAACCATCTACCACAGTGACAGGCAAACTCAGAGCTGGATCAAGAGAATCCATATTCTCTTGGCACCAAAGGCATCTGCCACATTGTTTACCAACCTCTGTCGTTTTTTTCTGGCCATTATTTTTCACCCACATCTTTAGGTCACGGCATCTCCCTTTCATTTGGTGAACTGTTATTCCTCTACTCCGTGCATTTCTGGTGTGTCTGTCAATTAAGAACTGCTGGATTCTGTCACACTGCCATAGAATTTTATATGTGGACACTGGAAGAAAGACTATGTCTCTTTTCTTTTAGTGAATTAACTAGAATAATATAAACCTGGCACTGTCTGCAGTCATCCTTTTCCTTCCAATGCAGCAAGGAGGAAGCCATCTATAGTAGGAGAAAATAAAGTCAATATATACAAAGAGAAGCAAAATCAAGGAATGGAGAGAACCACATAGACAAGGTTGGGTTCTTAAATGCAGTCATTCCCTATGGCCAACCTAATCCTGTCAGGTAGGTACTCCTGACCTATTGAGTCTCATGAGGAAATCAATTTTTACTCTACTCTCCCCCACCTAATTTTTTTTTCTTTGCATATGCCAAATTGAATTCTCTCACAACTAAAAAAGTAATTAATACACTTGATTAAATGTATATATTTATTTCACAACGTGATACATTGTGACATTCAGTGTTTCGGTTTGGATCTGTGTCCCCACCAAATCTCATATTAAATTGCAACCCCAGTGTTGGAGGTGGGGCTTAGTGAAAGGTGATTGGATCATGTGAGCGGAATTCTCATGAATGGCTTAGGAGGGAGTTATTGTCAGATCTGGTTGTTTAAAAGTGTGTAGCATCTCTCCCCTCTCTCACTTGGTCCTGCTCCTGCCTCGTAAGACACCTGCTCCTGCTTTGCCTTCCACCACGAGTAACAGCTCCCTAAGGCCTCCCTAGAAGCAAATGCTACCATGCTTACTGTACAGCTTGAGGAACCAGGAGCGAATTAAAACCAGGAGCGAATTTTTCTTTATAAATCGCCCAGTTTCATGTATTTCTTTATAGTAGTGTGGGAATGGACTAACACATGCAGCAACCACCATTTTTTAGGAGGATGAGAATCCTGAAATGAACTACACATACCTCATGCACATGAATGGAAACTTAACAGCTGGGAAGAAAATAATTATCTTATCTCTGCACTAGAAATAGAAAAAAAAATGATACAAATCTTGTGTGGTCTACAGAAGAGCATAATCTCTTTAAAAGGTCCTGAGTTTAGTGTATAGAAAGGTGGATTTTATACACAAGTTTTATTCTGGACATCAAAACACACAGGGATTTTGGCAGGAAGGGTCCATGAAGGAAAGCTTTGTATCAGCAATGTATCCTTGGCTTTTGTGTGTTCTTCTAATGACTATCTTTAAAGCTGTTTTACTATTTATTTATTATTTTATTAGGTAATCTTCATAATGACATCTTAAAATAAATACTTCAACTCTTCTCCTCTTCTTTATGGTATCAGTTACTAGAAACAAGTTTAAGAAGTAAATAGCTTGATAACATCATTATCTACCTTATAAGGTATTTTTTTCTTTCTTTTATTAAACAGAAATTCTTATACTTCTCTTAATCTGCTTTTATAAAACTCTGTTTATTTAGAGCTTTTCGGTTTGACACTTTTGCGACACTTATTCAAATGGAAAAAAAACAGCTTCAAGTAATTTGTATTTACATATATCATCCAGGGCGTGTTTTCATTTAAAAATAGCAAATCAGTATTTCTGAGAAACATTTACAAATTGACTTGTGTATGTTTCTGATCAGTGTTTAAAACAATTAAACACATTTTGCCTAGTTTATGTTGAGCAAGGGTTGTAGTAGACCGAAAAATATTAGGTGAGTGCAAAAGCAATTGTGGTTTTTGCATTGTTGGAATTTGCTATTTGATAATGGAATACATTTTTAAATAAATGGGAATTTTTTTTTTGCTAATGGCTTATTACTTGCTGTTTATCTTATGATTATTTTAGACAACGGAAATGACGTTAGACAAAAAGCAGATTCAAATGATTTTCTTATTCAAGTTGAAAATGGGTCAGTCATAAAGCAGCAGAGACAACTTGCAACATCAACACATTTGGCCCAGGAACTGCTAAGGAACATACAGTGCAGTGGTGGTTCAGGAAGTTTTGTGAAAGAGACGAGAGCCTTGAAGATGAGTATAGTGGCCAGTCACTGGAGGTTGACAATGACCAGTTGAGAGCAATCATCGAAGCTCTTACAACTACAGAAGTGCCTGAAGAGCTCAATGTCGACCATTCTACTGTCATTTGGCATTTGAAGCAAATTAGAAAGGTGAAAAAGCTCGCTATATGGGTGCCCATGAGCTGACCGAAAATTTTTAAAAATGGTCATTTTGAGGTGTCACCTTCTCTTATTCTACACAGCAACAGTGAACCATTTCTCAATCCAATTGTGATGTGCTGAAAAGTAGATTTTATGTAATGACCAGTTCAGTGGTTGGACTAAGAAGAACTTCAAAGCACTTCCCAACCCCAAACTTTTACCAAAGAGAAGTCATGGTCGCTATTTGTTGATCTGCTGCCGATCTGATTTGCTATAGCTTTCTGAATTCCAATGAATCCATTACATCTGAGAAGTATGCTCAGCAAATTGCTGAGATGCACCAAAGACTGAAAAGCCTGCAGCCAGCATTGGTCAACAGAAAGGGCCCAATTTTCTGCCAGGACAATGCCTGATCGTACGTGGCACAACCAGTGCTTCAAAAGTAGTATAAATTGGGCTACCAAGTTTTGCCTCATGCGCTATATTCTAACCTGACCGTTCTCTAACCACTTCTTCAAGCATCTCCACACATTTTTCAAGGAAAATGCTTCCACAACCAGCAGGATGCAAAGAATACTTTCCAAGAGTTCGTTGAATCCCCAAGCATGGATTTTTTTGCTACAAGAATAAAAAACTTACTTCTCATTGGCAAAAATGTGTTAATTGTAATGATTTCTATTTTGATTCACAAAGATGTGCTTGCGCCTAGTTATAATAATTTAAAATTCAGGGTCTGAAACTGTGATTACTTTTGCACCAACTATCAGGCTGCATATCCAGGTCTCACATAAAGCCTGGTAAATGATCCTTGTTATTAGAGAAGTTCTGCCGAAAAATTACTGTGAAACTCAACTGTCTCTAGGTTGTTCTGAGAAAAGAGACCTGGAACCACGGGTTGATCCCAGGGAAACACTGGCCATGGATGATTTGGACCCAGGTAGGGGCACAGGAGAAAGTTCACCCATAACTGCTGAGGCCAGTCAGCTGGAGGGAAAGCACGAGTAACAGACGAAAAGGAAAGGTCATAGTAGCACTGATTATCAGGTCTGGAGGAGCTTAGGGCAGAAAACAGAAAATAAGGTGTCTGAGAGCAGGGAAGATTGAAAAGAAGTTGGATCAAGGGAGTATCAGCTGTGTCAACAGTGACAGGGTGGAAGGCCCACTTTTCTGGGGTGCTAGCAGAAGTGTCTGGTAGTTCTCAAGAGCTATTCAGAACCAGCCATTATTCACAGTTAAAATAACTGCAAATCAAAGCAATGGAGGTAATCTACCCATTCACTTACAACATGTCAAATAACTTGTTAGATCAAATTGATTCTCCCAGTGTGGTTGTACCTATTTACATTTCTACTTGTTAAGAATGGAAATTCTAGTTGCTTCACATCTACACCTGTAGTTTCTATTATTGATCTTTTGTATTTTAAGATAATCGTTATTTTAAAATATATCCTGTTTACCTTATGAGGAGTAGGGTTGAGAACCAATTTTCTATGATTTGAGAGAATAATACTAGACAGATTAGACAGATAAGAATAAAGGACATTTAGAAGAGCCATGTGAGAACATTAGCCTCTTTGTGTTAACTAATCCTCATCTGTGAAATTAAGGTAATACCTCATAAGGTTATTGTGAAGATTTGAAAGTGTAAAGACATGCAAAGCACATTGTGTTTGCAATGTCAACTATTATTACGCCTTCACCATAGAGTCAACCAAATAGTGAATAATGAACAAACATTCCTAGGTACAATCTTCCATAGATTGTGCTAGGCTTCCCCAAACACTCCTGCATTCTACAGCATCTAGTCACTCATACATCTATCAGGCATGAAGATCATAAGAGGCACTTTTCAGTCATTATGTGGCAATGCCAAACTTAAAAAATTATGAAAAAAAAGATTAACTAGGAGACAGGAAAATGAAGATAAGTTACCCTCTTCATGATTTCCACATTGTAAATATCTTCACAAATATTATGAATGTCTAATGATACTAATTTTTTTTTTCAAATTTGAACTGTTGGCTTAAGAGAAGCCTAAGAAATAAAATGGAAAAAGTAAAATTTAAAAATAACTTATGATTGTACATATACACATAAAATAATTTCTACCAATTCATAAAATTTCAGAAATGTTATAATTTCAGAAGAGGAGATGACAGATACTATCAATGGGGTCAGTGTAAACTTAATGCAAGCATCATAAAAAACAAAACAAAATATTGTTTCATGTCAATACATTAAAAAACTGTTACTCTAAATGTATTTATAATTAAAAGCAACAACCGAGCATTCACACCAAGTGTGCCATCTTTTACTTTTAAAGTTGTACTTATAAGCAAGAACAGTATGTTTTGTTTGTGGCTATTTAGCACTTAGGAGCAAGTGCATAAGTTTGAGGAAAGGTTGTGAATAAGTCTACAGTTTTTATTTATCAACCACCATATAACCAAGACAAAATACCTTTGGATGTATGAGTCAAATGCATATTGCTAACTTTTTTACACTGGTTATTTAAATATTACCTTATAAAAATTTGAATAATATGTTAATATTGTAACAAAGAAAAACATATCCTGAAACACTAGCACTATTATGTTTTGGTGTTCATGTGTGAATGTTTAATAAACTCTAAAAGTTTATATTTCTCATTAGAATTCCCATTGGCTAACTGGGTTGCTCAGTTAGATTCAGATACAATCAAATTCAGAGCTCTCAGTCACCTTAAGCCCATCAGCATATTAGCCCAATAGGTACAGATAAATTAGGATCCATAAGATTAGGTTCTGGGATTCCAGTTTTGGGAAGCAGATTTTCTCTTTTCTGCTGAAAACATGTAGCCTGGACACCTTCTTAAGACTTCAAAGAGAATTCCTGTTGGGAATGGAGCCATTGCTAAGGAAATATTGCTAAGAAATAAGAGGCAGGAACTACAGTCCAGTCACTTTGTATAAATCACTGGATCAGTCTTCTGAAACTGTATCTCCTCACCTCCTTCTGGACTTTTCAGTTACATGAATCAGTAAGTTCTCTGCATGGCTCAATCCAGTTTGAGCTGGTGTTTCAGGTATTTGCAACCAGTTATGCTGACCAATATACTGAGCTACGGGCAGCTCCACCTTTACAGGACTCTAAGTTCCACAAGGGAGTTGGTAGCGATCTGTTCTTGTATGCAGTCTCAGCTCTTTCATCAAACCACTACTTTTATAATGTGGCATGTCATACGGATAGACTGCTGGGCTTGGTCATAGAGAAAGTAGAGTTCACTCTTGGTTCTGACATGTTTTTTATCAAGTTAATTCTGTAATTCACTTAATCTCAGTTTCTTTATAAAATGAAGAAGTAGGCCTTTAGTTTGTTTACATATCTATCTATCATCTATCTATCTGCAGAGATG
Source organism: Cebus imitator (assembly GCF_001604975.1). Taxonomy (NCBI): domain Eukaryota; kingdom Metazoa; phylum Chordata; class Mammalia; order Primates; family Cebidae; genus Cebus; species Cebus imitator. The sequence goes on along the minus strand of NW_016107340.1, from coordinate 3,995,142 downwards.
TTTTTCAGAAGAAATCTTATATAGAACTCAACAAATAAAACAATGGCAATTGTGAGTTGTAAGAATGGCAATTGTTTTTCTCATCCCTGTTTCCTTAGCATAACCATAAACCTGGTGAAATGTATATATTCAGCAAGTAGTTGCTGAATAAATGAATACAAGCAGAGCTCCTCTGTTGGAGAGATGACATGGAGCCTGGGTCCCCATTTACTTGAGCTTTCCCTCATCCCCTTACCCATCCTGAGTTTCCACTAAGAAACTCAAGGGTTTGGCAGATCCCAGGCTGAAAGCCAATGACCAAGTCATCTCTAAGGCCCTTCCAGTTCTAACATTGTGTAGAACAATTTAGTGATTCCCAACTGTGACAGTGGAGGAATGCAGGTTGATTATGTCACCAGAATTAAATTATGAGAATTTTCAAATGATTGTACTGAGAGTCTTTTTCTGTTACCTCAATGAATTAATTCTATTAATTAACCATGTACTATTTTCATTAATCACAATTTGATGGATTGATTAATTAATCATTGTTAAAAGAGCCTCCCATGCCTAGGCACTGTGTACGGGCTAGTGGTCCACCCCTAAACAAACAAAACAGAGTGACAGACATGATCCTGATATGGCCCCAAGGAGTGGAGGAACACTAGGTTCTTCATCTCCAGTTGAATTAGAAAAAAATGACACGGACACCTGTGGAGTAGTTTTAAGGAGCAGAGAGTTTAATTGGCAAGACAGAAGGGGGAAGAAAGAAAGAAAAAAACTCCCTTGTACAGAGACAGAGGGAGGGAGGGCTCCAAAGCCAAGAGAGGGAACTCCACTTTCCAGTAATATCAGCCAGCTATATTCAAAGGCTGGAGGAGGTAGTATCTGATTTGCATAGGGCTCAGGGGATTGGTTTGACCAGGCATGTCATTGACTTAGCCTGCAAAAAAAACTGGCCATCCCACCCTAGCTTTTAATATGCAAATAGAGTGCCATGATGTTCCACACATGTGGGGATATGTGGGGGCAGCCATGCTACCAGACACATGTGAGGCAAGGGCAAGAAGGCCACGGGAATCGCCATGCTGGGTGGACCCAGTTTCTAATGGCCTGCATTTGCATATCAAAGTTTGCTAGCCTGGCTCTAAGAGCCAGGGCTTTAGAAGAAACTTTTCCCAAGATGTTTTAAAAATGACAACTTCCCAAGGACCCCTTTTCCTTCCTGTCTGCCTAAAATAATTTCTTAATAACTCCCACAACAATCCCATTCTCTTGGAGCTTCCTTGGTTGAATATTAGATCTCCCTGGGAGCTCTCAAAATCTTGATGCTTTAGGTCCCACCCCCCAGATAATCTGATTTCAAAATTAAAAAGTATGAAATCACAACAGGTGCTGTTGTTTGTTGAATGACAGCTAACTGAAGAAATTAGTACTTGTAAAAAGGCTTACTTGGAACATGTTGCGTTCTCTACGTCTAAGACAGTCAAGAGAGATTGGTCAACTACTCTATATCTATATCTGTCTCTGTATATATATACATATATATATATATATATGTTACTGGGAGAGTAAAACTTCAACTGGATTGCCTGGTTTCCACACTGGGAATTGATCCCAGCCACCTGGGTGAAAACCAGGAATCTTAACAGCTAGACCCCCACGTAAACAGGACTGTAGCCGGCTGGTGGGCTCTTGGCCTCTCTAATCCAAAAGAATGGGGAAAGGGGCCCCAGAAGCTTACTGTCCGAATTGTGAACCCAAAAAGTTTTGTGGAAGAGCAATTTTTTGGACAAAGAGAGAGAAAGAAGACAGTTCCCATGCTGTCGTGGGAGGGGACCCAGAGAAGGAATCCGTTGAGGTAGGAGCAACTGAAGTTTTAACCTTTGAATTATTCCCTCCCCATTCATGTTTTCATCCAGGAGGGGAGTTCTTTCAAATTTCCTCCGGATTGATTGATTTTTTGACTCTGATGCCTGATTGGCTACTTGTTTTACATCCCTGAGTTACAGAGCTCCCTCCTCCCAGAGCTTATGGTGGGAATTTGGGACAAAAGAGCCCTACCTGGCTTTCCCGTGCTGGAAGATCAGACAAATAATTTTACCTGGCCTGAGTGGAAGAGGTGCTCAAAGAGCTCCAGCTGCCTGCGGCAGGAAGCCAGAATTGCATTTGAAACCCCTCTGCTCTCCAGATGGAGGTGTGGAGGAGGTGCTCAAAGAGCCCCAGGAAATTCCTGCACTTGAAACCCCTCCCCTAGCGGAGGGGAAGAGAAGTTTCTCTAACACCATCCCTCATTTATGCATATATATACACACACACACAGAGGAGTCAGTCATGGGATGGGGGGGTGATTTTGTAAGTCTGAGCTTATCAGAATGAGTGAAGTTAACACACAGTCACTCTTGATGATTCAATTTTTTTATGGGCTCTCAGGGAATAGCTGCATGACAATGAAGAGATACCAGCGGGCAGAGTTTTATTCCTTTTCCCATAGTGTGTGTGTGTGTGTGTGTGTGTGTGTGTGTGTGTGTGTGTGTGTGTGTGTAGGAAAGACTGTGTTGGGATGAACAGGTCTGAAGAGAGTAAAGACCTTTTAGCTTCTTGGCATAAATGGTACCTAGTGGGAAGTAACTACACATTAGGTATATGGAAGAGGAAGTATTTGATGTATTAGGATGGTGAAGCCATCTTCAGATGAAAGTGTGATTAGTAAAGCTTTTAAACTTAGCATATTTCAGACTGATTTAATCCTTACCTGTGGCAAAACAAACACCAAAAAGCATACCTATGTGACTGTGAAATGTAAAGGAAAATAAAGCCAATCTCTTTACTTACCTTGAAAAATGGGACTCTATGTATTAGTTTAGGCAATTAGAGTTCTGTTAGTACCACTTCTGGTATTTAAACTTAATAAAAAATAAATAAATAGAGTTTAAAACACTCAGAAAATCTACTTGTTGTTTTCAAAATGGATACTTTGATCATTGTTGTAGTAGAATTTTAGACGGGCGCAGGAATTAGATGGCATTAGTGCTTCTTGCCTCTCAGCATTTGTTTATTTCTTTTAAGGTTCAGCTCAACTGACATTTTCTTGCAAGAAATCTTCTCTGATCCTCATCAGCACAAAAGAATCTGTTTGACAATTTTAAGACATGCAAAATAGTCATTGTTGCATTATTTATTATTTTGAACGCCAAAATATTTCTTAATTAGCTGCAAGATCATAGAGGCACGACTTTGGTTCGCTTCTTCCCCATTAGGCCAAACATATTTCATCATAGGTCGTTTACTGAATGGGACAGCTTTGTTTTCTTCCCATGACTCTCTAATGAATGATATTATGATGTAATTGCTTTTGATTCTGGCCCCCATTGTATGAAGCAACCGCAACAAATTTTTCTACAAACCTCACCATTAGACATAGCAGTTCTAGTGAGCAACTTCTGAAACCAAACCAGGAAAAGACATTATGTATTGATGTTAGAAACCCACAAATGCTTCAGTTCTAAGTACTTTCCACTGTTTATTTATTTTTTTTTTTGAATTCATCAGATGAAATCTTTCCATGTTTTAGCTCTAGGAGAGATTAAGCACATTCAATGTAATTATACAACCTACTGGCAAAAGCAGTCTCAATGTGAAACACTCTGCTGGTTGTATTTCACAGTTGCTAATGGAAACACAGACAAGTTTGGAAAACTGCAAAGTCAAGTCTGAGCCTTGGCAATATCATGCCTCCGAGAAAATGCGTTTCCTGGGTCTGTTCTTCCTTTCTTTCCTTCACTCTCTGTATGCATGCTGCGTGCATCCAGTCAGGCTCTGCAAATAACTGAAAATGGTCACATCAAGGTAGGAATATCATAGACATAAAAAATGGATAAAAGCTCGAAAAGTTTCACAAACAAAACAAAACACCACTTGCTAGGGAGTGTGAGACTTGATAATTTTTTGTAGATAGATAAAATCAATTTATCTGATGTTAAAGAATACCAGTTGTCATGACATTTAAAAAATTCCTAGTTCCAAACATCCTTGGCAGCTCCCCAGGCTAACAATGCAACCTTACAAATTATAGTTGTTAGCTGCAGGTTTTGTTTTTCACCCATAGTTGCATGGTATATTCAGATACGGAGAAGTCATCGTACTATTTCCAAAACAAGTTTTTAAAATTTTTATTCACTTTAGGTTCAAAGATGAAACAGTGTGTGTGTGTGTTTTTTTTCCCTAAAAATAGTTTTGCTGAATTATAGACCAGATTTACATGAGAGCTGGAAAACATTTTGGAAGTGAAAAAAAAGAATGCTGGCATCAGTGTGAGGAACATTGAGATGCACAAATGGTTTCCCTGAAATGAGAGCACTCAGCCATGTAAATAGAGCCAATTTGATCAGACAGCCAGTTTGACCAGTTTCCTTTCTGTCTTCTCTCTAGGCTCTCGTGTGTATTATCTGATTGGAAAGTCTTTACAGCTGACTGACAGGTATGGCAAACACTTGTAGGACTGCTCTTTGTAACAGGAACTGAACTCTGTGTTAAACTTTCTGTCAACTCTGAGTGTCCAAGTGTTAATCTAAGCAACTTGGACTGTTTTCCTGAGCTCCTCACCTCAAAGCAGGCCCTGAACTGATGTGTGCTATAGGCTCTGGGCTCTTTGTCTTTTCTTCTGGCCTGGGGTGCTGAGGTCCCAGCATGCCTGAGGCAGGGCCCACCCCAGGGGTCGCTTGAATAGAGTTTCTTATTTATACAAATCTTGAAATCATTAAAAATTCAGTTTTTACATTCTATTTCATGACTCAGTCTCTTGTATTAGCCACCACCCAAGACCTCCCAGCTGGAATGACAGTGCTTGCCAATTGCAGGATTAATGTTGACTATTTTCATTTATTCATTTGTTCACTCATCCAATCATCTATTCCCACCTCTATTCAGCAGCTATATCCGTCAATCACATATCATATGCTAGGCACAGTGCTATGAATACTGTAAGCCAAAGTAGACATGATCTTGTTCACATGGGTCTTACAGTCTACTGAGGACAGGGAATACCAATCAAGTAATCACCCCAAACAAATTTAAAATTAGAAATGAGGCCTGGGTGCAGTGGCTCATACCTGTAATCCCAGCACTCTGAGAGGCCAAGGCGGGAGGTTCACTTGAGCCCAGGAATTTGAGACCAGCCTGGGCAATGTGGTGAAACCCTGTCTCCACAAAACATACAAAAATTTCGCCAGACATGGTGGTGTGAGCCTGCAGTCCTAGCTACTTGGGAGGCTGAGGTGGGAAGATCGATTGATCTCAGTTCAAGGCTGTAATAAGTGGTCATCACACCACTGCACTCCAGCCTGGGCAACAGAGCAAGACCCAGTCTACAAAACAACAACAACAAAAACTAAAATGAAGAAATGAGGTAAGTTCTTTGAAGGAAAGGTGCACAGTGCTATAAGGGAGCCTACTAGGTTAGAGGGAGGGGGCAAGAAACCTTTCCCTAGAAAAATTACAACTTGTCTGAGCTAAGATCTGGAGGGTAAGTTGCAATTGTGTCACCAAAGGATTAAGGTGGTGGCCAGCAGAGCATTTCATTCAAAGGGAGCCATGCACAGTCTCCTCTGGCAGGCAGAGGCTCAGCCTTTCTCAGGAACTAATGGCAGTATGACAAGAGCACAGAGAGTGAGAAAGCATAAGGAGGGAGAGAATCTAGAGGAAGCCTTGTAGATCCATGATAAGGTTCTGATCAGAGACTAATAAATGATCAAAGGCTTTAGAGCAAGGCAGTGAAATGACCAGACTTATGACTATTTTTAAAGATTACTTTGCCTACTAAGTTGAAAACAGATTAGCATGGAGGTAGGAGTAAGGTGGCCAATAGTAGTCTTGGTGCAGGTAAATGTCCCTGCGCCTTGGGGGCGGTGAATATAAACAGCAGTGGATCAATTTGAGAGATTTTTCAGGACAGATCCATTGTGCATAGTAATGTATTGCATATGAAATGTGAAGAAGAAGATTCTGGGATTGCAGAATGTTCTGACTAGTGCAGTTATTTGTAGGGAGGGGAAACGTACTGGAAGGGGGTCCCATTTAGAGAAGATTATGAAGGTGGTTGTGGACGTGTTGAGTTTGGAACACTAAACAGGAGGTGTCCAAGAGGCACTTGAATATTTCGGTCTCAGGTTCAGGGGAGATGTTGGAATTGCATATTTGTGGATCATTGGTGTGTAGGTGGTAATTGTAGAAGGATCTCTTCTGTGTATAGTGTGAAGTGAGAAGACAGAAGGGCCTAAGAATGACAATGACATTCCAACATTTAATGATCAGACAGAAGAAAATACAATTATCTTTGAGGAAAGTTGTCAGACTTAAAGAGAAAACTGGAAGAGAATTACAGATATTGTCTGTTTGTCTGTCCACGCTGCTCCATGCTACTCTGTACCTTGAGAATGGAATTTTATGAATTACATCAGCCAGGCTCCCTGGCCTCTGGCTTGATATTGGTTTAAGCCAATGAGAGAAGAGAAAGATCCTGCTTCTCTTCCTGTTATGCTGTGATTTGACAGCAGCTTCATTTTTCCAAAGTCTACAGTTTCTATATCAGAATAAGTAGTTGAAGAACACAGGAAATTAAAAAAGAAAGTGTATTAATAAGTCTGAGGAGATACTTAGTGAGTGTGGCTTTAAGCAAAAGAATGCAGCCACTATGAAATTGTAACATAGCAGATTGGGCTTAATGCGTTCCTTCATACAAAATGTCTGGTCAGACTTGTTTGTTCTCTCCCTTTATTTTTTTCTGCATCTTCCACATGTTCTTCAATTTATTCCAATCTGGCAACTTACCAACATTTTGCATAAAAGAAAAGAAAGTCAAATAAAAGTAGCTAGAGGTGAATATAGGCTCAAAAATAGTTTTTCAAAAAGCTTCAAAATCAACATTTGGTGGAGATTGGAATTCTTTCAGTTGCCATAGGTCTAGTATCTTGTGTGCAATAAGAAGAAACTTGGGCATCCCCCTGAATAATATGAAATGTATTACTGGTCTCAATTCCTCACCATGAAAGCCCAACTTGTATGTTTCTTAACTCATTTGATTCTCTAGGCAGCAGTATCTTGGTCAAAATAATTAACTGTGTCCATTTAGTATTGATAATTATACTGAGGTTGGAGAGTTTTTAACGTGAAAAATCTTGGCAGCAATAGGAGAAATTAATTGAAAATTGCTAAACCTTTATTTTGAAATGAGAACTATATATTCTGTGGTATTTATAAGGCATGAATAATGAACGAATCCAGAAATTAATGTTCACATCTTCTTTTTAAAATTATTGCTGAATCATTTAACCAAGAGAAGCTAAAGATTTATCTCTGACCTGTTTTCTTTTCTTGAGTTGTCTGCGTTGTTCTGCACATGTCCCCCGTCCTGTGCCTATTTGTGCTAGAAAAGTTATATCCTTACGTCTGTGTCTTAATGACCAATTAGAGAAGGATTTTTTAAAAAAATCTATCATTGCTCTGAGTTTATTGTCAGTATAGAGACATTATCAGTTGTCTTTGAAGGAGATGGCTTCCATCCAGTGCTTCCTGTTTAATGCCTTCTGCTTATTCTATTTTATTCTCTTGGAAATGGATTCTCTTTTTATTTGCTGGATTGCAGCTTTTGGCTTCTTTTTCAATACTCTGTCTATTGCCTCTGTGTTCTACATGCATGCTGCAATGTGAGGGGCTTTATTTCACTTATTTTTGTGATGGGAAAGTAATTTGCAATTTGAGTCTGAACTAAAAAAGGTGCCCCACTGGGCAGGAACAGTAAGACCACGGTAATTCTTGTCTAAGTCTGTTAAACATCTTTCCTTTCCTGTATGCAAAACTCAGGAATTTATTTAACTGCTTTAGAACCAATATCATGCAGGTTATGTAGATACCAAAAGTTAGATACATAACAAAGGAGTTTAGACAAGTAAGATTACGGAAATGAAGTTTAAAACTGGACTGAGAATTCAAAATCTAACAAATACCAATTCAACTTCTTAGATATTTCATTCTTGGAGATAAAGTAGTTATTATATTGTCAGGGCTTCCTATAATGGTGAAAGACTATAGGTCCAAATTTACCTATACAGAGTGAGAACAAAATCATCTGTGGATTTGGATCAGCAATAACCATTTCAGCTTAACAATTCTATTCTTGATCACCCTATGGACTAGACTCTAGACTCTGCCTAGGTGTCTGCTTCTCAACTGCCTTGCATTAGCAGAAACTTCCTGGATTCTACTACTTGCCTACCCCAAACCATAATTTATCTCAGATCTTTGTCTGGGCTCTTTGTAGCCAATTTGGCCTTGCCACATGCTGTATGGGACTAGTAAGACCTTGAGTTTGGGGAGAAATTATAAGGTGTGCTGGGACACTAAAACAAATCAATATATATGATCGTTGGTAATAATGGTTGACATATAGTTCTATTAACCTCACTTATGTAGATAAACTATATAAGTATAAAGCTTATAGGCAAATTAACATAAACTATTGTCTGAAGATGTTCAGTGGCCAGGCATGGTGGCTCACACCTGTAATCCCAGCACTTTGGGAGGCCGAGATGGGAGGATTTCTTGAGTCCAGATGTTTGAGACCAGCCTGGTCTACATGGCAAGATCTCACCTCAAAATACATAAATTAAATAATAGAGATGTTCAGTGATGGCTTAGAAAATATCATGTAGGAGACTCAAGATATACTTTCTTTTAGTTCATGAAGATGGACTCATTCTAAACATCATGGACCACAAGTATATGTTTATTCTCAAAATTAAGAAAAGAGAGTAGCTATGCCTTTAAAGGTGTCATTATGTTTAAGCAAATAAAATTTTTGAAGCATTGTGGAGATTTTGGCAGATTGTGGATTTTTTTTTCTTTCAAGTCACCTAATGTGATGAGAATGGTTTGCAATATATGAATTTAAGATGCAAAATGTAGAGGTTGAGTTTCTTCTTTTTTAAAGATTAAGATTTTTTTCCATTGTTACTAAAGTGAAAATTTAGGAGGCACAAGTTTTTGGCTGATTTTAATAAACTGCATTTTCTAAAACCTTTTATTATTTAATAGTTTTATATATTTTGAGGCCTTTTTATAAGTGTATACAAAATAGAATTATTGCATCTTCTTAGTGAATTGAAACTTTAGTCATTATTAAATTTCCTCTTTAGTAATTTTTTTTTGGTTAGTGTTTGCATGGTATATACTGTTCCATTCTTTTACTTTTAACATGTCTGTGTATTTATATATAAGGTTAGTTTCTTGAAGGTAGCTTAGAGTGTTTGATCCTTCTTAATCCACTCTGACAATTTTTGTCTTTTAATTAGAATATTTACTTTGTTTATATTTAATATAATTACTGATTTATTTGAAGTTAAGTTCACTATATTACAATTTGCTTTGTTTTTGTCTCATTTCGTATCTGTTCTTTCTTTCTTTTTCAATTTTTTTGCCTTCTCTCTGATAAACTTTCTTTCTATTATTCCATTTCTCCCTTTGCCATCTTTATAGTTATAAATTCTTTTACCTGTTTTTTAGTGGTTACCCTAGAGATCAAAACATATATCTTTGAATATTAATTTCTATTACAAATTACTTCTTTTACCACTTTCTAAATAATGCACAAGACTTGGAATACTCTAAATTCACTTACTTCATTCATAATTTATATGCTATTGTGTTATGTATTTTAATTCCCTATGTATTTTGAACCGCATGAAGCATTATTTTTACTTTAATTTTTATTATTTATTCAGTTAATAATCATCTAAATATATTCACATATTTCTCCTCTCCGCTACTCTGTATCTTCCCATATTTTCAAGTTTCTATCCGGAATCACTTTTTTTCAAGAAAGACTTTCTTTAGTATTTCTTTTTGGGTGGTTTTCTGGTAATTAATTCTAGTGTTTGTGGGTCTGAAAAGTCCTTATTTCCTCTTTGCTTTTTTTTTTTCTTTTGAGACAAAGTCTTACTATGCTGCCCAGGATAGGATGCAGTGGCTATTTACGAGTATAATCATAGTACCCTTCAGCCTCAAACTCCTGGGCTCAAGGAATTCTTCCACCGCTGCCTCCCCAGTAGATGGGACTATAGGCACACACCACTGTGCCCAGCTCTCTCCACTTTTGAAGAATATGCTTGTTGATTATAGAATCTAAGTTGTCCACATTTTTAAGAAAGCATTTTGGAGATATCATTTCATTCCAGGCTCTCATTGTTTTCACTGGAAAAATCAGTTACCAGTCCCATTGTTGCTTCTTTGATGGTAATCTGACTTTTTCTTACTGCTTTTAAGATTTTCATGCTATGTGTAGCTTTTTATTTTTTTTTATTTTTTTTTNTTTTTTTTTGCTATGTGTAGCTTTTTAAAAATATTTTCCTGCTTGGGATTTTAAGGATTCTTAAATCTTTTACAAGGAAATAAGTAAGGAGGAATGAAGGACTTTTCAGACGCACAAAAACTAGAATTAATCACCACCAAAGCATCCAAAGAAAATACTAAAGAAAGCCTATTTTGAAAAAAAGTGAGTTCAGATGGAAACTTGAAAATATGGGAAAAAATAAAGAGTAGTGGAGAGGAGAAATAATGTGGGTACATTTAAATAAATATTAACTGAATAAATAAAATTATAATGAAAATAATAATGTTTTCTGGGGTTGAAAATACATACAGTATTTAAAATACACGAAAACAATAGCATATAAATTTACAAAAGTAAATGAAGTTGGAATATTCCCAAGCTCTATTTTGAAGACCTTATGTGTTTTGTCAATTTTGGACAATTTTTTGTCATTATGTCTTCAAATATTGCTTCTGCTAGATTACCTATTCCCATTTTAATGAAATTATAAATAATCATAATTAGACCTTGCTGATACACACACAGATCCTCCGGATGGTTTGACTTAATGGTTTTTTGACTTTACAATGGTATAAAAGCAATACTGGACTAGTGATATGTGTGTCGCTGGGCATTGGCAACAAGCTTGGCTTCCAGTAAGCCATATGATTGTGAACAACTGTGTACTACATCCTCAGCTTTTTTTGACTATTGTGTTTTTACATCCCAACATATCCACAAAATGCTTATCTGTGTGATATGCTTTGGATCTGTGTCCCTGCCCAAATCTCATGTCAAATTGTAATCCTCAAAGTTGGAGGGCCTGGTGAGAGGCGATGGGATCATGGGTATGGTTTAGCACCATCCCCTCAATGCTGTTCTTCGATAGTGAGTAAGTGAATTATTGTGAGATCCAGTTGTTTAAAAATGTGTAGCACCACCCCACTGTCTTGTGGTCCTGGTCCTGCCATGTAAGATGCCTGCTCCCACTTTGGCTTCAGCTATGATTTTAAGTTTCCTGAGGCCTCCCCAGAAACCAAGAAGATGTTGCCTTACTTCCTGTACAGCCTGAAGAACCATGAACCAATTAAATCTCTTTTCTTTATAAATTGTCCAGTCTCAGGTAATTTTTTATAGCAGTACAACAACTGACTAATATACTGTGGACAGTATTCAATACTATTTTATTGTAAAATAGGTTTTTCACTAGATGATTTTGCCTAATTGGAGGGTTAATGTAAGTTTTCTGAGCATATTTACAGTAGACTAAATTAAGCTATGATGTTCAGTATGTTAGGTGTAGTAAATGCATTTTTGACTTACAGTCGTTTCAACTTATGATAGGTTTATTGGGACGGAACTCCATGGTAGGTTGGGGAGCCTCTGTATTTCATATATTCTATATATAAAATAAGAAACATTTTACTTACTTTTCAGTTCACTAATTCTCTTTTCACCTTTGTCTAATATGTTCTTAAATCCTTTCATTAGATTCTTTTTTTATATAGCTTTAAAATCTACTAAAATTCTTAGCCTGAACTTGTAATTCCTTTAAAATACTACTCATACTTATTTTCACTACATCTAATAAATCTATAATCTGGAGTCTGTCTTCTTTTTCTCTTGCAGTTTCTTATTATCGATTATTGTCTTCTCGTGTGTTCAGTTATTTTTTTATTGAGTCCCAGACAGCATATGTAAAAATCTGTAGAGCTATTTTAAGATTATGGAAGATATTATCTTCTTCTAGAGATTTACTTTTGTTTCTCACAAGTAGTTAGAACTAGCAGTCCTAGCTAAACATACATTCAGTTAGGTACAGTAATGACTCAAAACTGGGCTTCAGTGTCTGTTAGTGCTGGTCTATTTTTGTTCACTCTAACTCCTAGATGCAACCCTTACAATGTCCCAGTCAAAACCTTGATTTTTGTCATGGTTATCTTTTCTTGGTAAATCCTAGAATCCTAGCTTCTGCCCCAGCAGCCTCTGGAATCTGTTCAAGGCTATGCTCAACTACTCAGACTCTTAGTTGCCACTTTTAATGTCAGCAGACTCCTATAAGAAAAGAGGAGTCTCAAATGTCAGACTTACCTCTCTGAGCTTTCTTTCAATCCTAGGTTTTGTTCCTACAATTTATTATTGGCTTGTTAGTTGTTTGATGCCTCAATCAAACATGTTTTATATTTAATTTAGTTTTTTTAAAAAGTTTTTATTAGTGGGTATATTGTGCAAAATAACTTGGTTATTGCTTTATGTGGTGCATTTTAAGAAACAATTTTATCAAACTCTTTAGACATTGAATTGGCAATACACACACCCATCATTCTAAAATAAATACTGTAATTTAAGATGAACATTTAACATCAATAAATTATTTAGCTATCTGCTATTTATTAAAGTAAAAGTGGCTAGTTTAGTGTCAATTGGATTTTTTTCCAAAGCATATAGGCAGATGATGAATAAAGCAATTTGGAGGAGAAGTGCAAAGAAGACAAATATTTTCAGATGTTAATGTATTTTTCAGGGAGGAAATGTGTAAAATTACTGAAAAATCTTCATATTGTAGTCACTAGCGCAACTTTAAAGTAAAGAGAAATATGCATTTTTAGATTCTTTTCAACTTAAAATTTTTTAGTATAAAAGCAAAATGATATTTTTGTAACAAATACTCCATAGGGGATGTTTTGTATTTCTTATTCTATCATATATAGAGGTAAGTAATATTTAGTGTCCCATTACTGGTGAAGCTAAGTTTGAGTACCTGCTAAAGGTGCTGACTGCTACATTTTCCCATTGTAAAGATATTTTCTTTTTCTATAGTTAGTAAGAAGTTTGTGGGGATGAGACTTTAGATCTATGAATATAGACTTCTGCAACAGGATCACAAGAAATTGTTTTAGTAACAATTGAGGATCCTGACTGAATCAATTTATAAACTGTGGTTTATAAAATGGTGATTTTCTAAGTCTTATCATTCCTTCTCTATTAGCTGACATTCACTAAAGAAGAATTCTCCACTTCCTCCACACTGTCTCGGGTGTCACAGAAGGGCTGTTTCTCCCCTGCCGCTCTGTGTGAGCAGCACTGTGCTCCAAAATCTGGTTCCAGGTGACTCTGGTATGCATTCCCAGTCCTTAATTTCCACACAGAATAGCCCTTCAGTAGTTCAATTATTTCTTCAACAGTGATGATCCCTTGGCCAGGTGTGGTGGCTCATGACTGTAATCCCAGCAGTTTGGGAGGCCAAGGTGGGTGGATCACCTGAGGTCAAGAGTTTGAGACAAGTCTGAGCAACATGGAGAAACCCCATCTCTACTGATAATACAAAAAATTAGCCAGATGTGGCAGTGCATGCCTGTAATCCCAGCTACTCAGGAGGCTGAGGTAGGAGAATCACTTGAACCTGGGAGGCAGAGGTTGCAGTGAGCTGAGATCGTGCCATTATACTCCAGTCTGGTCAACAAGAGCAAAACTCCATTTCAAAAAAAAAAAAGTTATCCTTTTAATCTTTCTTTTTGCTTAAGTTAATCAGAACCAGATTTTAACAAATAATACAAACAGTTCTTGTTAATAAAATTCGGAAAATTGCTTTCTAAAATTTAGCACTAATTTACAAAACCACTTGCAGTGTTTGAAGATACCAGTCTCTCTGTGCTATAGTATGTTTATCTCTGTCAAATACTAAACTAACCTTAAAGTAATTGTGTCTAATTTATAAAGAGACTTTTACCCATTGAAAATAAAGGCCTTAATTAGAAAGAAAATTGTTGTTGTTGTATTTAAATGTTTTATCAACTTCTTCATTCTGAGAACAGAAAGTAAAATCTACTTGGCCAATGCTGCATATGCTCACTGAGAATTTATTATGTGTCAGATATTGGAGGTTTACCAATGAATGAGAGAGATATGGCTGTATTTTTGCAGCTTCTAGTCTAGCAGAAGAAACAAACATTTAAGCATATCATTATATTACAAAGAACCTGCATTTTAATGAATCTCTGATGCTTTGATGCTTTTTTTGATGTCACCAGAAGCTCCCAGTAGAGAGTTTTTATACAACTGTGTCATGACTGGTTGGTGATGTTATCAGTTAAATCATGCACCCTCATTTTTGCAATATTAAAATATGAAAAATGTGAATCTTAGAATTGGTGAAATGTAGCAGTGAGCACTTTGACTAAAAAGTTGAGAAAGACACAGAAACAGTCACAGAAGTGAACATACAAAGTGGAAGGAATCTTTGAAGGAAGTGTTGTCTGAACTGAGGGATATAGCAGGAATTTCTGAGGAGAACGGGCAAGAGTATTCTGGACAAAAGTCACTTCCACTGATGTGCTCTTCATCTTTGAAATTAGGGGTTTGGGTACTAGTTTAAAATATAGGTATAGTGAATATTAGTATTTTAGTTTATTTTGTTTTAGCAGCAATAATTTTTAAGAAAATTTCTCTTGTGAATAGTGCTGCAACAATAGCAAAGACTTGGAATCCAAATGCCCATCAATGATAGAATGGATAAAGAAAATGTGGTACCAATATACCATGGAACACTGCAACCGTGAAACAGAACAAGATCATGTCCTTTGCAGGGACATGGATGGAATTGGAAGCCATTATCCTCAGCAAATGAATGCAGGAACCAAAAACCAAACACCATATGTTCTCACTTATAAATGTGAGTCGAATGATGAGAACACATGGACACACAGAGGGGGAGAACAGCACATACTGGGGCTTGTCAGGAGATGAGGCATGAAGAATTCTCCTTGCCATCCCCCTCCCACCTCCTCCCCACACTTTTTTGAGCATCACAGAAGGGGTCTTCCTTTCCTGCTGCTCTTTGTAAGGAGCATGCTGTTCTAGAATCTGGCTCCAGGTGACTCTGCTGTGCATCCTGTTTTGTATTTCACACACAAGTTTCTGAAGGACCATGGTTTGAAAACCACTGGACTAGCTGAGTGCAGTGGCTCACACCTGTGATCCCAGCACTTTGGGAGGGTGAGGGAGGTGGATCACCTGAAGTCAGGAGTTCGAGACCAGCCTGGCCAACATGGCGACACCCCATGTCTACTAAAAATACAAAAATTAGCGGGGCATGGTGGCAGGTGCCTCACCAGTAATCCCAGCTACTTGAGAGGCTGACAGGAGACTCGCTTGAACCTGGGAGGGGGAGGTTGCAGTGAACCAAGATTGTGCCACTGCACTCCAGCCTGGGCAACAAAGAAAAAAGAAAAAACTGGACTAGATGATCCCAAGATCCCTTCTAGTTTTTACATTTTTTTTTTAAATTTTTAATTTTTGTGGGTACATAGTAGGTATACATATTTATGGGGTACCTGAGATGTTTTGCTATGGCATGCTATGTGAAATAATCACATTATAGAGAATGGGATATGTGCCCTCTCAGGCACTTATTCCTTCTGTTATAAACAATCTATTTACACTCTTTTAGTTATTTTGAAATGTACTATTAAGCTATTATTGACTATAGTCACTCTATTGTGCTATTGAATAGAAATAATGAATAAGATCCCTTCTACTTGGTATGTAACTCAATGTAACATACTCATTTGGACACTGCCTGAAACTGAATTCAGTTTCAGAAAGTTATACAACTGCTAAGTGACAATGGCAGTCTTTGATACCAGATACTTTAATTGTAAACCTCACTCTCTTAACCTTATGCTATGCTGATTCTACAGTGCTCTTACTATTTTCTAGATTTATAAAATGGGGATATACTCTATACTAAGGTCATTGAGGAACAAATGAACTTTATTTGTGCATGAGTGGCATTCCTTTGTGTGTGCCCATAAGACTTCCCTCCTTCATCTATTATTACATCACAAATTATCCCCCAAACTGTGGTTTCAGACAGTAATAATTTTGCATATATGTATTACACATACATATGTACATACATATGCAATTTTACACGTACATATGCCTGTGTTTGGAAATTTAGGCAAGTGGCTGGGTGATTCTTCTCCACATGGCATTGACTGGGGTAACTCAGTGTTATGAGTGCTGATCTGGCCTGGAGGCTTTACTAACGTGTCTGAGGCCTTCCTAGGTATGGCTAGAAGTCTATGCTCAGTTGAGCCCTTCTTTTTCAGGTGGCCTCAGACTTTTCCACTTGGTGTCTCTATCAGGTAATTGACATTTTTACAGTGGCTAAGGGTGGCAAGAGTGACTCTTCCAAGAGAGAAGTGGAAGCTGTTAGTCTTTTAATGCCTGGGTCCGGAAACTGAAACAGTGTCATTTCTACCACATGCTATTGGCCAAAGCAAGAACATAACCTATTCACATTCTAGGGACATAGACATAGATCCAATCATCTGTTGACGAGAAGGCTACTGGAGAATTTAAGGCCATCTGTATTCTGCCACAGATCTGGCTAAGAAAATAGTCTATTAGAGCACAGGTAGCAAGCACAAATGCGTTGAAGGCTAGATTTATATTTTTCCCCTCCAGTTTCAGGGGTGAGGAATTATAGTATGCTAGAGGATTTATGGAGCAATTCACTTAGCCAACCAAGTATGAAGATGGTTCTTAATCTTTGAGAAGGAAAGCCTGACTATAAGAGCTATGAGGGCTCATTTAAAGAAATCACTAATCTCAAAAAAGGTGGGAAACCAGTTTGAATCAAACTATTGTGTCAAGGGCAGAATAAGTTTAAGGTTAAAATATACTTTTAGTGGAGCTCAGGAAATTGCCTACTTGTCAAGTATTGAGCTTTTGGGATGGAGGAAACAGCATGACAGTATCTTCTTTAGGAGACGAGACTGTGGTCAGGTCTGAGAAAGGAAGACTAGTTATGAAAATGCTCAAGATTACCCAGGGACGAGCAGAGGAGTAGGAAGAGCTGGCCTATCTTTAAGAATAGAAAAGGGAAGGTAAAGTGAAATAACTGAGATGAAAACAGTTACCAAATGAATAAAGAGAAAGTCCTTGGGACTTGAAAGGAAGGGAAAAATCAGCAGATTTGGCTTCAGAAATTAATACAAGGAAGTTATAGATGTTGGAATGGATGTGGGGAAAAGTGAAGATGAAATTAAATGTTAGGTATAGCAAGAACATAAGGAGAAGGAAGCACTTGTAGATAAAAGGAACCAGTAGAACTTGGCTTTGTGAGTAGAAGAGGAAAGAAAGAGGGAAAATAATGTAGAAGAACCAATGGATGAAAAGAGGAAAGCAAATGAGGCCAATAGGCTTGCAGCAGAAGGAACAAAGACCCTAGAGGTAAGAACACAGTTGGAGAAAGTGAAGGATATGACAGAAGCTGAGGTTAACTGGAGAGACAAAAGAGAAGACTGCAATTATTATATTACAACACCATTATTATCTTTATTGTTGTGGTTACTGTTATTGTTACTTCTTCACAATTCCCCAGAGCAGTTATTTCAAACCTTTTCCACTTGCTAAGCTCTGAGCTCATTCTTAGTTGCTGACAATATCTCCTGCTCTGTTGAGAACAGTGAGACAAGTATGCTAGGAACCCCATTAACTTCCTCCAATTTTACATCACATTTTTGTATATTTAATATTCTGTATATTTAATAATATATATTTAGTATTTTTTGTATCTTTAATAATTCTCATCTTTATTCTAATTTTAAAATGTCCCTTCTTTTTCAAGTTACCTTTGATATTACTTCCTCTTGCCTCTCATAGGAGTTGACTCTTTAATTATCCATTTCTTTTTCTCATAATCAGAGCCTCTTGCACTACTCACTAATTTCCTTTGGAGGAGAAGCACTTTCATGTCTCTACTGTGCTGAACGTATCTTGTTTCTCAATTTGCTATTACTGTAAACTCTATACTTATTAATTTATTTAATTATATACACACACACACACACAGACACACACACACACACACACACATATATATATATATATATATATATATATATATATATATATAATTTTTTTTGAGACATGGTCTTGCTCTGTCCCCCAGGCTGGAGTGCAGTGGCATGATCTCAGCTCACTGGAACCTCGTTTCTTTCATTTTACTACTAAGCTTCTTACAAAAGAAGTCTACATCTTTTCAGTAAAATATTTAAAGTTTCAAAGCAAGAAAGAAAAGTGTATCACTTCAAAAGAAAAGAAAATCATGCAGAAGGGGGAGGCACAACAGCTCTATCCCACAGCCAAAGATAAGGAGAGTGGAGCCAGTAATCAGTGGTTCTTGGTAGGTAAAGATGAAGGACAGGGTGGAAAAGATGCATCTACAAAGAGTTTGTAAGGATTATATTCCAAAAGATGAGAAAAAGAGAGGAGAATCATGATCATGGGGGTGAAGACCATACTAAGTCTGAAAGTTTGGAAAATGAAAAATACATGAAAAATAACACACACAAGAGAAATGGAATAAAGAAAAATATGTTCCTTTGTGTGTGTACATACCTATGTGTGCATTTGTGTGTGTATATATATGTGCATACCATGACTAATTTATAGATAATAGTTTTGAAATTTTACTCAGTTTGAAAGATAAGTTATAAAAATGTATGTTATATAGTATTAATTATAAGCCACATTAATCTGCAGGAAATATCCAGTACTTTATTTTTTCTAAATTAACTTGAGCCCTGACTTGGTTTCTCCATTCTGAAAAGTAGATAAGAAATAAGGTATTAATCCTGACCATGGCTATTTCCCCACCTAGGACGATACAGAAGGCATATGCGGTGCTTAGGAAATGAAAGCATGGTCTCAAATTTCTAGCGCTTTTTGGTTGCTGTTCATGGCACACACACCCACAGACTCATGACATTCAGTAATTCTGCGTTTTCAGTGCCATGTGTAGAGTAGAACTCCTCTGTGAACTTGCTACCCACCCTGGGCTTTCCAGGGAGCAAGATGTAGATCTTCCAGGCTGTCTTCCCCTTCAGTTGTCCAAGACCATCCATGTCCCACTCTCCAACAAAAACACAGACTCACACGTTCACCCTCAAAGAAACCCTAGAACAACTAGCATAATATCTCCAATGGCGTTAAACTTTTACAAAAGATTACCTTGGAGCAGCTTTTGCTTCATGCCGTACAAATATCCCCTAGCATCTGGACTGGACAGTAGAATCTGATTTGGGTTTGAGGATGGGTAAGAACTATAACTTGGACTCAGCTTACTCCTGGAGCATCACAAAAGCAGAGCAGAAACACATAAAGATAGGGACACAAGTATGTAGGTACAGCTCCTCACTATCAGGCAGAGGCACAGCCAGTCTCAGCGGTCTTGGCAACCTCTGAAAAGGGGAATACCTTCCAGATTAGGGATGAGCTTGTTGTTCTTTGTATTTCCAGCCACATCAGCACCCAGAAATAACATATTGCCCTGAAAGGTAACAACCTTCTCTAGGAAGCATGTGAACCAGACCAAAAATCTGGGTTCCAGGCCATGAAATTATTGCTTTGCCAGCACAGGGACAGTCTCTCCTTATCTGAGTTTTCCGTTTAAGTCTACTTAAGGGCTTTCTGTGGGCAGAGCTGGCAGTGGCCACCACACTTAGGAGAGGATATTAGAAAGACACTGTCTGCATTCTTGGAAAAAAGAGAAGAAAAACACACATTAATACAGCAAGAACTTCTGCCAAACATATGTAAATATCTTTTATTATGTAGAGAGATCAAATTAAAGTATGTATGTGAAAATGTTCTGACAAATGGACCACAGCCCTGGGACATACTTGATTTCTGTTTTTCAAATTATAGTTTCCAAGTATCCTAAGTTTTATGACAAAGACACAGCTTCCATTTAGACAGTTGGATTTGTAATAGTTTATTTTAATAATGTATTTTAGAAATTCATTTCTGGCATAATGAATAAGAAAACGTCTGATTCCAAGACTGAGGTTTGCTCACTGAAAGAGAAATATTGTGAAAAAAACATAGTAACTGGCAGTAATTAACTAGAATTATATACTGGGATATTGGCTACAATAATTGTTCAATTGCTATTGTGGGTTTTTTTCTTTAACAGCAAAATATGATTGGCAGGATTTCTGTAACACTTTTACTCTGGAAGATGTAGGGAAAAAACCAATAGAAATCAGTTGCTAAACTCAAATATTTATCTACAGGCCAAGCAATAATTCCAAAAAACACTTCTCTTCATTTATAACATAGCAACACAGTTCTTAATCTGGAAAGATGGCTTAACATACCTGCTATTTACAGAAAAACATTGGCTTTGAACTTTCCCTTAGGTGGCATGGAAATCGCTTTATACTGAGGAATTCATGTTTCTCCACAGGTTCTTCTGTGACTGATAGCATGACTCTCTGAGTTGGCTTGACTGTCAGTCACAGAATTGTACAGTATCACCCCTCTGCTGAAAATGGGACCAGAACAGAGCAATTTGTTGAGCTAATTGGAATCTGATTTTCCACTACCAGGGTCTATCTCCAGAAGGGGAGAGTAGAAAAAAATAAAAAGAAGCAATTTGCAAAAATATAATGGCTAATTTAAAAAATTTGATGAAATATACAAATCTAAAGATTTGATAATCACAACAAATTCTAATCATACTTGAACATATAGTAAAACTGCAGAAGTCTAAAAATAAAGAAAAGATTTTAAAACCAAATAAAGAGGACAGATGCTACAAAGAAATGACAATTAGACCAATGGCAGACTTCTCAACAGCAATAACAGATTCAGAAAATGGTAGAATTTTATTTAAACTGCTGAGAGAAAATAAATGTCGACCTAGAATTACAAATTTTGCTTGATTTTTAAGAATGAGTACAAAATAAATATATTCTTGCACTTGGAAAACTGAAAAAATTTGCAACCCCCTAAGTTTCTCACTAAAGAAAAATTTAAAAGATGTATTTGACAGTACAGTGTTGCTATTAAGGACAATGAAAATATTCTGAAATTGATTGTACAGATCGTTATAGAATTCTAAATATACAAAAAATTTTACATTTTACATTTTATTGTGTACAAGTTGGTGAATTGTACAGTACATATAGAGGCCAAATAGTGTCCCCTCAGAATTCATGCCCACCTAGAATCCCAGAATCTGATCTTATTTGGAAATAGGGTCCTTGCAAATGCAATTAGATAAAGATCTCAAGAAATCATTCTGGATTTAGCACCTCAAATTCAGTGACTGATGTTTTTATAAAATGAAAAGACACAGAGAGACACAGAGAAAAGACCATTGTGAAGAATGAAGCAGAATTTGGAATTATGCTGCTACAAGCCAAAGAATGCTGGAAGCCATCAGAAACCCTAGAAGAGGCAAGCAAGGATTCATTCTCCCATAGGGGCTTTGGAAGGAGGCTGGCCCTAACAACAGCTTGATTTTGAACTTCTGGACTCTGCAACTGTGAGAGAGTAAATTTCTACTGTTTGAAGTCACTATGTTTACGATAATCTGTTATAGTAGTCCTAGGAAACTAATATAGTACATAAATTATATCTCAACATTTATATGATGTTCTTGAAGAAGAACGTGAGTTGGAATTCAGGCATGCAAGAAGGACTAGTGAGAAAGATATCTGGGAAATATGTGGGTAAATCTGAAGAAAAATTGGATGGCATAAATGCCATACTTGATTTGGGTAGCTAAATTATGATGGAACATAAATATTTAGAGAAATTAACTGTATCATGAGGGGTGTAAAAAGGGTTAAATGTAAAATATTTGTATTTGGGAGAAAGTTTGAAATGTTGAAAAATTTTAGATCAAAGAAGTTTGCATATTGAAATCTTAAGGTTAACCAATAAGCGAATAGAAATAGAGTATGTAATTTTCAGCTCTATAGAAAAAATTAAATTAGAAACTTAAACTTACAAAAGAAAAATAAAAAAGCCTAAGCTCTCTGCTTAGAAGACCAAGATAGGTTGGATTAAAAACAAAATGTCTAGTATGTTATCTCCAAGAAAAATCTTAAGTGCAAAATGATCTAAAAAGTCAAAATGGAAAGACAGAAGTAGTTATAGAGTGACTTACTACCCTGGTTTGCTCTAATCTCTCTGCTTTTGAGTATGTTTGCAAATATCCGTAATAAAATGGCAAATCAAAGAAAAATGATATCACTGGAGAATTAACAGATATTTAGAGGAGAGCAAGATATCTCTTTGAACAAATTTATGCCAATATATATATAAAAAGACAAAATGAATAATTTCCTAGAAAAGCATAACTTAGCAAAACTCAAGAATAAAAAATTTTAGTGCTCATATGACTATTAAATAAATTAAAGCAGTAAAAATACCCACAGAAAGAAAACACTAGACATCAACAGTTTTACCAGTGAGTGCTATCAAGCCTTCATAAAAGAGTTAATTCCAATGCTTTAAAACTTTTCTGTAGAATATAAAAATAATGACTATTCTTCAACTCATCTTTTCAGGCCAGTAAATGCTAAAACTAAAATCAGAGTAGGATATTATAGTAAAAGATAATTGCTGGGCACAGTGGCTTATATCTGTGATCCCAGCATATTGGGAGGCCAAGATGGAAAGATCACTGGAAGTTAGGAGTCTGAGATAATTCTGGGCAATACAGAGAGACGCTGTCTCTACAAAAAATAAAAAAGCTTAGCTAGGTATGGTGGCATGCCTGTAGTCCTAGCTACTCAAGAGGCTGAGGTGGAGGGATTACTTGAAGCCAGGAATTTGAGGACACTGCTGTGAGCGATGATAGTGCCACTGCGCTTCAGCCAGAGTGACAGAGGGAGACCTTGTCTCTTAAAGAAAAGAAAATTACAAAAAACTGGGCCTTTGTATTTTTTAATCTATTGTAGGAGCTCCTCAAAGCCACCAAAATTCTGCCAATTCCTGATATGAGCTAAGAACAAAGTCTCAACTAAAGATTTTAATGGCCAAAATGTAAGCAGAAAGAAACCAGCAGAAGAGAAACCAGCAAATACCCCCAAAGAAAACAGCTGGTGATCAGGATCAACATCTCATCTAGGAAGGACTCTTCTGTCTTTGGAATTTATTTCATTTACTCCTAATTGTTTCTATAGTTCTTCATTTTCATTGCTTTTTGGTATTCAACTGAATGAGGATATTACAACTTATTCTTCCATTTTTTATGAACTTTTAAGTTGTTTTCAGTATTTGGTTATTATAAATATGTTAACTATGAACACGTGGTACCTGTCTCCTGTTGCACATGCAGGGCACATACTTAGAAGTTGAATTGTTGAGTGATAGGATATGTGCAAGTTCAACTTTGGCAGTTAATGTCAAATAATTTTCCAAATTCTTGACCAACTTGTATTTCCATCGGCAGAGTGAGAATTTTCATTGTTTTAATTTTAGTCAGTCTGATAAATATATAGTGAGAACATATTTTGTCTTTATGTTTTCTTGGTTACTAATGAGGTTGAGAATCTTTCTGTTTACTAGTCATTTGGATGTCTCTCTTTTGAATTCCTTTTCAAGTTTCCCTTTTGCTTTTTAACATAGATATATCTTCTTCATATTAGTTTGCTGAAGTTTTTAATGTAGTCCTGATATGAGATCTCAGTTTCATTTATACATTTTCTCTCATTCTTTTAAGGTGTTTTTTTTTTTTTTAGTTACATGTTTTTAAATTTAATTTTGGTAAACACACGCAACATAAAATTTATCATTTTAAATCTTTTAAAGTGTACAGTTCAATAGTGTTAACTATATTCACATTGTTATGCAAAAGACCTCTAGAACTTTTATATCTTGCAAAACTAAAACTTAATACCCTGTATGTAACAACTGCCCATTTTACCCAATCCCTAGTTCTTGACAAACATCATTCTACTTTCTGTTTCTATGAGACTGGCTATTTAAGATTATTTCATATAAGTAAAATCATACGTTATCTATTACTTTGTTATTGACATTTTTCAGTTAATATAATATTCTCATGGTTTATCTTTATCATTGAATGTGATGAAATTTCTTCTTTAAGATTGAATAATATTCCATTCTGTATATATGCCACATTTTCTTTAACTGCTCATGTCAAGGGACATTTGGGTTGCTTCCACCTTGTGGCTTGTGGCTTGTGTTAATAATGCAGTAATAAACATGGGTGTGTAAATATCTCTTCCATTGCATACTTTAGATAGGTCTTCAGAAATGGGGTTGCTGGATAATAATTCTCATTTTTAATTTTTGACAAATCTCCAAAGTTTTTCATACTGGCTGTTTCATTTTTTTCCCACCAACAGTAAGGAGGGAAATTTTCTTCACATCCTCGACAGGTTTGTTTTTTCTTTTTTTTAATTTAACTTTTATTTTAGGTTTGGGGGCACACATGCAGGTTTGTTATATATAGGTAAACTGTGTGTCACAGAGGCTTTGTGTACAGATTATTTCATCACTCACGTGATAGGCATCATACTCCATAGGTAGTTTTTGATCCTCTCCCTCCTCCCCACCTTCATCCTCAAGTAGGCCCTAGTGTGTGTTTTTCCCATTTGTGTCCATGTGTTCTTGTTGTTTAGAGTTGTGTATAAGTGAGAATATTTAGTAATAGTGTTTTTGATTAATAGAAGTTCTTCATTTTAATGTAATTCAATTCCTCAATTTTAAGCTTTTTATTCTTTCCTTTTTTCTTATTTAACTGACTAGTTCAATTCAGTTGATTAATTCTCTGTGGTTTTTGGTATCTCTTGTGTTGTTTTGCTCATCTAGGAGAGTTTATGGTTTTAACATTTGTATTTCTTCAGCTTTACAGTTATTATTTAACAATAACATTTATTTCTTGGTTGAAATAAATATAATATTCATATTATAATAATATAACTATTATAATAATTTTTATTATAATGTGAATATTATATAATATATTATATATTTTATTATACATATTAAGAAATATTATCTCTTGACTGAAATAAAAATTGTTAATAATTCTAAAGCTGAAGAAGTACAAATGTTAAAACTTTAAAATGCCTATTTATTCACTGATACCACATTTTTGTTCAATTTTTTGATTATTCTTATAGACATAACTGTCTCTGAAGTGAGCTCCACATGTGCCAAAATACTTGGCTAACTACCAAGTTTTTCAGCGTAGAGAAAACTCACAGAGAACTGGCTTTTAAAAGCAGTGCAAAGACATTAGAATAGGGAAAAAAGAACATGGAATGGTTCTAAGATACAAGTAATTTCCTGCAGGTTTGTTTGCTTTGGGATCTGTATTCTGACCATTAGGTTTTCTGTTACTTGAACTTTTCACAATTAGGAATGTGCTTTTTTAAGAAAAGCATTCAATTCATGGATTCTGCTCTGTATCACTATATTTCTCAAGAGTATACATTTTCTTCCTACTGCCTACTTCTCTGTGGTGTCTCCTGAAGTCTCAAAATTTATGAATAGTTTAGTTATCAGTCAGACATTTAAGTAGTTCAGATTCTGCATTTGGGTGTCTGTGGTTTTTATATTGTGAGCTCACAATTCTTAGCTCTTCCACACAATTTTTTTAAATTTATGCTTTTAGAATTAGTAACTTTAGGTAGTTTGGTTTTTAACATCTTTCATGTTTTATAATTTAGTTTTATAATTGTTATCTGCTGCAAGTTTACAGGACCACTTATCTCTGACTATTACTGGAAGTTGATTTTGAATTAACTTTGAATATTCTCAATTTTTTATTATCTGAAAATGTATGTATTTCATTTTCATTTTTGAAGAATGATATTGCTGAGTATAAAAATCTAAGTGGAAAGTTGTGTTCATCCTGGTATGTTAGTGATATTTTACTGTTTAGGTTTTCATTCATTGGTGCTCTTGGAAAGTCGTCTGTTAGTCTGTTGCCCTTTTGAAAAGAATTTATATTTTATTTCTCCCTTAGATGCTTTGTTCTTTTTTATTTGATTATATGTTTTGCTGTGATGTATCTCTTTGTACATTTTCTTTAACATGACCTGTAGTCTCTTAAAGTTCTGGCTTGCATCTTTTATCAATTTTGGAAAAATTGTTCAGCCAATATTATGTAAATATTTTTCATCCAACTTCTTATCTTTTATTACAGCTCTAATTAAATGTATGCTAGATCTTTCATTGTTTTCTCTATGACTCAAACCCTCCTTATTGTATTTTTCAAATTTTTGTCTCTCTATGATCATTATGAGTAATTCTTCCTGATCTATCTTCTATCTTTCTTTAATCTGTTCTTCAAATCATCCACTGAGTTATTAATTTAGCTTCTTTGCATTTTTAGTTATAGAATTTTCTTTTTGTTTATTTTATTTTTATTAATTGACAGGTAATAACTGTACGTATTTGTGGGGTACTAGTGATGTTTCCATACATATACTGTATAGTGATCAGATTAGGGTAATTAGCATTTCCATAATCTCAAACCATTTATCGTTCTTTGTATTGGGAATGTTCAATATCAAATTAGTTCTTTTTAAAATAAGCAGTGCTTACTTTTTACAGTTTCCAGTTCATTTTGGAAATTTAGAAGTTGGCCTTTTAGCTTCACTTCATAGACATGGTAATTGTTTTATATTCTGTTTCCAACAACTTAACTAACTGGAGACGTTATGGATGTTTCTGCTGACTGTTATTTGTACCAGATCTTGTTTATGTTATCTTGTTTCCTCATGTTTCTCATTACCTTTGATTAGGTGCTGCATAGTGTATTTAAAAAATTATTTATAGAAATAATTTCAGGCCTAAGATGATGTTAATTCCTCCAGGGAAGATTTACTTTTGTTTGTTTTATGTGCCTGGTGTCATTACTAATCTATGATCTCCTAAATCTAATTTTAGAATTTGAGATATTCTATGTTACCCAGAAAATTTGATGGCAGAGAGAGAGAGAGAGATCTTGCAGCCCGTGTAGCTCTTTGATTATTTCCAGTTCACTTATTCATAGAATGCAGTTTGCAGCCCTTCTGAATCCCAAATTAAATGGGGAGCTCTTTTCTAGGTTTCCCAACTTTGCTTATATGTTCCTATTCAAGTGAGATTGTAAAAGGTGTTGTATAATCTTTTAATCATCTTTTTTTTTTTTTAATTTACAAATGCCCACTGGTTGGGTGGTTTTGAATGTTAGGCTCATCTCTTCAGATTTCTATTTTCTCCTAAATTTTTCCTAAATTTAGTAATTCCTAATTGCACTTTTAGTTCTTTAATGCATTTAGGAAGTTAAAAAATATTAGCTAGTTGTTTTCATTATCTTTAGCAGGTTTGACTCAAATCACTAAACTAGGTATTGCTGGAAGTAAAATCCTCCAGAGTCAGGAGTTTGCATTCTAAGCCATGCTATCTTATTTTTGCCTTCTGAATAAAAAGAACAGTGTTCAAGATCTTGAATCCAAATAGATTCCCATCTCATTCATAATGTAACCAAAGTCTTTAAAAGAACCTGTAAGATACTACTTGATCTGCCCTTCTCCAGCTCTCTGACTGTATTTTCCACTGCTCTATCAATCACTTGATCTCTTCCGTCTTCTTCTAACATATCAGGCGTGCTTTTGCTCCTTCAGGATCTTTGCATTTGCTGGTCTCTGTGCCAGAAATTCTCCTTTCCCAAATATCCACACATCTTTACCTTCTAAGGCCTGAAATTAAATGCTCCCTTTTTAGTGGAACCTTCCCTGACTGCCCTGTCTAAAATTTCAAATACTGTTTTTTTCTCACCTATTGTCTTGGTTTGTTTTGTGTTGCTATAACAGAATTCCACAGACTGGGTAATTTATAAGGAACGGAAATTTATTCTCTCACAGTTCTGTATGCTGGGAAGTTCAAGATTAAGGTGCTGCCAGGTTAGAGCCTGGTCTGTCTGGTTCCAAGATGGCACCTCACACACTGCTTCCTCCAGAGAGGAAAGTAGGAAAGTTGTGTCCTCACATGGCAGAAAAGCAAGAGAGAGAGAACCCTCTTCCATGAATACTTTTTATAGGGGCATGGCAGAACCTTCATGATCTAAATCGCACTCATTAAGCCTGCTCTCTCAACACTGCTGCGCTGGGGAACAAGTTTCTTTTTTTCTTTTTTCTTTTTTTTTGAGACAGAGTTTCGCTCTTGTTACCCAGGCTGGAGTGCAATGGCATGATCTTGGCTCACTGCAACCTCCGCCTCCAGGGTTCAAGCAATTCTCCTGCCCCAGCCTTCTAAGTAGCTGGGACTACAGGCGTGCGCCACCATGCCCAGCTAATTTTTGTATTTTTAGTAGAGACAGGGTTTCACCATGTTGACCAGGATGGTCTCGATCTCTTGACCT
>NW_016107340.1:3935517-3966597 GCF_001604975.1 Cebus imitator | reverse complement strand
AGTAGCTGGGATTACAGGCACGCGCCACCATGCCTAGCTAATGTTTTGTATTTTTAGTAGAGGCAGGGTTTCACCATGTTGACCAGGATGGTCTCGATCTCTTGACCTCGTGATCCACCCGCCTCAGCCTCCCAAAGTGCTGGGATTATAGGCATGAGCCACCACGCCCGGCCTGAGGAACAAGTTTCTAACACATAAATTTTGGAGGGGATACATTAAAACCACAGCACCTATGTGCTACCTATTGCTATACAGTATTCTATTTTATTTATTCCTTATAAAACATTATTATCTAACATATTGTATACTTTCATCTTTTAAGTCTTATTAGAAACCTCTCTTCAACTAAAATGTAAATTCCATGGAAGCAGTGATTTTTGTCTATTTGGTCATTGTTCTACCTTCACTACAGAGTGTGGAGCTTGTCACAAAATAATTAGTCAATATTTGTTGAATGAAAAATAGAGAACTGTTGTTTATATTTCTCAGGTAGGCTAGATATACCTTGAATAACACTTAAGGAATGTTTTCCTAAGTTCCTTAAGGAGCAAAAGGCAAAACTGATCAAATGTTTTTATTAAAAGTTAAATATAGATTATTATTGCTTTTGGGCCTCTGCCAAGATGGCCAAATAGTATCAGCTCTGGAGCACAGTTCCCAGCAAGAGTGACACAGAGGGCAAGTGATCACCACATTTCCAACTCAGTTACCACATGCATCTCAATGGGACTGGTTGGACAGTGGGTGTAGCCCAAGGAGGGTGAGCCGAGGCAGGGTGGGGTGGTGCCTCACCTGGGAAGTGCAGTGAACCCAAGGAACCCCCGCCCACCCAACAGAGGCCATCAGGGGCTTTTCCAGCCGTTTAGCACTCTGGTTCAGATACTGTGCTTCCCCAGTGGTCTTTACAGCCCACAGACCAGGAGATTCCCACCAGCCTACAAGTGCTGTGGGTTTCCAGCACTAAAAGCCACACAAATCTGGATGGTCATTTAAACTGGTGCCTGGAATGCCTGCAAGATAGAGCCACACATTACTCTGAAAAAGAGGGTGCTGAAGGCAGGGAACCAGGTTATCCAGCTAGGTAGTTCCCACCCCAACAAAGACCAGCAATCTGAAATGCACTGGCCTGAGAGTTTTGCAGCCAGCACCAGCAGTTTGAGCTTGACCTGGGATGGTTGAGCTCCGTGGAGGAAAGGGCATCCACCATTACTGAGGCAGTCTGTCATTACCAAGGCAGTGCGCCATTACCAAGGCAATGGGCCATTACTGAGACAGTCTGCCATTACTGAGGCAGTCTGCCATTACCGAGGCAGTTCTAACCTTACCTGTGTAAACAAAACTGCAAGGACGCTTACACAGCAGCTAGAAAGAGCCCACAGCAGCTCAGCAACGCCTCCACAGGCACACTGTGACTAGACTCCCTCCTTGCTGGGCAGGGCATCTCTGAAAAAAAGCAGCAGCACATCAGAGACTTATAAATAAAGCCCCACCTTCCCAGGACAGAGCACCTGGGAAAAGAGATGATTATGAGTTCCGCTGCAGCAGACTTAAATGTCCCTGCCCAGCAGCTCTGAACAGAACAAAGGAGCTCCCAGGACAGGACTTGACCTCTGATAAGGGACAGACTGCCTCCTCAAGTGGCTCCCT
Source organism: Cebus imitator (assembly GCF_001604975.1). NCBI lineage: Eukaryota > Metazoa > Chordata > Mammalia > Primates > Cebidae > Cebus > Cebus imitator. Next base: position 3,964,950 of record NW_016107340.1, on the reverse strand, counting down.
GACCCCTGTATATCCAAAGAGACACCTCATAAAGGAGAGCTCTGGCTGACATCTGCTGGGTACCCTTCTGGAATGAAGGTACCAGAAGAAGGAACAGGTGGCAACCCTTACTGTTCTGCAGCTTCCATGGGTGATTCCCAAGCAAGCAGGGTCTGGAGTGGACCTCCAGCAGTCCTGCAGCAGAGAGACCTGAGTGTTAGAAAGAAAACTAAGAAACAGAAAGAAATAGCTTCAACATCAACAGAAAGGACATCCACTCAGAGACCCCATTCAAAAAGTCACCAACTTCAAAGACCAAAGGTAGATAAATCCATGAAGATGGGAAGAAACCAGTGCAAAAAGGATGAAATCACCAAAAACCAGAATGCCTCTCCTCCTCCAAGGGATCACAACTTCTCACTAGAAAGGGAACAAAACTAGGTGGAGAATGAGTTTGATGAATTGACAGAAGAAGGCTTCAGAAGGTGGGCAATAACAAACTTCTCTGAGCTAAAAAAAAATGTACTAATCCAATACAAAGGAACTAAGAACCTTGAAAAAAGGTTAGATGAAATGCTAACTAGAATAACCAACTTAGAAAAGAACATAAACAACTTGATGAAACTGAAAAACACAGCATGAGAACTTCATGAAGCATATACAAGTTTTGGTAACTGAATGAATCAAGCAGAAGAAAGGATATCAGAGATTGAAGACCAACTCAATGAAATAAAATGAGAAGGTAAGATTACAGAAAAAAGAGTGAAAAGAAATGAACAAAGCCTCCAAGAAATATGGGGCTATGTGAAAAGGCCTAATCTACACTTGATCAGTGTATCTGTATGTGACAGGGAGAATAAATCCAAACTGGAAAACACTCTTCAAGATATTATCCAGGATAACTTCTCCAACCTAGCAAAGCAGGCCAAAATTCAAGTCCAGGAAATACAGAGAATACCAAAAAGATATTCCTCAAGAAGAGCAACCCCAAGGCACATAATTATCAGATTTACCAGGGTTGAAATGAAGGAAAAAATGCTAAGGGCAGTCAGAGAGAAAGGTTGGGTTACCCACAATGGGAAGCCCATCAGGCTCACAGTGGATCTCTCAGGAGAAACCTTATGGGCTAGAAGATAGTTGGGGCCAATAGTCAACATCCTTAAAGAAAAGAACTTTCAAACCAGAATTTCACATCCAGCCAAACTAAACTTCATAAGTGAAAGAGAAGTAAAATCCTTTATGGACAAGCAATTGTTGAGAGACTTCATCACCACCATGCCTGCCTTGCTAGAGATCCTGAAGGAAGCACGAAACATGGAAGGAACAACCAGTACCAGCCACTGCAAAAATGTAGCAAATGGTAAAGACCATTGATGCAATGAAGAAACTGCATCAACTAATGGGCAAAACAACCAGCTAGCATCAAAATGGCAGGATCAGATTCATACGTAATAATAACCTTAAATGTAAATGGGCTAAATGCCCCAATCAAAAGACACAGATTGGCAAATTGGATAAGATGTGAAGACCCATCAGTGTACTGTATTCAGGAGACCCATCTCACATGCAAAGACACACATTGACTCAATATAAAGGGATGGAGGAAGATTTACCAAGCAAATGGAGAGCAAAAAAGCAGGAGTTGAAATCCTCATCTCTGATAAAAATGGACTTTAAACCAACAAAGATCAAAAGAGACAAGGAAGGGCATTACATAATAGTAAAAGGATCAATGCAACTAGAAGAGCTAATGATCCTAAATATATGCACACCCAATACAGGAGCACCCATATACATAAAGCAAGTTCTTAATGACTTACAAAGAGACTTAGACTCCCACACAATAATAGTGAGAGACTTTAACACTCCACTGTCAATATTAGACAGATCAATGAGACAGAAAATTAACAAGGATATCCAGGACTTGAACTCAGATCTGGAACAAGTGGACCTAATAGACATCACCAGAATTCTCCACGCCATATCCACAGAATATACATTCTTCTCAGCCCCGCATCACACTTACTCTAAAACTGACCAATAATTGGAAGTAAATCACTCCTCAGCAAATTCAAAAGAACAGAAATCATAGAAACCAGTCTCTCAGACCACAGTGCAATCAAAGTAGAACTCAGGATTAAGAAACTCACTCAAAACGGCACACCTACATGGAAACTGAACAATCTGCTCCTGAATGACTACTGGATAAATAATGAAATGAAGGCAGAAATACAGATGCTCTTCAAAACCAATGAGAAAGAAGACACAATGTACCAGAGTCTCTGGGACCCATTTAAAGCAGTGTCTAGAGGGAAATTTATAGCACTAAATGCCCATACACAAAGTGTGGAAAGATCTAAAATCGACACCCTATCATCAAATTAAAAGAGATAGAGGAACAACATCAAAGAAATTCAAAAGCTAGCAGAAGACAAGGGATAACTAAGATTAGAGGAGAACTGAAGGAGCCAGAGACACAAAGAACCCTTCAAAAAATCAATAAATCCAGGAGTTGGTTTTTTTAAAAGGTCAACAAAATAGATAGACCACTAGGCAGACTAATAAAAAAGAAAAGAGAGAAGAATCAAATAGATGCAATAAAAAACGATAAAGGGGATATCACCACTGATTCAACAGAAATACAAACTACTATCAGAGATTACTACAAACAACTCTATGCACATAAACCAGTAAATCTAGAAGAAATGGATACATTCCTGAACACATACACCCTCCCAAGAGTGAACCAGAAAGAAGCTGAATCCCTGAATAGACCAATAAGAAGGTCTGAACTAGAGGCACCAATTAATAGCCTATCAACTAAAAAAAAGTCCAGGTCTAGACAGGTTCACAGCCAAGTTCTATCAGACGTACAAAGAGGAGCTTGTACCTTTCCTTCTGAAATTATTCTAAATAATACAAAAAGAGGGAATATTCTCTAACTCACTTTATGAGACCAACGTCATCCTGATACCAAAACCTGGCGGATATACAACTAAAGAAAATTTCAGGCTAATATCCATGATGAACATCGATGCAAAAATCTTCAATAAAATACTGGCAAACTGAATACAACAGCACATCAAAAACCTTATCCATCATGAACAAGTAGGCTTCATCCCAGGGATGAAAGTCTGGTTCAAGATAGGCAAATCTATAAACGTAATCCATCCCATAAACAGAACCAAAGACAAAAACCACATGATTATCACACTAGATGCAGAGAAGGCGTTTGACAAAATTTAACAGCCCTTTATGCTAAAGACCTCAATAAACTAGGTATTGATGGAACATATCTCAAAATAATAAAAGCTATTTACGACAAACCCACAGCCAATATCATACTGAATGGGCCAAAACTGGAAGGATTCCCTTTGAAAACTGGCACTAGACAAGGGTGCCTTCTCTCACCATTTCTATTCAACATAGTATTGGAAGTCAGACCAATCAGGCAGGAAAAAGAAATAAAGGATATTCAATGAAGAAAAAAGAAAGTAAAATTGTCTCTATTTGCAGATGACATGATTGTACATTTAGAAGACCCCATTGTCTCAGCCCAAAATCTCCTTAAGCTGATAAGCAACTTCAGTGAAGTCTCAGGATACAAAGTCAACGTGCAAAAATCACAAGCATTCCTATACACCAATAACAGACAAACAGAGAGCCAAATCATGAGCAAACTCCCAATCACAATTGCTACAAAGAGAATAAAATACCTAGGAATACAACTAACAAAGGAGGTGAAGGACCTCTTCAAGGAGAACTACAAACCACTGCTGGAAAAACATTCCAGCAGTGAAGATGGAAAAACATTCTATGTTCATGGTTAGGAAGAATCAATATCGTGAAAATGGCCAGACTGCCCAAAGTAATTTATAGATTCGATGCTGTCCCCATTAAACTACCATTGAACTTCTTCACAGAACTGGAAAAAACCACCTTAAACTTCATATGGAACCAAAAAAGAGCCCACATAGCCAAGACAATCCTAAGCAAAAAGAACACAGCTGGAGGCATCACGCTACCTGGCTTCAAACTATACTACAAGTCTACAGTAATCAAAACAGCATTGTACTGGTACCAAAATAGATATATAGACCAATGGAACAGAACAGAGGCCTCGGAAGTAATGCCACACACCTATGATAACCTGATCTTTGATAAACCCGACAAAAACAAACAATGGGGAAAGGATTCCCTGTTTAATAAATGGTGTTGGGAAAACTGGCTAGCCAAGTGCAGAAAGCTTAAACTGGACCCTTTCCTTACAAAATTACCTCCAGATGGATTAAAGATTTAAACATAAGACCTAACACCATAAAAACCCTAGAAGAAAAACCTAGGCAAAACCATTCAGGACATAAGCATAGACAAGGACTTCATGACTAAAACACCAAAAGCAATGGCAACAAAAGCCAAAATAGACAAATGGGATCCAATTAAACTTAAGAGCTTCTGCACAGCAAGAGAAACAATCATTAGAGTGAACCAGCAACCAACAAAATGGGAAAAATTTTTTTGCAAGCTACCCATCTGACAAAGGACTAATATCCAGAATCTACAAAGAACTAAAACAAATTCACAAGAAAAAAACAAACAACCCTATCAAAAAGTGGGTAGAAGATATGAACAGACACGTTTCAAAAGAAGACATTTATGTGGCCAAAAAACATATGAAAAGTGCTCATCATCACTGGTCATTAGAGAAATGCACACTAAGATACTATCTCACGCCAGTTAGAATGGCGATCATTAAAAAATCTGGAGACCACAGATGCTGGAGAGGATGTGGAGAAATAGGAACACTTTTACACTGTTGGTGGGAGTGTAAATTAGTTCAACCATTGTGGAAGACAGTGTGACAATTCCTCAAGGATCTAGAAATAGAAATACCATTTGACCCAGCAATCCCATTACTGGCCATATACCCAAAGGATTATAAATCATTCTATTATAAAGACATATGCACATGTATGTTCATTGCAGCACTGTTTACAATAGCAAAGACTTGGAACCAACCCAAATGCCCATCAGAGATAGATTGGATAAATAAAATATGGCACGTATACACCATGGAATACTATGCAGCCATAAAAAGGGATGAGTTCATGTCCTTTGCAGGGACATGGATGAACCTGGAAACCATCATTATCAGCAAACTAATACAAGAACAGAAAAACAAACACTGCATGTTCTCATTTATAAGTGGCTGTTGAGCAATGAGAACACATGGACACAGGAAGGGGAACATCACACACTGGGGTCTCTTGGGGGTTTGGGGGCTGGGGAGGAATAGCAATGGGTGGGGACATTGTGGAGGGATAACATTAGGAGAAATGTAGGTGACAGGGGGATGGAGGCAGTGAACCACCATGGCATGTGTATACCTATTTAACAATCCTGCATGATCTGTGCATGTATCCCAGAACTTAAAGTAAAATTTAAAAAAAGAGAAAAAATTTATTGAAGATTTGATATACTAACAAAAAATGTTAAATATAAAGAGATAAATAAATCGCATACTAGAGCTGAAAAATAGTGTACTGATAATAAATAGTAAAGCAGTAGTTCTTAAAGTTTAGCTTGCTAAACTTTAAATATGTGAGGATGCTTATTAAAATAAAGGTTATAGGGCAAGCCCTTCATGTATACTAAAACAGCAAAGTTGGGGTGATAGTCAATAATGTTATACTAACATTTGAAACTTAGAGAAATATTGATATAAATAATCACAAGTTGCTTCCTGAAGCATAGAAATGAGTATAGTAGTTAGTAGCTGAGCTTGGAAAAATACCTTCTTCTCTGACCTTGCAAATTCACTGATCATATCCTCCTTTAGCAACTGGTTTTTAGACTCCATAATAATTTACTGGAATTCTCAGAAGGAGGCCAACTTCTTCATGCCTCAGTTTTCTTCTTTGTAAATTAATTATGGACTCATTTACATTTACTATTTCATATTTACAAAGTGTTGAAAGTGCATTCCTGGAGCAGAACTGAATGTATGAAAACATCTGATGATAAACAGAGATTATACTGGAGAGGAGTTCATAGGCTCCTGCTTTGTCCTCTTGGACTGTGATATTAAAATGCTCACCAGCTGTGTTCAATCAATATTTCTTTTCACATTTGAGTGTAGTTCCAACTCAGAGACAAAGGTCTAAGAAATATATTATAAAATTTATCAGAGAAAGAATTAAATACCTACAGTATGCCTCCTTTTTTTGACCTGTTTTCTTCAGGCTGCATTTCAGTAATCCACAAATTCTTGCTACCACCTGATAAGTGAATATAAAGCATTAAAGTGCCAATTGCACAGTTTTTGTTTTTAAGGGTCAGCAAAGGGTTAGGACATCCTGGGTCTGGATTTCATTCTTCTCTAGACTTCCTGTGTAATTTAATGCTCCTCCATCTGGACTCAGAATCCTATTAGAATAAAAGAGAGATTTCAGCTGCTTTTTCACCCATATGTAACTGTGTTTCTAATGGCAACGTCCCAATAGAGGTTCAGGTGTTTATGTGAAGAAAGCACACTCTCATTCCATTTCAATGAATTTGGAACAATGAATTTAGAAGAATAAGCTTTACATTTTTCATCCAGCATGCCGCCTACCTTCAATTTAGAAGCAAGTTTATCCCTAAATATATTTTGAGATTTTCTCTACTAATTTATTGAATTGAAGTATTTTTTGAGGCCCTATGAAGATTGTGGCATTAGTATGTGGTAGTTATTGTTTTAAAGTGCACAATAAGTTTTCCCATGTGCATCTTCCTACTTTATATAATAGGCCCTTTCGTTATATACCCCAGGTGATGGAAATAACACTCAGTCGTGGCCAAGAGGAGCACTCATTCTCCGGGCTGCAGACATTGGTTATCGGTCAATCAGTCAAATTCATTGGGATATTCCTATTGGAACAAGGGTGGGTTTGTCTCTTGCCTTGTGGTCCCCTTACTGGAAGGATAGGAATCTAAGAGCACTAGAAACTATCCTCCTCATCATGTGGGTACAGTCTGCTAACCATACGAGAGAATGAGGTCTACACCTAGACAGATGCAGAGCTGAAACGTGAGGAAAAGGCTAATTTTGAAAATTTTGCCTTTAATTGACATGTAATAATTGTGTATATACATATACACACAATTAAAATTTTGTTTTTAATTGACATATAATAATTTATATATATATACAATTTTGTATATATATATACACACAATTATTGTTTTTAATTGACATGTAATAGGGTATATATATATATACACAATTGTATATAATTGTCTATATAATAATTGTGTATATATGTACACAATTGTATATATATATATATACACACACAATTATATATGTGTGTGTGCGTGTGTGTGTGTGGAGTATGCTGTGATGTTTTGAGGGGAAAGGATCTTGGTAATCTGGTCCTGAATATATTAGGTTGGTACAAAATGTTTGATGCTGGGACCATTTCTTTCCTTTCCAATTACATAGTCAATAAATTAATTTTATCACATGCTAGTTGAATTGCATTTCTGTTATTTTGAATGGAAAATATTCTGACTAAAATAAATAACAACAACACATAAAAATGGAGATTTTTAAAAAACATGCAGGAAGTTAACAATTCCTTGAATGGTACGTATGAGTTTTCTGGATATGTCACAGTTATAGGCATTTTCATTAATAACTTGCTTTTGTGTCAGAATTCCTCTATTACTCCTCCATCTAACATTAAAAAATTGCTATTTATTGTTAAGGGAGCTCCTGTAATATTAAATTTAGGGAGATGTCAGAAAGTTAGCCTTTCCAAAGTCTTTCAAAACTTGGCTACATTGTCACTTTAAGCTTAGGAATCCAAAATTCAATATGGACATAGAAAGATCTCTTTATTATGGAGAGAATTCCAGAGTAGCTGAAAATTTTTATTCTTTTTTGGCACCATAACTCACAGCTATAACTTTTTAACTCTTTAGGGGGACTTTTGTATTTGTCATTGGAGATGTCATATCAGTGCCTAAAAGTCAGATAGATTAAAGACAGGATGTAGCTTGGGACATGCATATTGGGACACCTCTGAGAGTGAAAGGGGTTTCTATCAACAGTTAGACCCAGGACAATAGATCCAAGAATACCAAGAACAAGAACACCAAGAACCAAGGACACGCTAGAGAAAGGCAGATATTTGTTTGTCCTTGCCAAAGATGATACGCTTTTTCTAGACTAGTGGTTTCCAAACTGGTTCCAAATTAGGATTGTCTGGGAAACTTAGAAAAATACAGAAGCTAAGTTTCCTCACCTAGAGATTTTGATGAATTGTCTGGAGTGTCATACGGGAATTTCATTTTAAAAAGTCCCCTGGAGACTTACAGTATGGTTTTAGTATGTAAGTACGTAAACCTGAGACTCAAAAGGCTAAGACCTGGTGTCTCTTCTTTCATTAGCTAGGTGTGTGATTCTTTACAAATAATTTTCTGATCTTCCCTGGCTTCATCTAAGAAAAAGGGGTTTAGTCTAAAAATACTCTAAGATCTATTGAACTCTGATAGTCTACTTTTCTGATCCTTTTGAAGAGAACTCTTCTTTCCAGGAATTGAAATTTTTTTAAGTCAGAACCTACTTCCCCTAGTCTTAGACAACGACAAAACATTATTTGAAAGAAGGGTAATCAAGTTCACTTCTTAAAGCCAAGGATGTGTTGTATAAATGAAGTGATAGAACGTGTGCACATATTAATTCTAGTGCTGTTTGAGAGTACTTAGCAGTTTCCATGCCAGCTGAGAGGATAAAAGGCCTGCAACCCTGAGAGACATTATGTAATCTTTGCAATCTAATTCAGCACAACATTCAGCAACTGAAATGTTGAAGGACAGGTTACTTTTCCCCATAATGAGTTTTTACGGTTGCTTATACTGAGAAGGCACTATATTGTGTGTGTCTTGTTAATGACCTAATCCAGTGTGTTCTTCTGTCTCTAAATGGAAACTAACTGAGAGATTATACAACTTAAAATAGAGGGCCTAGTTCAGGGTGTGAAATGTATTTTGTTAAGTCATTTTAAGCCTCAGTTTCTCATTCCTTTTAACAACAAATTCTTTAAAGACTTAATGCTCGCATTGAATTACTTTTTATAACTCCATAAAAATCCTCTCCTTCTGCTTCTTTTGTTCTGAGTTAATATATCAGGTAGGATATGATAGATTGTGACAACTTTTCCTCAAATTCACCAGCCAGTAATCTTCTCTTCTTTTTCTGTGTAGTCGCTAATAAATAAAAATAAGGAGGAATATCTCTCTACTTAATGTTTCACTCCTGAGTTGATCATATATAGTCTATTTGTCCAAAAACATTTTTGAGTTCCTACTGGGTTTTCAGCAGATCTTTAGATTTAAACTGCCCTAAATCTTTGTTTGTTTTTCTTCATCTCTGTATCTCGGCCTATAAAACCACCAAACATGATCCATGTTACAAAATCATGTTTTCTGCCTAGATCTCAAACCAAAATGAAAATTCCCCTTCCTGGCAATAGTATCAGCTAAGAATTAGAAGAAAATCAGTCAGATTAAACTAATTTATATTACTGTATAAATGACTACAAGAATATATTGCTTCAGTAGGACAATAAAACATGCATTCTATTTAGCTACTTATAATATTTTTCCTTTTCTGCTTGCTTTCTAAAAATATTTTGAATTATTTGTTATATGCATTTCTCACAATAAGTTGAATTCATATATTGGGGTACGTGGTGCACATTTCCCCATGAAGTAGAGCTGTAGATGATAGCTAGCTTATCAACCAGTCCCTAAAATCCCCATTTAACTCTTCTTGTAATTTATAAACAGAGGACTATGATTAAATGTTGCATAAGTGAATAACTGAATGGAAGCTAGACAGGGAGGAGGGCTTATCCATGATGAGGGTCTGCAGGTAGTATTCAGTGCTAGAAGATATAGCCTTCTCTTTTCCAGGGCAAAACACTGCCCCGGGTAAAATTATAATGCTCACAGAGCATCATTTGTGTCATATCTCCCTACTCATACTTTCCAACCTCTTTAGATTCTCTCTCCAATGCTTTCCTAGGTTTATAAGTATAATCTTTGACCTTGCCCTTCTCATGGAAGGCTACCTTGCTCCAATATTACCTATTTCTTCCCTACAAAAACCCTTCATACCTCTCAAATAAAATCCATCTTTTATGAACTCTTCCTAATCACCTTTTAGTATGAAAATAAGCTGATTTAAACATAAGACTCCAAGATTGTTTGTGCTTTAAAAGAAGATATATGTTAACCCAAAGTATCTCCAACAGTGGAGTTTTATGTAGTCTGGCTATTTCAATGAGACAATTCAGGCAGAGTGAGAGAATATATTTTCAAGAGGCCACACTATAGAGTGTCTTGACTGTGTGTCTTTCTCCAGAGTTACCTCCCTTTCGTATCTTTTCTTCTTTCTGTGTTTTTTTGGGGGGAGGAATAAATGGTTAAATTATGTAGATAATTTATCTAGAAATAAATATCAAACAATAAAATTGCCTTGAAAGTATTTTTAAAAAATTTCATGCTTTTTTTGGATTGTTTTGAATGTTTTTTCAAAATTATTATTTTTCAGCAATGCAAGAATGATTTGCTATTTGCTATATTGCAGCAGTGAAGGCTGTGAGAGGCTGTGGTGTGATCCAGGAGGCTGAGAATTGTGCAGTGGGTGCTGTCACCTTAAAGACATCAGCATGATCAGGCAGATTGTCATGCTAGTAAAATAGATTAAAAGCTGCTCTAAGAGGCCATTTTATGAAATAAAAGTGATTTACCACTGAGCAGGAGGTATCCCAGTTGTGGTGGCTGAAAGAGAAATTTTCTAAGCAAAGATGAGAAAAAGCAAATGGTTGACGCTGATGGATCTTTACCAGCAGTGCTATATGGCTTCTATGGCTTCTGTATGCTTCTGCAGACACGGCATCTGTACTCCTGCAGTGAGTGATTCTGACATGTTGCACGCGCATATCAACACACATTTCCCTGAACTACACACTTCATAGGGTTTCAATGACTGAGATTTTTTTGTCAGTGTCATTTTTTAAAGAAAGTGAACGTTCACTACTACTGATTTTTTGTTGTTGTCTTGATTTTTTTTGTTGTAGGAAATGATACAGTGCATCTGTTATGATTTTGTGAGCAAATGTTTTTTATAAAAGTAAAGATGAAGCAAGATGATTCAGGAATCCTGTAACTCCCAGCCCACTCCCATTCTCCCAATTTAACCCATATCCACCACCACCTTGAGAAAGGGAAATGTGAGGAGGACCCAGCAAAGTGGTTGAATCTCAGCAAATCAATGAGTTGGGAAAGAGAAATAGTTTCAGACTGGGGATTGAAGGGAAAACATTTATTTATTTATCCATTTATTTGTTTTTCTTTTCTTTTTTGCCACTTACCTTGGTTTTGGCAAATGAAAAGGCTCTGGTGGGTGTGGAATTTGAGAGCACTGGAGAAGAGAAGGGAAAACAACATGCACTAACTGTGACATTTTGCTGAGTGCTTAGAAATAGATCCCCTTTACTGTCTTTACAGAGGTTTAACTAAGGAATGAAATTCCATTCAAATCTTTTTTGTATGTTTGGATTGTGCCTCTTTGACAGTGATACTACTCTGGGGTTAAGTCTAATGTGTCACAACCCAACAGGGTAGGGCTTTATATCTTTTTCAACTGATTACATGAAATCATTCTATTAAATAGAAAATGTAAAGGCATAAATGCCTTGATCTTTATTTCTTGTCAGTCCTCATATCCCTTAGTAGTTCTCTATTTAAAGCTCAAAAATTATCTTCTCCTCCCCTACATTGCTTTTCAGTCTAAACTCCCCAAATTTTGTGAATGTGAAGAAACTTAGAAACTCTGAATATTTCTGAAAACAATCTTCCATTATAAAAGTAATATGATCCCATTAAACAAAATTTGAAAAAACAAACAAACAAACAAACAAAAAAACAGAAAAAAAAATCACCTACCACAGTATAAACTAAACTGATACAAAGAAATACAATACTATTTTCGTATTTTTCCTCCATATTTTCTTTTAGAAAGCCTAGTCATGATTATATTAAGCACTTTACCTTAGGTAAAGCACTTAGCAGCTTCTTTGATTCTAGCATTTGGGATCTGAGGGGCATGATCTTCGGTAGCCATTTTTTATGCTCCAGTAGTTTATATGCCAGGATCAGACTGTCAAATGGGTCCATATTAATATCTGTTAAATTCTGAACGTTCAGGGACAAACTTTTAATCTATACTTAGAAAAAAATGATAAACTTGGAGGTGCTAAGTAAATAAAATTTCTTAATAAAATTCCATTACAGTGTTCACATGTACTATTCTGATAGTTTTTTTTTTTTGTTTGTTTTTTTTTTGAGATGGAGTCTTGCTCTGTTGCCCAGGCTGTAGTGCAGTGGTGCAATCTTGGCTCACTGCAACCTCTACTTCCCGGGTTCAAGCAATTCTCCTGCCTCAGCTTCCCTAGTAGCTGGTATTACAGAGGCGCACCACCATGCCCAGCTAATTTTTGTATTTTTAGTAAAAACGTTTCGACGTATTGGCCAGGCTGGTCTTGAACTCCTGACCTTGTGATCCACCTGTCTCGGCCTCCCAAAGTGCCGGGATAACAGGCATGAGCCACCACGCCTGGCCATTTGCCCTTTACATTTTTGTCTGCAGAGCAGGATGCCATGCCAAATCATCTCAGCAAGAGGTCTCTACATCGCAGTGTAGGCAAAGATATTGGAGTGGGCAAAGAGACCCTTTTATCACCTTTTCTTGGCCCAATTTTCTCATAATGACCCTTCATGAGATGATCTCTAAGGTTCAGTTATGTTGTAGCAATATATTCTGTAGAGTTGATAACTTGAAAAATTTCCTCCACTCAGCACAGTTATTTTTAGACAGAAATGTCCTTTGTATATTTAAGGCATATTGTGTATGACAGTGGTCTTCTAATTTTTTTCTGACACATCTGCTAAAATAATTTTAAAAAGCTACATACCCTCCTGCACATTTAAATGGACATTACAATTTCTTATCATAACTTTAAACAATGATAAGGAATGTAATTTTCAGTAAAATGTAAATATTAACCTCTTTGAATAAAGCCATTTTGAAAGCACTCCGTATAACATAAAAATCATAGCATGTGTTACTAGCTATAACCCATTCAAAACTAGGAGACCATGCTTTTCAAACCAGAAATTTCATTTGTAGTTTATTTGTTCTTTTATTTCCATTTCATCCCCCCACAGAATTGTTTCTTAATTTAATATATTTTTATGCTTAAAAATCTTCTATTGTTTTACTTGTAGTTTTCTTTATACTTGTATTTCTAACTCAGAATTGTAAACTAATTTATTTTTAAGCTTAAAAATCCCTTATTAATCACATTACTCAGCAATAAATATAGGAGTACTCATTTAGAACTAATTTTTGAAATTCATGTCCATAGGTTCTAACTGTTCAAATGTTTCTTTGGATGGAGTTTTCATAATAGTTATTAGTATAAAATTGACCCAAATGGCATTCATGTATTATACATTTTGATACATAATTATTAAGCAAATGCATTTCTTAGGGGGACAGATATAATTGTTTTATCCAATTAACTTATTGTAGACATGGGTGAATATTAGTTATTGCTAGTAATATTCAAAATTACTTATTGCTAGTTGAGCGTCAACTTTGCTTTATTTCTGCTCCTTAGAGATAAAAAGCTTATGTTCACTTAAATAAGTAGATAAGAATGAAAGTTTTGCTACAGTAATGTCATTCAATTTTATTGACTGGAGTCAATATATGCAAAAAACATTTATCTCTGTTATGGTTAACTTTATGTGTCACCGTGGCAAGGCTATGGTGCCCAGTTATTTGGTCAAACACTACTCTCAATGTTGCTGTGAAGGTATTTGTAGAGGTGATTAACACTTACAGCCAATACACTTTGAGTAAAGCAAATTGCCTGCAATAATGTGGCTAAGCCTCATCTATTCTTTTGCAGGCCTTAACAGCAAAGCTTAAGGTTTCCCAAAAAAGGAAGCAATTCTACTTCAAGACTGCAGCCAGCATAGAAACCCTGCCTGAGTTTACAGCCTGCTGGCTGCTCTATAGATTTTGATTTCAAGACTGCAATATTAACTCATACCTGAATTTTCAGCTTGCCAGTCAGCCTTACAAGCTTCAGACTTGTCAGTCCCATTGCAAGAGCCAATTCCTTAAAATAATTTTCTATCTCTATCTCTCTCTATCTTTATTTCTATCTCTGTCTCTGTATCTATCTCTATCTCTCTCTTTGTCTCTATCTCCTATTGGTTCTGTTTATCTGAAGAATACTAACTAGTAATCTCATATCAAAAGTACTTTCAGTGATCTATCACTGACAATTGAATTAAGTACTCCCTCGACTGCAAAAAATGATTTGTTACCTAATCTTAATTTTCTTTTATTTTTTTAAGTACTGCATTTCCTGGACCAAATCTTAATTTTTTTAATATTTACACCAACATTTCAAATAGTTCTGATGACCCAGAGATTTTTATGCCCTTAAGGTAGTTTTCTTTCTTTTGTGAAGGAGAAGAAGGGCAATTATATGAAAGGGAATTATTTTAACTATTATTTCCATAAAACTATATTTGTCATTATATCCCATGGAAAGTGTTAAGTAGCCTCAGGATTATATCTCAACTGGAAAACTGCTGATGTAAACCTTCTTGCTGCCTATATGCTTAAACATTTTCCTGTTGTTATTTATTTATGAATAGCATTTTGATTATAGCAGAAATTAAATACATTAAATGACTAAGCTCATAAATAAGAAAAAAAAGGTCAGTGGTGATCACTTATTTGGAAACTATGATTTTTTAATGATATTAATAGTGTCACTGACATTTAGCTAAACATATTTCAACATAACTAGAGCACTTTAACTCTTATGGTCCATTTGAAATTTAATCATATATTTATGTACTTCTAGTTAATGTTTGAAACTCAACTGAGTAATCACTGTACATCATTTATTTTGCTCCTAAGTTAATAGCTAAAAGCATAAGTAAGTTATGCTTTGAAATTACTAACTTGCTGCAATATCCAACACTCTCTTTTGAGTCTTACATGGGGAAAAAAGGATATAAACATTTCATGACACCAAACCCAAGTATTTTTGATGCCTGGGGTCTCTTTGAGATTTAGAGTAGTGTTTGACAATGATACTTTGTTAGTGTTTGTTGAGTTGATTAAATAGATTCTCCAGTATTAAGTATCCCCAAATTATGGCTGTGAGTACTGAAAAATGAAGCAATCACTTTTATAAAAGTAAATATTTTCATAGATTTACAGAAAAGATGATAAATATGAGAAACTAGTTGAATAAAATAACCTAATAATTGCAAAAGATTGACACTCATCATTTGTAAGCTCTTTTATTTCATTTTTATAATTAACCATTTGTATGTCCTACTAGTAAAACATAACCTTAATTAGTCCTAAAAATACAATTTAAAAACTTTATGTGAATTAATACATATAAGTTTTCAATAAGTGTTAGTCATCATCACTGTAGTTGTTATCTCTTTGTCTGCTTTGTTCTTTCTACAGATGGAATATTGTCCTAGTTACATAATTCCATGGCAGTGTCAGATGAACAGACAGTATTACTTAATGTTTGAGGCAGCATCTGAATTCCTTTTATTCTTAAAATTCTATTTTTAAAATGCATTTTTTTGTGAAAGTTAATGTGAATAGAAAAATTTCTAACATTTTATATGTGTGTGTTTTTTGGTACAGGCTGAGCATCTCAAATCTGAAAATTCAAAATCTGAAATGTTCTAAAATTCAACTCTTTTTCAAAGAAAATGCTCATTGGAGCATTTCAGATTTTGAGTTTTTGGTTTTGGGATGTTTAACCAGGGTAAATATAGAATGCAAATACTCTAAAATTTGAATAAAATTGAGATCTGAAATACTTGTGGTTCCATGCATTTTTGATAAATGATGCTTAAGCTGTATAACTTATAAAACTGAATATAACAAAATTTCCCAACATGTGGAAAATGATGTCTTTTTTCAAAAATTTCAATAGCAGATACATAGTACAATAAGTTAGCTGAAAAATGAGATTTCATGTCTTCTAGATTCCCAATTAAAAGGAGCCCATTCTAGGTTGGAAGAAAATGTCAGTAAGATCATTGCTCATATTTGAAAATCACCCAAACTTGACAGAGTGACTCAGGCCAGGAGTGTAGCTGGGAGTGTAGCTGAATGATATCTCCCCACATCTGTATAATAAGCTGTTACCTGATTTAAAAGGAAAAGCTCTCAGCATGACTTAATATTGCATTTCTGGAATACAGCTTGAAATGCTGGTCTCAAATTTGAATAGAGCATGAAGATAATGGTTATTATTGACTCACATTAAAAAAAAAGAAAAGAAAAGAAAACACCACAGAAACCTACTTACTGTCTTTAGGCTCTGCTTTCAAAAGTGCTCTTTATGAACGCTTTTACACTGTTGGTGGGCAAAGAATTATAAATCATTCTACTATAAAGACACATGCACATATATGTTTATTGCAGTACTGTTCACAATAGCAAAGACTTGAAACCAACCCAAGTGCCCATCAGTGATAGACTGGATAAAGAAAATGTGGCACATAAACACCATGGAATACTATACAGCCATAAAAAATGAGTTCATGTCCTTTGCAGGGACATGGATGAAGCTGGAAACCATCATTTCCAGCAAACTGACACAGGAACAGAAAACCAAACACCACATGTTCTCACTCATAAGTGGGAGTTGAACAATGAGAACACATGGACACAGGGAGGAGAACATCACACACTGGGGCCTATTGGGGGTAGGAGTCTAGGGGAAGGACAGCATTAGGAGAAATACCTAATGTAGATACTGAGTTGATGGGTGCAGCAAACCACCATGGCATATGTATGCCTATGTAACAAACCTGCACATTCTGCACATGTATTCCATAACTTAAAGTATAGTAAAAAAATTATATGTGTGTGTATGTGTACATACATACATACATACATATTATATATATGTTTTAAATGTATTATATATCTCTCTCTTTTTTATCATTCAGAGGGGTTTTTTTTATTTTTCTATACCTATTATGTCATGAATTCATAGGGAATAGTTTCCAGCAGCTCACACTCCTCTCGTTGGTTCTCACAAAGTGTACTTCTCTGGGTGGAGCTGGCTGACACCAGGTACCTTTCTCTTTGGCTTGTTTTTTTTCTGATCATTTTTCTTCACGAGTTTCAGGAAGCTATTTCAGCTCTTCGAGTGCTTCATGTGCTCAATATGCACATGAATTCTCTTGGCAAGGATCCTGCCCTTGTTGGTTTACAACAACAACAACAACAGCATACTGGGTAACGCTGTAGACTCTTCCAGGTTTGCCATGGTAACTCTTGTAGGGCTTCCTTTTTGAACAGTGTCCATTCCCTTGATGTCTACAATATCGCCTTTCTTATAGATCCCCATGTATGTGGCTAAATGAACAATTCTATATTTTCTAAAAGGCCAAGAGAACAATTATCAGGTGACTCTCCTGTTTCCTTTTGTGTTCATCATTTTGGTGAATTACTGGAAAATGATGATTTTGGCTGAAAGGAATATTTTTAAAGCTTTTATTCTGCAGTACTAATTTTTATATTGTTGATTTGTGTGTATGTAATTATAGTCAACCTTCCCTCTCTGAGATCTGATGATATAAAAGGATATTTATGTTGCCAAATACTTTACCTAAAAAAAAAAAAAAAAAAAAAACTGAACAGAACGTAAAAGATTACATTTATCATAAATTATATACCCTAAACTGTATAATCAGCATAGCAAAATGTAGACACTTTCATCAGTTCAATTTTGATGGTTTTAAAGCATTTCCCCCCACTGGTGTGCTGAAACTGGCCTGCACTGGCTTATAACAGCTGATTGTTAGATTCTTAGGAATTATGTTGATAACTTGAAATCAATCATAGAATAAGCATTTACACCATGGAAACCAGCAAATGTTGCAAACCAGCAACTTTTTATCCCTCCAGGGAGAGGCCAAGGCCAGATGTTAAACAGTAACCAGTACATCATTACCTATGTATACAAAGTCTCCCTCTCTCTCTCTCTCTCTCTCTCTCTCTCTCTCTCTCGTTTGTAAAGTATGTATGATTAGGAGGAAGAAATTTAATGATTAATATCAAATTGCCTATTATGTTTTTGAAAAGTTGTTGTGAATCAAATGTCTTATATTCTTGGGAGAAAAAAATGAAGTCTGGATAAAAGATGAATGCCTTGTAGAAAATGTTTGAATTGGTTTCAGAACATACAGTTCTAGATTTTCTCGACAATCAAAAACATGTTCAGTGAAAATGAATACTTTTTTTATTTTAATAAATAAGGACTCCATTTATAACTGAGCAACTGTCTTTTTTTTAGGGGAATTTTTTTTTTACAAGATTATTCCTCTTGCCTCAAAAAAAGGAGCCCAAACTTAGACTCAAGTTCTGTTTAATGTTAGGCAATGCTTTGTGGCAAAGCAAGAGAACTGTGGTATTCTATCACTATAGAATTAGCCTCAAGGCATGCTGCTCCAAATACTCTTACTTATATTGTTACCAGTTACAAGAGCCTTTATTGTACTAAATATACACACACACAGGAAAAGTAGAGTCAATATTGGTGGTGGAACTGAAAGTTGCACTAATACGCTTCCTGAGTAGTTGTGTGTCTGAATTAGCTAACATTAGCCTCTGTTATGTCTAAATAGCTTTCAAAATATAATACTGAAATTTCTCTTTTGCCCCAGAGTTCATATGTCAAAAATTATTGAATTTAGAGATTTCTAAGATTGATACGTAAACCAATGTAGTCCAAGATTCTTTTACAAGCCTACTTATTAAGAAAATTTGTGAGACCTAGGTCATATCTCTTTTCATTCATATAATTTTTTCATACAGACAGCTTTTAGCAATTATTAGAGTATTATCATTGTCTTATGTAATTTTACTCTTTAATAAACAAGATTGCAGTTATGACAGAAAAATCATCTACTTATTATGGTAATGAATTATTCATTCATGATTGAGACAGACACCTATAATTATATGATGATTCGGCTTATCTTTGGTAAAGAGTTTTAAATTTTATTTTTTTAAGGGTTTGAAATAAAATTATGTGGTATGTAATTATATTTTGTAAATGTCCCACTCGTATTTTAATAAAATATATATTTTTTAGCCGGGCATGGTGGCTTATGCTGCTAATCCCAGCACTTTGGGAAGCCAAGATGGGAGGATTGCTTGAGGCCAGGAGTTTAACACCAGCCTTGAGAGCAGAGTGAGATCTTATCTCTACAAAAAATAAAAATAAAAATAAATAAGCTTGGCATGGTGGTGCATACCTATAGCTGCAGCTACTCAGGAGGCTTAAGGTGGAAGGATTGCTTGATCCCAGGGGTTCAAGGCTGCAGTGAGGTAATATTGTGTCACTATACTCCAGCCTGGGCAACAGAGCAAGACCTTGTCTCTTAAAAAAAAGTGTATTTTCTCTTTGAGAGTTCCCATAAGAAGTTTCCTCACAGGATTTTGTATTTGTCAATTTCTCTATTTATATATGTTGAAACTACACTTAACTATTATTCCTTCTTGGGGAATTATTCCCTTCATAAATTTGAAATACTCCTTTTTGTCCTTTTCAATGTCTTGAAATCTGCTTTATTTGCTATTAAAAATACTAGTATATCAGATTTTTAAAAAATTAACATTTCCTTGTTGTTGGGTTTTATCTCATTTGGAATCTTAAATCTTTTGTGTTATTTTGTTTAAATGAGTCTTTATATCATGTAAACAGTACAGTATCTGAGATTGTCTGTCTTTTATGTGTTAAATTTAAAGCCTTCACTTTTGGGGGGAATTACTGATAAGCTTGGACTTATTTTGTCATTTTTTTTTGGCTCAATTTATCATTATTTCCATTTCTTGGGGGTTTCTTTTCTACTTCTTATTGGGTTGGCCAGTCATTCTATTTTCACCTGAATCCACAGTTTGGAAGTTGTACATTTTTTGTAAGTTCTAATTTTCAGGAGTTCCCTTAATATTTGACATTTTTCTTGATTTCAAGGCAAGAAATCATAAACATAGAGTTTGATGATTTTTCACACACAAATCAAAACAACAGAATGTTAGTAGTGTCCTGGAGGCCTCCTTGGGACCTCTTCCAGTTCTAACTCCTTTCCCCAAGATAACCATTATCCTGACTTCTAACATAAGAGATTAGTTTCTCCTGTTTTTGAATTTTATGTAAATGGAATCCTATGGTATTTATTTTTGTTTAGCTCTTTTCTTCTTGCTGACGTTATGTTGGTCAAATTCATCTGTATTGTTTCACATAGTTGTAGTTTATTAATTGTCATTATTATATAATACTCTGCTGTATCACTATCCCATAATTTATTTATGCATTCTACTGTTGATGGGCTTCAGGTAATTTTCAGTTTTTGGCAATTACAAATAATGCAGCCATGAATGCTGCAGTACAAGTCTTTTGATGCATAGTAGTACTAGTTTATGTTGGATATATTTCTACAAATAAAATTATTGGGTCATATGGTATGTATATATCCAATGCTGGTAGACATGGTCACTTTCCCAAAGTGATTGTACCAATCTGAACTCTCACCAGCAGTGTATGAGAGTTCTAATTGTTCCACATCTTCACCAACACTTAGTATAATGTGTTCTCTTTTTTTTTAGCACTAATATTTTAAATATGAAAACTTTAACTCATGTTGAAACATAATTTTACAAATTATATTGGGTTAATCCTATCCATTGGACCCAAGTACAATTTTTTTTCTTCTCTTTCCTGCCCATATAAACATCATCTAGGATTTTAGTTACACATCATTATTATTATTATTTCTCATGGTTTTTGTAATTCTTTTTTTCCTTAAATTCTCTAGCTAATCTTTCAGAGAGTTTGTGAAAATTACATTTTAGTATCTGAAAATGTCTTTATTTTGCTTTTTCATCATATGAAATTCTAACAAAAATTGTTTCTCTTTTAACTATTGAAGGTATTTTTCCATTACTTTGCATTCATTCTTACCTGTGAGAAGTTCAATGTCACTCCAATTATTGCTCCTTACTGGGTCTTTTATCCTCTCTGGAGGATTTTCAGATTTTCCTGATGTCGTAAAATTTCACTATGATGGGCCCACAGAAAGAATTATTTTTATTTTTTCTAATGAGAACTTTAAATATTCTTGCCTTTTTTATGTTCTGAAATTAAAATAAAATTTTATTATTTTCCCTTCCATTTTCTTTGGAACTTTTGAAATTTTTGAAACTTTTCAATCTATCCTCTTTCTTGGCATTTTGGGGCTACATTCTAAGTGAAATATTAGATCTCTGTGTGTGTGCATGTGTATGTGTCTTTGGATGTGTATAAAGAAACCCCATGTAAACACTATCCAATCTCAAGGACTTTTATTATTCACCTTATCTATTTCTATACATGACTGATCTATCTACATATCTATTCCCATAAATGCACTATATATGTATATACACACACACACACACACACACACACACACATATATTTGTTGGAGTTTTCAAAGTAAATTCAGACAAATCATTTTATTGCTAATTATGTAAATATTTCTAATAGATAAGGATTTTTCTTTAAAATTTAACTATAGCACCATTATCAGTCTTAAAAGAATTAATGATAATTTCTTGACAATATTTAACATCTAGTTCATGAATGATTTGAGTATCTGTATCAGTTGATTTTTTTCAAATAAGTCAACACATTGGATTTGGTTGATTTACCTCTTCAATTCCTTTATTCTATTGCAGTCACCACTTGTTTTTAAAATACTATTTGTTTATTGCAGAAACAATAATTTTCTCCTTAGACCTTCCCATACTGTGGATTCTGTTGATTGCATCTTTCTGGTATTATGTAACATGCTTTTCTATCACTTGAAATTTCTGTAAATGAACATATTGATCTAGCTGCTTAATTGGATTCTGATCCAGTTTATTTTGGCCAGATTTATACATAAGTGGGGCTAGGTTTGTAATACAGAGGTAGGTCTTTCTGTCTTTGTGATCTTAGGATCCCCTGGTGGATTCAGGTATTCTCTGCCTATCCAGTCATCATCAAGATCCTTATCAGTAATTTCAGCAGCCATTAATGAATACTATAAGATTAATTATTAAGAATGTAAAAGTGTTTCTTTTCTAATAGATACTATTCTACAAAGGAGATCTCATCCCTTACCAACTTTTTGGTCTTTCTGAATAGTTTTTACAGAAAAGATAAGATAAATACTATTTTATTGATTTCACAGTTTTCTGGGGAAAAAATAATGTCCTAACAACCCCTAAATTGTTAGGCATTTCATTTTATTATGAAATTATGAATTTTTATATATTTGATGTGTTTCTATCCATCATGGTCACAATTCTTTTTTGATGTTCAAATTTATACTCTTTAGTCAATGAGAGCTGAATTGTTTTTATTGAAATGATCTTGGCAGTCTGATAGCTTTCTTGCTTTCTAGCACAGCAATGTGTCCCAGGCCTATCTAGTGCAGTCTCTGCCCCAGACTTACAAGACTGGCCATTCTTCAGAGAAACCTGGTTCCTTTTGGTGGGAAAAGTTATTTAAAGATAACAATTTCCATCCATGGGCACAGAGCATGCACCTGTAGTCTCAGCTATTTGAGACTCTGAGCCAAGAGGATCACTTGAGCCCAAGAATTTGAGACCAGCCTGGCCAAAAACAAATGTTTACAAAGTAAAGAAAGAAAAGACTTCAATCTAGTTCCAGTATTTTTTGTTGCTATTGGGTTGTCATTGCTCCTATGGCTTTTAAGTAGATGCAGCTAAAAAACATATGCATATTGGTATTTCCAATTCAAAAGAGATGTTTAGTGAAACTTTTCCTAGAGTGTTACAGATTTTTTACTTACTTTCTGTTTCACTAATATCTTAATTATTAATGACATTAGCATAATTTATTTGCTTTTCCTATTGTACATATATAATTATTTAAAAAATAAATATTATTAAATGTGTATATTTCATTCTTTGGAATAATTGTATTTTATAATAAATGTGTTATTTTTTTCATGGAAGAAGGATCCTCTTGTATTCAATATAGAATGTTACACTTTTAGTTTTCATCCTTTTGTTGTTTTAACTTTTCTTTATCAGATGCTATTTATTCTACTTTTCTTTGGTGCTTCACTTTCATGGTGTTGGTTTTGTTTTGTTTTGTTGTTTTAAATTGCTTACCTTTATATTTAAGATGTCCTTTCACACTGTGGATTTAAGTGTCATACTGCTTATGGCAGCCTGTTTTGAGTGCTTATGAGGTAGAGCAGGGCATATTGAGGGGCCCGATATGCCAGTGACCATAAAGATTTCTTTCTTCTTCCTGGGTCTTGGTAGCCTCTTGGGTTTCTATTGTTTTGTCCCTAGCACTTCCAGGCACCGCTCCTGCCTGTGTTCTGTAGCTCATTGCCTTGTGAATGGTACAAGCAAGGAGGAGGAATGAAGGCTGGGTAGGATGCAGCAAACTGGCTGCACCTCAGCAGTCTTCCAATCAATCTCTATGACCATTGTCCAGAACTAGCTCACAACTGGGAAGCTTGGAGAAACTCTTAAGCTTCCCCACTTTTTTTGTTTTTTTGCAGAAGTCTTTTTGTAAAATAAGCAAAAGCCTGCTTTGGGTTGTACTTTTCTCTTTCGATTAATTTAGATCTACCCTCTGGCTTCTGGGAACTTACTATATTTTGTCCTATAGTGGTTATCACTGTTGTGTCTTTGGAAATTTTAAATGCCTATTAGGTTTATTATATAATATATATTTAAACACATCTTGCCATATGGAAACATATAGAAATA
Source organism: Cebus imitator (assembly GCF_001604975.1). Taxonomy (NCBI): domain Eukaryota; kingdom Metazoa; phylum Chordata; class Mammalia; order Primates; family Cebidae; genus Cebus; species Cebus imitator. Next base: position 3,941,009 of record NW_016107340.1, on the reverse strand, counting down.
TGTTATATGGAAATATATGTTATCATACAGAAACTTTAAAAATATATTAAACTATTACCAAAAATTTGGTAATCTTGTTTCATCCCTCTTCCGACTTTTTTTCTGAATTATTTTATGGCACATTATATGCAAAGCGTTCAGTTTTTTGGCTTATGTTTTTCCTGTCTATATCACGTAATGAGGTCAGCAGCTATTTAACCCCAGACATCCTCCTCTTCTCCATAGGACTCAAACAGGAATCCAGAGACTCATTTGCACTGGAAGACAAACTCAAATGACAGTCTCATGCCATCTTCCTTGATAAAGAACACTTTCATTTTATGCCCATGTACAAGTTTCAATTGTTGCATAACAAATCACAAATTTAGCAACTTAAAACAATGCTCATTTATTATTTCATAGTTCTATAGATGTAGGCATCCTAGACTGGGTTCTCTGCAAAGGTCTCACAAGGTCAAAACAAAGGTAAGCCAGGCTGGGCCCTTATCTGCAAGTTTTGAGGAAGAATCTTCTTCTAAGATCATTCAAATTGTTGGCAGAATTTAGCATCCTTGTGATTGTAGAACCGAAGTCCACATCCCCTTGTTGACCATTCACTGGGTCACTGTCACTCCTCATGGTCTCCCTCCAGTTCTTGACCATGGTCCCCGCCATCCTTACAGCCCCCAATAGTGGACAGATTGCTTTTTGTGCTTTGACACTCTGATTTCTTTTTCTGCCACCAGCTAAAGAAAATTTTTTGCCTCTCAAGGGTTTGTGTGATTAGATTAGGCCCACTCAAATAACTTTGCATTTGATTAACTCAAAGTGAACTGATTAGTAACTTTAACTAAGTCTACAGAATCCCTTCGCTGAATAAAAGAACATAATCCAGACTCATCATGTTAACTCATCATACTCACAGGTCCAAGAATCAGAGCAGATGGTCTTCAGGGACTGCCATAGAATCATGCCTGCCATGGCCCTGGCTCATTTCACTTTTGTCACCTTTAGGATGAGTTAATTCTTGAACATTTCCTAGAAAGCAGGTTTGTGGTGAAACTTCTCCCTCCCTCGAAGTTTATGTCCAAATGTAACAGAATTTTAAATCATGTTGTAGTTGAGACACTTACACACACACACACACACACACACACACACGCGCGCGCGCGCACACACACACACACACACGGTCCATCTTCAAAACAGCTTTTGAGTGTTCACATGATTCTCTCACTTTGAGGGATGCTTGAATGTTTCTCCATAAAAGCATTTAGCTCTTTTTTTAATATTGCATTGGAGGAGAAGACTATCTTTAAAAGAAACAAGTTCAAATGATTCCTGAGAGTCTTAAAGTGTGTTCAAAACAGGGTTTTCTAAATCCTTTCTTTTCAAAATGCCAGCAGTTCTTGATAAATGAAAGGTCATGTTAATTCTTTTGGCATTTAAATCAGCCCCTTTAATGTGATTAATTGACTTAGCATTTAATACCTGCTTGTACATTCCACTGTTATTATATGGAAATACTGATTTGGAGTCAGGAGAATATTAAAATAATTATTGATTTATTCTAATTGTGCTAATCTCTGCATTTAATTCTCTCCCATCAGTTTAATGAAATAATAACTTTGCATTTATAAAATGTATCCCATTTTGCATTTTAGTTTATACTTATAAAAATAAAGGTTTGGAAATAGTCATATGATACAGATGATATAGCAAAACCATCCATTTCCAATGTGAAAGCTACATGCATTCTGTGTTCAAAGGAGAAGAGTTTTAAATACCAGTATTGTACTTCCAAGGAAGAACAATTACAGAAGCTTCACTGTATCCCTTTGCTCTCTAGAGATGATTTATGCTCATTTCTGTTGGTTATATCAGGAGGAATAAAGTTGGTGAATGAATACCTTAAATAGAATGCAAACTCCTGGCCAGGCACTGTGGCCCATGCCTGTAATCCTAGCACTTTGGGAGACCAAGGAGGTGGGTAGATCATTTGAGGTGAAGAGTTCAAGACCAGCTTGGCCATCATGATGAAACCCTGTCTTTACTAAAAACACAAAAATTAGCCAGGCATAGTGGTGCATGCCAGTAATCCAGCTACTTGGGATGCTGAGGCAGGAGAATCACTTGAACCTGGGAGGCATAGATTACAGTGAGCTGAGATTGCCCACTGCACTCCAGCCTGGGCAACAGAGTGAGACTCAAAACAAAAAAGAATGCAAATTCCATTTTGCTCTTAGATATCTCTATAACATTTTATTCTCCTTATTGGTACCTCCTTCATACCTAGGAAATGGAAGCTGAGCCTTTGTAATTTTATCATTATGGTGACATTCTTGATTTTGCTTAACATTCTTGGCTTGCTACTTTAGAAATAGTCCTCAACTTTCCTTTGGAGGAACTCCATCAATCCCTTTGCCAGTAGTACCTTAGCCTTCCCGTAGGCATTGGATGCTCTTTTCCTGAACAACCAGTTGGAACTGATTTATTCTTGGTACTTACACTCTGAAGAAATAGCATATTACTGCTACTAAGATCCCTGGAGCTTCCTGAGTTCCTGTCCTTTCTGAGGCTTGTTCTATATAGATTTTTATTCAAGTTTTTGAACTATGCTTATAGATTTTTTTCTTTTTTGAGATGGAGTCTCACTTACTCTGTCTCCCAGGCAGGAGTGTAGTAGCCCAATCTTGGCTCACTGCAACCTTCCCCTCCCAGGTTCAAGTGATTCTCCTGCCTTGGCCTCCTGAGTAGCTCGGATTACAGGCACGTGCCACCGCGCCTGGCTAATTTTGTATTTTTAGTAGAGACGAGGTTTCATGATGTTGGCCATGCGGGTTGCAAACTCTTGGCCTCAGCCTCCGAAAGTGCTGGAATTACAGGCCTGAGCCATCACTCCTGGCTTATCCTCATAGATTTTTTAGTAACTTTCTCCCCCACCAAATTACGAAGAGTTACTTTCTGTTGCCTGCAGCCAAAGAAATCTAATTAATACATCTATTTAACTGTGTATAAATTCAGGTCTATACCCATTAAATTATCCTATATTTATTATGTTATTATCCTCAAAGGCCCCAGGTTCCCAAGGCAGCAAGAAAAAATCACATGGATGTTACTGTTTTTCTTTCCTGCCGTGGCTCAAATGCAAACGCATAGAACATATTCAATAAATTTTTCTGTTTGTGTTCATGAAATCTGAACACTAGTTTTGAATAACAACGACAACAAAAGAATCTGAGGATAAACTCTTTGTCTTTCTGTACATTAGCCATGTTTGGAGAGAACATTATTAAATCATCTGGCAGGTTGAAAAACTAGTATAGTTTTTGAAAGTCAGGGCTACTTGTCCAATAGCCTGAGGGCAAGCCAGTTACAGGAAAATATGTTGGCAAAGGGGACAGGAAAAGCTTGACATTGTGTCATTTCTCAAATGTTTGCCCACATTTGACTTGTATTTTCACACAAGTGAAATCATACCACAGTGATGATTTCTTAAAATTGATTTAAGAAACTCATAACAATTCTTTTGTGTAGAAAGATTTTATGTGAAATTTCAGCTAATTTTAGAAAAAATTTATCTTTGGTTACTACAAGTTATTCACTTTTTACAATTTGTCATGAAAACATGCTATGCCATTTCTGTGCTACTTTAAATAATTAAATTCTATTTGTAAAAGCCCACATTTCATTGCAAAAGGGTTGTATTGAATAGATAATGCAACTGACAGATAAAAAAAGAAAGCCATGAAAACAATGCTAATTCAAAAGGATACAGATATCAAAAGAACAAGGGAAAGAAAAAGTATTAGGAAAAAAAGAGTAATCAGATCTTTTTAAAAGAGGAAATGAAAAACTTTGAGACCCCAAATAGCCTAAGGTCCTAAAACGTGTGTCCAGTTGGTCAAATTAAACCTGATAATGTCAATGTAATTATTTGTTTGAGTTCCTATTTCTGTTAGATTCTACATTTGCGCTTCACTCTTTTCTTTCTCTGGGTTCAGCCTCATCACCACAAACTGGAAACAATGAATTCTAATAGAGTAGAAACTGTGGTCTCATGTTGGATCTCCTCTGCTCCCTGTTCTAGTCTTTGCTATTTGTTTCCACTTGCTGGTATATTTCTGCTTGTTTCCACGATGTGCCCAATCCAGAAATGGAGTCATGTTTTTACTCTTGTGTTAAGGATGCTTTTTGCTATCTATAACAGAAATGTTGAATTTCAGTGGCTTAACAAATCAGAGTTTCATATTCCACGTCTCATACCTCATCCAGAATTAGATAAACCAGGACTTGTACTTTGCGTCACAATGGCATCAGAGACCAGACCCACCATCTTCAGCATCTTTATTTATATACACTTGATCACAAAGATGACTGTTGCACCTTCAGATATTAAGTCTGATTTAAGGCAGAGAGATGGGGAAAGAGTAAATGGAGTACTCTTGTTTTAGGAAACAAAGGGTTTCTTAATATCTCTTCTTTCTCTGCTGTTGGATATCTACACATCTTATTTATCAGTATATTAGTTTTAGATGCATAGCAAACAACTACAAAACCTCAATATCGTACAACAATAAATACTTATACATCATAATCTGGGATTCAGCTAATCGGGGATGTGCTAATGGAAGTGGGTCTGCTGAGTTCTGCTGAGCTCACTTATGTATTTGCACACTAGCTGGAAACTGTGCCCTAGGCTGGATAAAGCTGGGCTTGGTTGAGGCACCTTTATTCAAGTGTCAGCTCTGCGTCATTGTTTTCTTTTCCTCTTCCTGGAACTGGGAGACTATCCCAGCAGAACAGAAGGGCAAGATTAAGCAAGTATATATATGCAAAGCCTCTTGAAACCTCTTAAAAGCCAAGGCTTAGAATTGGCAAGGATCGTTCTATTGGCCAAAACAAATTACATGGATGAACTCAGAGTCAGAGTTGGGGAGCACAGCAAATTTCCATGACAAACCACATGGCCACAGGAAGAGTGAAGAACTAGGGCTTTTAACGCAATTTTCCAGGCAGACAGTGCCACACAACCCTGTCTCACTATAAGAAAGGCTGAAAAATAAAAACATTTACCTGGTACATCAATATCAAAAACAATACTTATTTTCCCCTTCATTTTTCTTCCTTCTTTCTCCTTCTAAGTCTTTTTTCTTCTCCTCATCCTTCTCTTTCTTCTCCCTTTTCTTTCTTTCTTTTCTTTTTGCAAAGAAAGGAAGTGGAGACAGACATCGGGTAGGCAGTGAACATTGATAATCATTATTTCCTATATGGTACTCATATCTTTAGTGCGGTTGCTACTGGACCTCTCTGACAGCCTTCCTTTGTTGACCATTGCTTATTCTATTTCCTGCTTCTGAATACTGAACCTTACCCACGTGCTGGATTTCCCACTTGGTGCTTTCTGCCATTCTCCCTTGATGTCATCTCTTGCCCTTTGCTAGGAGTTCCCCTAATTGCCTGCATTGAATCTAGGAGTCTACACATTTTAGACATTTTCAGTATCCCCACTT
>NW_016107340.1:3873332-3935495 GCF_001604975.1 Cebus imitator | reverse complement strand
TCTTGCTTTGTCTCCCAGGCTGGAGTGCAGTGGCACTATCTCTGCTCACTGCAACCTCTGCCTCCCAGGTTCAAGCAACTCTCCTGCCTCAGCCTCCCAAGTAACTGGGATTACAGGTGGGTGTCACCATACCAGTTAATTTTTGTATTTTTAGCAAGACAGGGTTTCACCATGTTGGGCAGTCTGGTCTTTAACTCCTGACTTCAGGTGATCCACCTGCCTGAGCCTCCCAAAGTGCTGGGATTACAGGTGTGAGCCACTGCACCTGGCTCCCATTTAGTTTTGATGAACATTAAGTAAAAGAAAAATGAAAAAAAAAATGTAATGACATTTTTGTGAATCTTATATATAGCCTATCAACTTACAATTTTATCTGACTAAATGTAATCATCAAGAAATAAGATTAGATAGAAGAGAAAAGCATAGACAAATTAAGGCTGAGGATTTAAAGCAAAAGCAAAAAAGAGAATCTCAAATCAATAACTATCCCTGAGAGGTGAATGTGGGCAGGGTTCCTTGAATGCAATCATTATTGACTGAAATCAGCTGAGGAAATCTAGTGGCAAACACAGTGGGAGTGTGAAGGTTGATGTGGCCCAGGAACGATATGACAGGAAAAAATGATGCAAAGTCCCAGCTGGACAGCACGACTTGGTAAATTAGACTTGTTTCTGACATATTAGAGACAATTTTTGAAGAAGCTTGAAAACATTTTTCTTGAGCGAGGCTTTGATATTGTTGTGTTCTTATAAAGTCGAAGCTCTCTATCAAATTTTAAATCATATGTTTCTGCAATATTGGCTGCATGCTGTTCCTATTACTTTGCATTATTTATAGAATTCAGATATAAATGTGATTATTAAAACCAACACAGTTTTTTGGTCTTTAAAATAGAACATTATGAAAATATGCCTTAAAAGCAGTTTATAAAACAGATCAAATAGTTTCCTTGCTTAATTCTCAAAATTTAAGAAAATGTTTCCTGGAATCTGCTCACATCCAGATGAATATGTTTATATTTACAGGCTATATCTTTATCAAAAGCTGTAAACATAAACAGAACAAACACAAAAACATAAAACACTGGTTGGGACAAGGGAGCCCAAGTTCTACCATTGGCTCTGGCACTAATTCGACATGTAAATTTATGTCACTTCATGTCTCTAGGCCTCAGGTCACACATCTGAAGATGTGATTGTGGAGCAATCTTTTATTTATTTTAAAGAAATGATGTAATTATAAATTATGCTTAAGCTAATATAAGCTCATAGTAATAAAGTCAAGTATTACTCAAGATTGTAAAGGTTTCACTTGCCTAATTGTTACCTTTAATTCACTAGTAACAATATCTGTTATCAGTATCTTGTAGACTCTTAATAACTTTACCTGCACATAAAAGTATAGTAATTCTTAGGCCCTGGTAAAAGAACAACAAAAGTAGGTCCTTGTGCCCAGCACCCAGCACAGAGCCTGGCACACTGACAATCAATGCCTGAATGACTTGATCTCTGTGCCCCAAGTCCTGCCTTACAAACGGGTTGGTGCTAAATTTATCTCCTGTGTTTTTTTCTTCTCAGTCTGCTATATCACTAGGGCTTTACGCTGTGTCCTGAACTTCACTCTGTGGCGGGGATTCTACTTGACTCCTGATACACATTTTTCTGAAGTCAGCTACAGCTTTCCTTCTGGTGGCAGCCTGGCACTGCTGGGCACACCCAGTTCTTGTCTCAAACCAAGCCAGTCTCCTTTTGGGAATATGGTTGACTCTTCCAAGTGTGGTGGCTGTGTCATAAGAAAACACATAACAGCATGGGTATTTTTAAGTTTTGCGGTATTTTCTCATAAGTCTGTTGTACAGTTGGACCGTAAATGGGCACCTTAGGCCAGCACAATCATCTGCAGGCCATGACATAAGTACAGTGGGACTGAATTTATTGGCTCTGAGTTTTCCCAGCATGACCTCAAACTATTACTTAGGTTTTTATATAAGCAAATAGACTTTTGGCTGCTACAGGTTCTAGCACAGATGCCTGAAGGAGTGACATAAAATATGTTGTCAATTAACTGTCTGGAGGGTCTACTGTGCAATTTGAAACCATTGGAATATCCATGGGCTTTCCCGAAATAACTTTTCTGGAAGTGATGTTTTTGTGTCAGCTAATTTGCTTGCCTGACGGTCTATTATAATAAACACACAGGACCATGAAAATGCTCTTGCCACATTTGGTTCAAATTTAAAATTTTATTTAATATTTGGTAGACAAAAGGCTGCGTATGTAGATTATAGACTAAAGGGTATGTGTGGGTAGTCCAGTCAAAAAGGATATAATGTAAATTTTTTAAAAAAGATTATCTTCTATTTAGACTAATCTATGTTGATTACGTAAATTAATTCATCAGATAAAGTATTGTCTAAGACTGAGCTAAATATATTACAATGTACTATATTTTGATTAAATATTTTTAGAGGAGAATAAAAACCAAAGCAACCACGAACCCCAATGATCTTTTAACTTTTTTTCGGTTTATCCATCTAAATTCCATAGATCTTTTGTGTAGTTATTTATTGTAAAAATGTGTTGTAACAACAGAAGTGAAAATATAAATGGCAAAATATTCTCTTAATAGATCTGCTTACATTTTTTCCTATTCTCATATTCTTGTAAAGTTATTGTTACCTGAATATGTACAAGTTTTTAGCATTTTAGTTATTGGGTGTAATTATATATCTTAGTTCTTTTTTAAAATTAAGAAATATTTCAAATTTGCAGAATAATGTTATGAGCTGATGTACATATATAACTAAGCTTCAACAAATGTTAAGATATTGGCATGTTTTCTTCAGCTATCTTTCCTTAAAAAAAATTATAAAGAAATTAAACATTGTAGAGTTAAGATCCCCTATACCCTGTATGCCCTTCTTTCGTTTTATTTCTTGGTTCTTCTTCAAAGATAACCGTTATCCTGAATTTAGTGTTTATTTCTCTCATGTGTGAGTTTTTACCATGTAAGTATTTCGTGTTTAGCAACCTGGAGCATCATTTTCATGGTTTTATATTTAATAAAAATGGTATTATAGTAAATGTTCTTTTGCAATTTATTTCCCTCCAAATATATGTTAGAGATTTATTATGTTGACACATATAGCTTTAGCTCATTCATTTGAAATGTCACATAGTAGGCCTTTGAATGAATGTATGTTAACATATATCCATTTTATAACTAAACTGTGAGCATAATTACTGCTTTATGTCACTGGCTGTTGGAGAGTTTGTTATACAGGGTATGTAATCCAATTTTATTAGCGACTGACAAGTTGCTCTCAAGATATTTGCACTAATTTTATAATTCTGTGATTGCTTCTCAACATACTTGCCAAAGCATGGTATTGTCAGGTCACCACATTTTTGTTAATTTCCTGGGTAAGAAATAGTGTTACTCTTTCATTTTGTGTTTTTCTGGTTGTTGGTCAGTTTGATTATCTTCTCATATGTTTGTTAGCCATTTAGATTTCCTGTTCTGTGACTTGAATATGTTCCAATTCTTTACCTGTTTTAAAATTCGGTTAATATTATTCTTACTAATTTTTAGGAATTCTTGCATTTATTCTAGGCACTAGTTCTTGTTCAGTGAAATCTTACAAATACCTTCTTTCAGACTTTAGTTTTTGTTGTATTGAAGTCCACTTTATTAGCATCTTCCTTTGTGACTTATGTAATTCGTATTGTTTAAGAAATTCTTTTTTATAACAAGGTTATAAACATATTCTATATTTTCTTTTAAACATTTTAAAATTTTGTTTTTAACATTTTGGCTTTAATTCCTTGGGATTTATTTTGGAGTATGGCATAGGACGGCATATTATTTAATGTTTTACCTTTGGAAAACAAATTATCATAGCCCTATTTACTGAATTATTGGCAATGCCACTTCTATCATGTATCTAGTCTATATATTTCTGTGTCTGTTTGCTAGATTCTATTCCGTTCCTGGTCTGCTAGTTTATTCTGCCAATGCTCTCCTAGCTTAAATGACAAAACTTTAAAATAAATGTCTTCATATCTGATCTTTAGTCCCTATTCATTAATTTTTTCTTGATTGTTTTTGCCTATTTGATCTTTCATATTTTAGGATAAACTTATCAAATTGCGTGAAAGACCTTGTTAGGATTTTGATTGGAATTATATCAAACTTTTATATTAACTTGGGGACATTTGACAATTTAAGGTCTGGAGCCCTGGGATTCATAAATACAGTATCCCTATTCTTTTAATCAGATCTTCAATAATGTATTCTAAATTTCTCCATAAAAGTCTTGCATAGTTTGTGTTAGTTTTATTTTTAGGTACCCTTTGATGTATTGCTATAGAGAATGGTATCTTTTTCTTTTACATTTTGTAATTGCTTATTAATGGTAATAGAGGGCTTTTAAAAAAATGTCTGACTTTTGTGGGTACATAGTAGGTGTATACATTTACGAGTTACATGAGATATTTCGATGCAGGCATGCAATGTGTAATACTCACAACAGGGAAAATGGCGTATCTATCACCTCAAGCATTTATATTAATATCCTTTTAGTTATTTTAATAAGAGCAATTAAATTATTTTTTTTGCATAGTCATCCTGTTGTGCTAGCAAATTCTAGGTCTTATTTATTCTTTCTGGGGTTTTTTGTACCCATTAACTATATCCCCAGAAGGTCTATTTTTATTCATTGACTTTATTATATATTCAGCAATCCTTCTAAACTCGGTCATCAATTTCAACAGTAGGTTGAAGAATTATCTTGGATTGTCTGTATGGACAATTATATTGTCAGAATATAAGGGTCATTTTTTATATTTTTTCCTATTATCACTATCTTTTTGTTTATCTAGACATTTCTAGGAATTTTTTCCAATAGGCTGTTGAACAGAAGTGGTGATGAGTATATTCTTGTCTTGTTTCTAATGTTAAAGAAATGTCTTCAGTTTGTTTGGCTAGTCAATAGATATCCTTTATCAAATTATGTTGCTCATTACTCTCTTTGTTCTTAGATCTCTGCCTTTCTTTTGCAAACTACATCTCCTAGACACTCCCAACTGGGTTTTGGCTATGTTTGGCCAATGGAATGAACCGTTAGGAGACTGGAGTGGAAGAAAAAGTAGTCGGAAATTTTCTCTCCTACTCTTGATGATTTCTTCAGGTAGGATCTGGCAGTAGTTCCATCTCCTCCTAGAAACAGTTCGTTTTTACATGGTTCTCGTTCACACCGGATAGTCTTTATATACGTCCAGCCCTTGCCTGGTGGCCTGAGGCCTTGGCCTCTACCTACACTACCTCCTTCTTTTGTACCTCACATTAGGAATATAATAGCTTCCTGCTTCATTAATGTTTGTCACCTTTTCTGATTTTGTGCTCTCTCTGTAACTAGTTACCTATGTTAAATTCCTCACAGGACAATTTTGTGTGGGATTTTATTGACTGGACCCCAATAATACATCAGATTAGAAAAGTACCAGTCCCTTCCTTGTTTGCTAGTGGTATCGTTTGTCTGCTTTGTTTTAATATAGTGAAATTACATTTTACCAAATCATTTTTGTTATTGAGTTGCTATACATGAACAATTGAGAATTGTACATATTATTACCCTTTTATTCTATTAATGTGGTATACTGAATTTAATAGACTCCCTAAAGACACACCATTTTTGCACTCCTTCAGTAAACCCTATTTGTTTATGATGTCCTTTTAAGAACATTGTGCTGATCATCAGGTGGGAGAATCCTTGCTTACGTGTTCTTCCTTTTGCAGGGCAGATTAGAACATGATGATTGGGGTTCACATGATATGTGATTAACATGTCTATGTAATCAGGACTTGCAACACCCCAAATGCTCCTGACACTTCTTAAAAAATAAACAAATAAAAACACAGTGCTAAATTTTATTGTTTGCTATATTTTAAAAGAACTTTTGCATCTGTGCTTATGAGTGTAATTATTTTATAATTTTCTTGTATTGCCCTTATATAATTTAGGAATGCAATTTCAGTGCTCATTGTGAGTTTCATTTGTGTTCATTTTAAAGGTAATTTGTTATTTATTTCAGCTTTTAGGATTAACTCTTCATCCTTGTCAATCACGGTTTTATTATTATTTTATTCTTTAGATAATTATCTTTTTCAATATTACTTCTGCTTGTTTCTTTCATGCTTTTCTTATATTCCTATGAGATTTATACTGGACACACTTTCACCTCTGTTCATTTAAAAATATAATTACTTCTTTTAAATAATACCATGTATTTATTTTTGCAAGTTGAATTTCTTATTTTTTAATTCTTTTTTTTTATGGATATGATTCACTTGTTAAATACTGTAATAGATTGATTACAAATTCTTTGTCTTTTTTATAAAATTAATTTCATCTTCAGTAAATTAACATTCTGATTATATATTTTTTCTGGTTGTCTTTCTGAGCTTTAGATTTGGTCATAGTATTTTGATTTGCAGCTTCATTTTGAATGGTAGCTTCTTTCCCACTTTTGTCTCCTTCTCTGCTTGCCCCTCTCTAATAAGTTTTTTTTGTTCCCACGTTGGCTCCAGGTCCCCAGTAAGAACCAAGTGTTTTAATGTATTTGGCGCCTCTGTACTCATATAATTTTGGTGATGTTACAGATCCAAACACCAAGCCAGCTATTGGCTTAGTTCTATTTCTAGACTTGAGCCTGTGTTTGTGTCCTACTACCTTGCCAATTGCGGTAGCAGAATAATGGCTCCCACAGATGTCCAGATCCTGATCCTAATCCTTAGAACCTATGAACATCTACCTTATAAGGCAAAAGAGACTTTACAGATGTGATTAAGGTGAAGGACTTGGTATGAGGAGATTATCGAGGTAGTCCAATCTAATCACATACGTTTTTAAAACCAAAGAAAATTTTCTAGCTGTAATCAGTCAGAGATGACCAGAAAAAGAGTCAGAGAGTTGCTGTCTTTGAAAATGAAGGAAGGAGCTCATGAGTAAAGAAATGATGAGTGGAAAAGGAAAGGAGCTAGAAAAATAAAACAAATTCTCCCACAGCCTTCAGAGAGGAATGTAGTCCTGCTGACATCATGATTTTAGTCCAGTGAGAACTGTGTCAATGTACAGAGTATAAGATAATCCATTTACGTTTTTGAGGTAATTCGTTATAGCAGTGATGGGAGACTGATAATAATTAGTTTTACCAACCAATTATAAACTGTATCCTCAGTAAGAGATGTATTTCTTTTAAAACTACTTTCAATACTTTAAAAGTACTTTTACATAGTTTTAAAAGTACTTTCAATCTAGTGCTTTTTAAAGTTCCATTTTATTTCCATTTTTGCTATATCTCTTTTAAATGTATTAATACTTGCTCTAGGAACCCTTAATAAATGGTTACATTACAATAAAGATGTATTACAATATGCATCTTTAACACAGTCTGCACTGAATTAATATTATACTACTTCACATGCGATTTAAGAATCTACATTTACTCCTCCTCTCCTTTGTTTTATTATATAACACTTCCATCTATTATAAACCCCATAATGCAGTCTTGTAGTTTTTAAGGTAAACAATTATTTTTGAAACAATTAAATAAGAGTATTTTTTATTTGCCTTTGTATTTACCATTTCTACTTTTTACTTCCCCCTGTAATTCCAAGTTTTCATATAGCATAATATCTCTTCAAATTAAATAACTTTGTTAAGTACTTTTTGTAAAATGAAACTATTGGCAAACATTATCTCAGCTTTCCTTTATCTGCAAATACTTCAATTTAACCTTGCTTTTTAACATATATTTTTTATGGATGTGGAATTTTAGGCGAATAGTTTTTTCCCCCCAGTACTTTACGGATGTCCTTTTATTGTCTTCTGGCTGCCATTGTTTCTTATGAAAAGTCATTGCTTATTCGTATCATTGTTCTTCTATATGCACTGTGACTTTCTTCAGTAGCTGTTTTAAGAATTTTCTTTCATATTTAGTAATTTGACTATGATGTTTGTAGATGTTGTTTCTGTTAAAATATTTATTGTGCTTGGGATTTGTTGGGCTTCATGCATCTGTGACTTAAGGTTTTGCCCATCAAATGTGCAAAATAGTCCAATTTCTTCCAAATATTTTTGTTATACTCCCTTTCCCTTAATTATACATCCATTAGACTATTTAAATGTGTCTTACAGAATGCAGATAATTTTCTCCTTACAAACTATTTTTTTTCTTCACTTTATATAATTTCAATTGGTCTGTCTTCAAGTTCACTTAATCTTTTATCTACAGTGTGCAATTTGCTGTTAATCATATCCAGTACCTTTTGAAATGTAAAATACAGTACAGGTTTTTTGTTGTTGTTGTAGAATTCTATGTGGTTCTCTCTCTTTAAATACTTTTTACCTACTATATTATTCTTTAATATATTAACAATAATTGTTTTTAAGTTCTACCTGCTCCTTAAGTAATGGGGTCATCTGTAGTTCTGCTTCCATTGGCTGATTGTGTTCCAGACACTGTGATAAGAAGTACAATAGAGGCATTTCATCTCTCAGACAAGGTGAGAAGCTGATTGCTCAGATTGCTTTTATAGTTGAGTTGTTCCAGATTGGACCGCCACTTTAACTAGATTGAGTTCATCTGTGACTAGCCCAACTTCCAACATCTAGTACAGCTGCGTCTTTTGATTTAGTTGTGTTTGAGCTGGGAACGGGCTGAGCTGCAGTTTTTGATTTTTAAACTTTGTCATTACATTCACTCCAACTACGTTCCAGGAATCCAGTCACTGTGAGAGTATGCAGAGCTGTGGTTCCAGACTCTTCTCCACTGTTGCCATGTTGTGGAAAAGAAGGTGAGTTTGGGGAACAAACACGTTTTTTGTGTGAGTATGTTTGCATTCCTTCCAGGTTTCTTCCTGTTTGGCTGGCCCACACTATCTTCTAGTAGCTTGTCTAATTTCTCTTCCTTGTAAAATGTGTCAGGACCAAGGGAAAACTCTTCCTTTACTCCATAAAGGTTAACTGACAATCAACTCACAAAAGGCAGTTTAATAGGCGAAAAGGTATACCAATTTATTAACATGTATGGGAGGACTTTATGAAATCTCAGTATAAGATCTCAGAGAAAAGAAGATTGTTGACACCTTTACATCACCTTGAAACCCTAAAAAAATAGGGTTTTGGGTCATGGCAAAACAGGTATGGAAGGGAGAGGAAGGGAGGCCTGACTAGCAAATATGGTCTGGTTATGCAGATAAAACCCCAGAAGTGGCAGCCCTGAAACAAAGTAAATGTTTCTTTAAGATCTCAGTTAATCTTTCCTAAATCAAAACAGGGGAGGCACTCAGAGAGAGCCTGGCTGCAGTAGTGCAGACTTTCTGTAGAGATGCGAGTTTCCCACAAAAGACAGATTTTCAGCTGTTCTTGTATTTTGAGCCCTCCGAATAGTCATCTTGAAATACGTCAAAAAATATTTTAAGGTGAAATATTTTGTTTCTTTCAAATGCTTGGTCTGTGGAAAGTCTGATGCCCTATGTTCCAGTACCTAAACCAACCACCTATCTCCAGGTATGGAAATTTCTGTGGTCTCTATTCTCTTAAGAAGAATATTTCTATTTCCCCTAAGAAGGAGTCTAGCTGAAATTCCTTTCATCAGACCACAAATAAGCCATGACTATGCTGATGCTCTATTTCATTGTATAGTAATGTTTAAAGTTGATTTTAAGTTGAAAAATTCGGAGAAATAAGAGACTCAAAAACAGTTTTGTTAGAGTTGCCTGAGACATTTCAGTTCTTTTTCATTTACAATTTGTTAAAAAAAAATCAATAATACTGTCTTCTCTTTCATATCATAAATTGGTCCTCTAATTTTTTTATGCACTATTTATTTTAGTGGGGCTTAAGTTCCCTTATGTGGATTGTCTTCATCTCTCTTTTTTTAGTAATTACAGTAACTTTTCACAAAACATAGAATGGGTTTTATCTTTTTTTTTTATTTTCTTGAGACGGAGTTTCACTGCCTGGGCTGGTGTGCAATGGCATGATCTTGGCTCACTTCACCCTCCACCTCCTGGATTCAAGTGATTCTCCTGCCTTAGCTCCTCTAGCAACTGGGATTACAGGCACGTGCCACCATGCCTGGCTAATTATTTTATTTTTATTTTAAAAATATTTTTAATAGAGGCGGGGTTTCATCATGTTGGCCATAAACTATTCTTCTGTTACTCTCTCAGTTGTATCCAGGCATCATGCTCTCTATTTTATCACTGCTTTAAAAATGGGATGGTTTTCCTCAAATGGCTCAAAGGGTTTATTGATGTGAAAAATTTTAGAATGGCTGTTTCATAAGGCATTTTAGAGACTCACATAGTGAGGATTACAGAGAAACTGTAGGAGAGTAATGGTGCAATTTATTTTAACTTTTAATTGTCAAAAAATCCCTAAATATAAATGTATTAAAATATGAAGTGAGAGTTCCTCTTTTCAAACAACACTGACTAAACTATGAAAGCTGAAAACAATTGGCTAATCTGTACCACTCCCTGTATTACATACTGAGTGCCCATATAGGAATGAGGTTACTTGGGGATCCTTCCTATCTGTTTCACTGCTCTACTTGTTTGCCTTGATACCAGGCATGTCCAGGTGTGTATTTACTTTTAACTTTTCAGCAATAAGTATGATCTTTATTTGTGAAGATTACCTTTTTCTGCAATTCAGAAAAATCACCAGCAGTTTATTTTCAGCTGTCACTTTTTATTCATCCTCCCTGATCTCCATGTCGGGAATGCTGATTAGCATCACGTTGGAGCATTTTAGTCTATCCTCCAGGACTCTTAAATCCTTTTCATATTTAAAAAACTTGATATTTTTATGCTGGCTTTGATTTAATTTTTCTGTATTCTCCTCCAATTCATTAATACTCTTTGGCTAGGATTTATATAATCTATAACTTTTTAATAATAATGATGAAAATGTAATTCATAGGATTACTAAGAGCTGCTTCTCCTCCTATTCATTCATCTCCTTCTCCTTTTCTTCTTACTGCTTTTTCAAGATCTCTCCTGTCTTTGATGCATAGATACTTGTTTTACGTAGTTTTTATTTTGGTCTTTTTGGATGTTATTCCTTTTTTAAAACTTTTGAGAATTTTAAGAACATTTATTTTTCTAGAAGACTTTTACATTATTTTTTATTTGCCTGGAATTGAGTCTTCCCATTTGTTGAATATTTTAAAATTATTTGGGCTATCTTTCATCTTAATCTTTTATGTGTTCTGATTTTTTTGTTTGTTTTTGAGAAAAGTCTCACTCTCTCTTCCAGGATAGAGTGCAGTGGTATGATCTTAGCTTACTGCAACCTCCACCTCCTGGGTTCAGGTGATTCTCATGACTTACCCACTGAGTAGCTGTGATTACAGGTGTGTGCCACCACACTCAGCTAATTTTTATATTTTTAGTAGAGACAGGGTTTCATCTTGTGGCCAGGCTGGTCCCAAACTCCTGGCCTCAAGCTATCTGCCCACCTTGGCCTCCCAATTTGCTCCAACTACAGGTGTCAGGAACTATAGTTGACTGTGTTCTGGAATTTTAGTTTGCAAGTTCATCATATGCAGAAGTTTATGCTGTGTCCCTCTCTACCTTCCCCATCTTTCAGTCATCTTCCTGACTCTTGGTTTCTGATGCTTCCATTGGTTTCAGCAGGGTTCCCCATTCAAGAACAATTTTATATTAGTGGATCAGGACTTTTGTTTGCAGAGCTGGTGCTGATTAGTAATAAGAAATTTGGTCCAGTTCCTGTTATTCCTTCTTGGCCACTCTAGGCAATGGCCGTATAAAGGCCTCCAATAGTGGTGATATACTGACTTTGGTTAATAGGTTGGGGAAACCCTCATGGCAGGACAATGTGGCTTGACTCAGTGTGCCTGTCTGCTCTCTTTCCCCACAATGAGTGGGGATTTCCATCCTTTATGTCACAGTAGAGGTGAAAACTGTCTGCCTGTTTTGGATTTCAGAGCTACTGCTTATATCCCTGTATTTCTTTTTCTATTTTTTTTCTCCCTCTGGAGTCATTTGTGTGTGAGGATAAGTATGTGTTTGCAAATTTTCTTATATTATATCTTTGCCATTTTGGTGTGGAGGCAAGAGATAGAAAGGTGGTCTTCTATGCAAGATCATATACCATCTTGAGCAAAAGTTCAGATTTATATTTATAAATAGTATATATAAATATATTTGAAATAAATATTTAGTAGGTTAGAGGGCATTGAGGCTTGAGACATGAGTTCCTTTCTGAGAGATTTCAGGATTTTTTCCTGAAAAAGATACACTGTTTTGTGGCAAGAATAATGGAGGAGAAAGAGATAAATTCCAGAGATTTCAAAAACAGTATGCAATTAGAGATGATCAGTGGTTCTCAACAGAGCTACACTGCCCCCAAGGGGGTGTTTTGGGAATTGATGGTAGCATTTTGGGTTGTCACGGTTATGGTGAGAAGCTTCTGATATTTAGTAGGTAGGGCCCAGGCATGGCTAATTTCCAGGAATGTGAAGGACAGTCCTGTTCAACAATCTTGTATGCCCTGAATGACTTTCAGATGTCCCAGGCAGACATTCATGTGGGTGAAGCACCTATTTAAAATCATTTAAGTACAAACCTATTTTACATGTTAAGTATTTTTTGCAAGATTTTATTATATACTGAATTTTCCGGGAAAACTACCATATTAATTCAGTGAATACTATACTTTTTTTGTTTGGAATTTTACCACGAATTATTCACCATTTCAGAAAATAGTCTCACTGACAGCAACAGTGATTCCGGTATTAAATCACCATAGTAACAAACCTGGACTATTTTGTTATCTGTGATGTTCATTCACAATGGAGAAAATAAGAGATTCTTTTGAATAAACTTAAAATTGAATATTACCTAATGAAATCACATGAATAATGAAGATTTCACTATATTTTATTGTTTCTTAAGAGAGTTTCATATTATGAAACTGGTAGATAAGACTTCTGTTTGAGGAGATAATATAAAATTATTGATCATATTATAGTCATCACTTTTTTTTAGTGATACAATAATAAATATCTGTATTGGAAATTACATAATAAAATTTGTTGTTGCATTTGGGATCCTGTTGCTTTTCAACATTATTCTGATACTGTCTCCAAAGGCCTGGCACACTAGTTCTCTTTAGTCTTTTGTACTGAAATTCCTTTTTTAAAGTATGACCCTTTATTTTCCATCATCTATTAAAAGTTATGGTTTCTGGAGTCTGTAAATTTTGAGACTAAATGTATGCTTCAACCTGTAGGGAGATTTCAGGAAAGATGATAATATTTTTGCCCTATCCCATGTCATAACAAAATGATGCTTTTAACATTAGACTTATAAACACAGCCTAGCTTATTTATGAGGATACCCTACTGTCACTTATTTCTTCCACTTCAAAATCATGTAACTAATCTTGGCATTTATCCTTACTTTATTCCATGTTATTTTCCTCTTTCCCTTATCTTACAAAAACAATTTTGGTGCATTAATATGTATCTTGTCAGGTTTTATTCTAATGCTACTCATGTTGCTGTTCTTTTCTTCTTCCAGCTACTTTGTATGGTTGACTTCTGATCATCTTTCTTTTCTGAAATCTACATATTCTTATTATAAGTAGATGCAATCACCTGACTACGTCAAAATATCTTGTATTGTAATGACGTCTGAGAATTTACATATTGGAATACATGTGATTTTATCATAAATTTACTTTTTAAAAATTTCCTTTTATACTATAGTTAGGACTTCATACTGATTATTTTGATGTTTTTGTGGACTGAATTTTATTTTCCTCTCAAACTCATATGTTAAAATTCTAACTCTAGCACAACCCCCAATGTGATAGGGCTTTTAAGGAGGTAATTAAGGGGTTAGGTGACATCATCAGGGCAGGACCCTAATCCAATATGACTGATGGCCTCTTAAGAAGAGAAAGACGCAGTAGGGATGTGCACACACAGAGAAAAGACTACATGAAGACACAGTGGGAGGGTGGCCTTCTGCAAGCCAAGAAGAAAGGCCTCAGGAGAAACCAAGTGAACTGATACCTTGATCTTGGACTTCCAGCCTTCAGAACTGTGAGAAAATGAATTTCTGCTGTTTAAGCCAATCAGGCCTTGCAAACTAATACAGGTATTATATCTGCAGGCAGGCGAAATTGTCTGTGATTATCTCTTTCAAGCAAGTTAAGAGGGTGTCACAAAACATTTGTTACAAATGAGGTTTGGGAAAGTCATGGAGTACTCACAAATAGCCGCATGCTCTCCATATTCTCCAGCCCCCATGCAGCTTGCTGGAGCCATAAAACCAGCACTACTTCTGGCTTGTGAGCAGAAATACTTACATTATTTCTAGATCGAACTATAGATGAGTCAAAATATAACTTCTAGCGCCATCTTTGTACCTGTGACAGCAATTACCAAGTCCTGCATTCAGATGGTGGAGCACAAGGAGCTACATCTGAGACAGCTGCTCTTGAGGATTGAAAAAAATCATACTGGACATTGTGTGAGTGAGAAATACACTCTTCTCAGGGTCACAAGGTTAATTTTTTTAAGATAATAAAACTTACTGCTACTCTGATTATACAAAATTTGGCATAGGAAGAGGAATGCTGCAATAACAAAAGCTGCAATATGTTTCATTGGCTGCACTGTCAGCTAGAGGGGGCAGGGAGACTTTATTGGAATCTTGGAACATGGTAATCTATGTTATATGGAGTAAAAATATATTAACACTACCACCTTTGGTAATATAGAAGGCTAGCAAGGGTAAGGAAGTGGTTGGAAAAGAGAACATTAACAATGTATGCAGGGTGCTATGGGTGACTTTCAGCAAGATACAAGAAAAGAGGTGAAATGAATAAAGCATTATGGTAAATAGAAGGAGTCCAGGACCTTGCAGTGCTGGAGAAGCCAACTGCTTTGAGATCCCAGATGAAATATATTTAAGCAAGCCTTCAGAAATAATTACCCTAAAAACATCTTAGGTACCTGAAAAGCTTCAAGGAAAAGATTAGAAGGAGAATATGGTCGCCCCATAGTAGCCCAGCAACTTCAGGGTGACAGCTACCAAGTTAAAAACAAATATACAAAGAAAAACCAAAAAAATCCACCAAAAACCTCACATGGGTAAGAGAGAAAAATAAGTATAAATTTATGACATATGACACCACAAAAAGACCCAAAGTTGTAGTTTCTGGAATATTGTTCTCAAAAGATGCGAATTGATAATGAGATATGAATCTGGTATAAAAAAGCTGTGACTATTGGAGATTTATTTATTTAACTTTCATTTATTTCAATTTTTATGTTTTTTCCATAAGTTATTGGGGTACAGGTGGTGTTTGGTTACTTGAGTAAGTTCTTTAGTGGTGATTTGTGAGATTATGGTGCACCTATTACCTGAGCAGAATACGCTGCACCATATTTGTGGTCTTTTATCCCTTGCACCCCTCCCACTCTTGCCCCCAACTCCCCAAAGTACATTGTCTCATTCTTATGCCTTTGAATCCTCGTAGCGTAGCTCCCACATATCGGTGAGAACATACAATGTCTGGTTTTTTTACTTCTGAGTTACTTCACTTAGAATAATAATCTCCAATCTCATCCAGATTGCTGCAAATGCTGTTCATTCATTCCTTTTTATGGCTGAGTAGTAGTCCATCGTATATATATATACCACAATTTCTTTGTTCACTTGTTGATTGATGGTCATTTGGGTTGGTTTTACGATTTTGCAATTGTGAATTGTGCTGCTATGAGCATGTATGTGCAAGTATCTTTTTCATAAAATGACTTCTTTTCCTCTGGGTAGATACCAAGTAGTGAGATTGCTAGATCAAGTGGTAGTTCTAGTTTTAGTTCTTTAAGGAATCACCAAGCTCTTTTCCACATAAGCTGTACTAGCTTTCATTCCCACAGGCAGTGTCGAAGTTTTCCCTGATCGCTAGATCCACACCAATGTCTACTGTTTTTTGATATTTTGATTATGGCCATTCTTGCAGGTGTAAGTTTATATTACATTGTGGTTTTGATTTGCATTTCCCTAGTCATTAGTGATGCTGAGCATTTTTGTATGTTTTTTGGCTGTATTAGTCTATTTCCATGCTGCTGATAAAGTCACAACTGAGATTGGGTAGAAAAAGAGGTTTGATTGGACTTACAGTTCCACATGGCTGGGGAGGCCTCTGAATCATGGCAGGAGGCAAAAGGCACTTCTTGCATGGTGGTGGCAAGAGAAACAATGAGGAAGACACAAAAACAGAACCCACTGATGAAACTGTTGGATCTCGTGATACTTATTCACTACCATGAGAACAGTATGGGGGAACCACCCCCATGTTTCAAATTATCTCCCACCAGGTCACGCCCACAACGTGTGAGAATTATGGGAGTACAATTCAAGATGAGATTTGGGTGGAGACACAGAGCCAAATCGTATCATTATGCCCCTGGCCCTCCAAATCTCATGTCTTCATATTTTAAAACCAATGATGCCTTCCCAACAGTTCCCCAAAGTCTTAACTCATTTCAGCATTAACCCAAAAGTCCACAGTCTAAAGTCTCATCTGAGACAAGTCCCTTCCTCCTATGATCTTGTTAAATCAATAACAAGCTAGTTACTTCCTAGATACAATGGGGTACAGGCATTGGATAAATACACCTGTTGCAAATGGGAGACATTGGCCAAAACAAAGGGGTTACAGGGCCCATGCAAGTCTGAAATCCAGTGGGCTAGTCAAGTTCTAAAGCTCCAAAATAATCTGCTTTGATCCATGTCTCACATCCAGGTCACACTGATGCAAGAGGTAGGTTCCCATAGTCTTGAGCAGCTCTGCCCCTGTGGCTTTGCAGGATAAAACCTGCTGCCTGGCTGCTTTCACAGGCTAGTGTTGAGTGTCTGTGGCTTTTCCAGGTGCACGGTGCAAGGTGTAAGTGGATCTGAGGTCTGGATGATAGTGGCCCTCTTCTCACAACTCCACTAGGCAGTGCGCCTGTAGGGACTCTGTGTGGGGCTTCTGACCCCATATTTCTTTTTCACACTGCCCTAGCAGAGGTTCTCCATGAGGGCCCCATTCCTGCAGCAAACTTTTGCCTGGGCATCCAGGAGTTTCCATACATCTTCTGAAATCTAGGTGGAGGTTCCCAAACTTCAATTCTTGATTTCTGTGTATCCACAGGCCCAACACCACGTGGAAGCTGCCAAGGTTTGGGGCTTGCACCCTCTGAAAGCATGGGCTGATCTGTACCTTGGCTCCTTTAAGCAATGGCTGGAGTAGGTGGGACACAGGGCACCAAGCTCCTAGGCTGCACACAGCATGGGGTCACTGGGCCTAGCCCACAAAACCACTTTTTCTTCCTGAGTCTCTAGGCTTGTGATGGCAGGGGCTGCTATGAAGACCTATGACTTGGCCTGAAGACATTTTCCCCATTGTCTTGAGGATTAACATTGGCTCATTGTTACTTACGCAAATTTCAGCAGCCAGCTTGAATATCTCCTCAGAAAATGGGTTTTTCTTTTCTACTGCATCATCAAGCTGCAAATTTTCTGAACTTTTGTGCTCTGTTTCCCTTTTAAAATGAAATGCTTTTAACAGCACCCAAGTCACCTTTTGAATAGTTTGCTGCTTAGAAATTTCTTCCACCAGATACCCTAAATCATCTCTCTCAAGTTCAAAGTTCTACAAATTTCTAGGACAGGGGCAAAATGCCACCAGTCTCTTTGTTAAACATAATAAGACTCACCTTTGCTCCAGTTCCCAACAAATTCTTAATCTCCATCTGAGACCACATTAGCCTGGACTTTATTGTTCATATCAGTATTTTTGTCAAAGCCATTCAATAAGTCTCTAGGAGGTTCCAAAGTTTCCCACATTTTCCTGTCTTCTTCTGAGCTCCCACAAACTGTTCCAACCTCTGCCTGATGCCCAGTTCCAAAGTAGCTACCACATTTTTGGGTATCATTTCAGCAACACCCCACTCTACTGGTACCAGTTTACCGTGTTAGTCAATTTTCATGCTGCTGATAAAGACATACCTGAGACTGGGAAGAGAAAGAGGTTTAATTGGATTTACAGTTTCACTCGGCTGAGGAAGCCTCAGAATCATGGCTGGAGGCAAGAGGCACTTATTGCATGGTGGCAGCAAGAGAAATAATGAGGAAGATGCCAAAGTAGAAACCCCTCGTAAGACCATCAGATATCATGAGACTTATTTACTACCATGAGAATGGTAAGGGGGCAACTGCCCCCATGATTCAAATTATCTCCCACTGGGTATCCCCATAACACCTGGGAATTATGGGAGGATGATTCAAGATGAGATTTAGGTGGGGACACAGAGCCAAACCATATCATTGGCCATTCGTATATCTTCTTTTGATAATTGTCTATTCATGTCCTTAACACTCTTTTTGATGGAATTGTTTGTTTTTTTTCTTACTGATTTGAGTTCATCATAGATTGTAGATATTAGTCCTTTGTCAGATGTATAGCTTGTGAAGATTTTGTACCACTCTGTGGGGTGTCTGTTTACTCTGCTGGCCATTCCTTTTGCCATACAAAAGCTCTTTAGTTTAATTAAGCCCCAACTACTTATCTTTGTTTTTATCACATTTGCTTTTGGGTTCTTGGTCATGAAATCCCTGCCTAAGCCAATGTCTAGAAGGGTTTTTCCAATGTTATCTTCTAGAATTTTTATAGTGTCAGATCTTAGATTTAAGCCTTTAATCCATCTTGAGTTGATTTTTGTATAATATGAGTGATGAGGATAAAGTTTTCATTTTCCCATACATGGCTAGTCAATTATCCCAGCATCATTTGTTGAAAAGGGTGTCCTTTCCCCACTTTATGTTTTTGTTTGCTTTGTCACAGATCAGTTGGCTGTAACTATTTGGGTTTATTTCTGAGTTCTCTGTTCTGTTCCATTGGTCTGTATGCCTGTTTTTATACCAGTATCATGCTGTTTTGGTGACTATGCCTGTAGTATGGTTTGAAATCAGATTAGTGTGATGCCTCCAGATTTGCTCTTTTTGCTTAGTGATGATTTGGCTATGCAGGCTCTTTTTTTGTTCCATATGAATTTTAGAATTGATTTTTCTAGTTCTGTGAAAAATGATGGTGGTGTTTTTATGGGGATTGCGTTGAATTTGTAGATTGCTTTTGGCAGTATGGTCATTTTCACAATATTGATTCTGTCCACCCATGAGCATGAGATGTGTTTCCATTTGTTTGTGTAGTCAGTTTCTTTCAGCAGTGTTTTGTATTTTTCCTTGTAGAGGTCTTTTGACTCCTTGGTTAGGTATATTCCTAAATATTATTTTTTGCAGCTATTGTAAAAGGGGTCAAGTTCTTGATTTAGTTTTTTGCTTGGTCACTGCTGATACGTTGAAGAACTACTGATTTGTGTACATTAATCTTGTATCCAGGAATGTGGCTGAACCCTTTTTTCAGTTCTGGAATCTTTATAGAGGAGTCTTTAGGGTTTTCAAGGTAAATGATCCTATTGTCAGCAAACAGTGACAGTTTAACTTCCCCTTTACTGATTTGGATGCCCTTTCTTTCTTTCTTTTGTCCAATTGCTCTGGCTAGGAATTCCAGTACTACGTTGAAGAGGAGTGGTGAGAGTCGACATCCTTGTCTTCTTCCAGTTCTCAGATGGAATGGTTTCAACTTTTCCCCATTCAGTATCATGTTGGCTGTGGGTTTGTCATAGATGGCTTTTATTACATTGAGGTATGTCCTTTGTATGCCAATTTTGCTGAGAGCTTTAATCATAATGAGATGGCAGATTTTGTCAAATGTTTTTTTCTGCATTTATTGAAATAATCATGATTTTTGTTTTTAAATTCTGTTTATGTGGTATATCACATTTATTGACTTGTATATGTTAAACCATCCCAGCATCCTTGATATGAAACCCACTTAATCATGTGGATTATCTTTTTGATATGTTGTTGGATTCAGTTAGCTAGTATTTTGTTAAGAATTTTAGCATCTATCTTCATCAAGGATATTAGTCTATAGTTTCCTTTTTTGTTTTGTCCTTTCCTGGTTTTGGTATTAGGGTGATGCTGCCTTCATAGAATGAATGAGGGAAGATTCCTTCTTTCTCTGTCTTGTGGAATAGTGTCAATAGGATTGGTACCAATTCTTCTTTGAATCTGGTAGAATTCTGCTATGAATCTGTTGGGTCCTGGAATTATTTTGTTGGTAATTAAAAAATTGTCATTTCAATCTCACTGCTTGTTATTGGTCTGTTGATTAATCTTGTACCTAGGAATTTGCTGAATTCTTTTTTCAGTTCTAGGATCTTTCTGGAGGAGTCTTTATGGTTTTCAAGGTAAATGATCATATTGTCAGCAAACAGTGACAGTTTAACTTCTTTACCAATTTGGATGCCCTTTATTTCTTTCTCTTGTATCTATTCTTCCTGATTTAAGCCAGAAGGGTTGTATTTTTCCAGGAATTTCTCCATCTCTTCTAGATTTTCTAGTTTGTATGTGTATAGGTGTTCATAGCAGCATTGAATGATCTTTTGTATTTCAATGGTTTCAGTTGTAATATCTCCTGTTTCATTTCTTAGTGAGGTTATTTGGATTTTCTCTCTTCTTCCTTGGTTAATCTTGCTAATGGCCTATTAATTCTATTTATCTTTTCAATTAACCAGCTTCTGGTTTCACTTATCTCTTGTATTTTTGTTTTATTTTGTTTTCATTTAGTTCTGCCGTGATCTTGGTTATTTCCTTTCTTCTGATGGGTTTGGATTTGATTTGTTCTTTTTTCTCTAGTTCCTTGAGGTGTGGCCTTAAATTGTCTGTTTGTGCTATCTCAGTCTTTTTGTCGGAGGCATTTAGGGCTATGCACTTCTTTTTAGCACCAACTTTGCTATATTCCAGAAGTTTTGATGGGTTGTGTCATTATTGTCATTTAGTTCAAAGAATTTTTAAACTTTCATCTTGATTTCACTTTTGACCCAATACTCACTCAGGAGCAGATTATTTAATTTCCACAAATTTGCATAGTTTTGAAAGTTCCTTTGGAGTTGGTTTCCAGGTTTATTCCATTGCGATCTGAGAGACTGCTTGATATAATTTCTATCTTCGTAAGTTTATTGAGGCTATTTTGTGGCCTATCACATGGTCTATCTTGGAGAAAGTTCCATGTATTGCTGAATAAAATGTGTATCCTGTGATCATTGGATGAAATGTTCTGTATACATCTTTTAAGTCCATTTGTACCGAAGTGTAGTTTAAAATCATTGTTTCTTTATTGACTTTCTGTCTTGATGACCTGTCTAGTGCTGTCAGTGGAGTACTGAAGTCTCCTACTATTATTGTGTTCCTGTTTATTTCATTTCTTATGTCTATTAATAATTGTTTTATAAATGTGGGAGCTCCAGTGTTAGGTGCATATATGTTAGGTTTGTGGTATTTTCTTGTTGGACAAGGCCTTTTGTCATTATATAATATCCCTCTTTATCTTTTTTAACTGCTATTACTTTAAAGTTGGTTTTGTCTGTTATAAGAATAACTACTCCTGTCCCCTTTTGGTGTCCATTTGCATGAAATGCCTTTTTCTACCCCTTTAAGTTTATGTGAGTCCTTATGTGTTAGGTGAGTCTCCTGAAGGGAGCAGTATAGTTGGTTGGTGAGTTCTTATCCATTCTAGGGTTCTGTATCTTTCAAGTGGAACATTTAGCTATTTACATTCAATGTTAGTATTGAGATATGAGGTACAATTGCATTCATTGTGCTATTTGTTGCCTGTGTACTTTGGTTATTTTTGTTTTGTTTTGTTTTGTTTTTGCTTCTTGTATTTTTGTTTTCTAGGTCCTGTGTGATTTATGCTTTAAAGACATAATGTTTTGATGTGTTTCCAGGATTTGTTCCAAAAATTAGAACTTCTTTTAGCAGTTCTTATAGTGGTGGCTTTGTAGTGGTGAATTCTCTCAGCGTTTTTCTGAAAAAGACTGTACCTTTGCTTCATATATGATGCTTAGTTTTGCTGGATACAAAATTCTTGGCTAATAATTGTTTTGTTGAGGAGGCTGGAGATAGGGACCTTCAATCCTTACTAGCTTGTAGGGTTTCTGCTGAGAAATGTGCTGTTAATTGATAGGTTTCTCTTGATAAGTTACCTAGTGCTTCTGTCTTATAGCTCTTAAGATTCTTTCCTTCACATTAACTTAAAATAAGCTGATGATAATGTGCCTAGGTAATGGCCTTTTTGCAATAAATTTCCCAGTTGTCCTTTGTGCTTCTTGTATTTGGATGTCTATGTTTCTAGCAAGGCTGGCAAAGCTTTCCTTGATTATTCCCCCAAAGATGTTTTCCAAGCTTTTAGAATTATCTTCTTCCTTAGGAACACCAATTATTCTTAGATTTGTTTGTTTAATATAATCTCAGACATCTTGGAGGCTTTGTTCATAGTTTCCTATTCTTTTCTCTTTGTCTTTGTTGTATTAGGTTAATTTGAAGATCTTGTCTTCAAGCTCTGAATTTCTTTCTTCTACTTGTTCAATTCTATTGGTGAGACTTTCCAGAGCATTTTGCATTGCTATAAGTGTGTCCAATGTTTCCTGAATTTTTGATAATTTTTTTCTTTAAGCTATCTATTTCCCTTCACTTCTTGTATTGCTATTTTAAATTTTCTTGAATAGTGCTTCACCTTTCTCTGGTGCCTCCCTTATTGGCTTAATAACTAACCTCCTGAATTCTTTTGCAGATAAATCAGGGTTTTCTTCTTGGTTTGGATCCATTGCTGGTGAACTAGTGTGATTTTTTTGGGGGGTGTTAAAGAGCCTTGTTTTGTCATATTACCAGAGTTGGTTTTCTGATTTTTTTCTCATTTGGGTAGGCTCCTTTCAGAGGGATGGTCTAGGCATGAAGGCTGTTGTTCAGATTCTTTTGTCCCATGGGTTGTTCCCTTGATGTAGTTGATGTGGCTTCCTATGAGCCAAACTGCAGCGATTGTTGTCTCTCTTCTGGGTCTAGCTGCCCAGCAAGTCTACCAGGCTCTCGGCTGGTACTGGGGGTTGTCTCCACAGAGTCCTGTGATGTGAACTGTCTATGGGTCTCTACGCTGTGGATATCAATGCCTGTTCTGGTGGAAATGGCAGGGAGCTTCAATGGACTCTGTGAAGGTTCTTAGCTTTTGTGGTTTAATGCTCTATTTTTGTGCTGGTTGGCTTCCTGCTGGGACATGGTGCTTTCCAGGGAGTGTCAAACGTGGTAGTATGAGAGGAACAAGCAGTGATGGTGGGGAAGGAACTTTGAATGCCCAAGATTATATGCCCTTTGTTGTCACTTCCCAGGGTGGGTAGGGAGGGACCATCAGGTGGGGGCAGGGCTAGTCATATCTGAACTCAGACTCTCCTTGGGTGGGTCTTGCTACAGCTCCTGTAGGGGATGGGGGTGAGGTTCCAGGTCAATGTAGTTGTGTATCTATGAGGATTATGGCTGCCTCTGCTGAGAAATGCAGGTTGTTAGGGAAGTGGGGAAAAACCAGCAGTCACAGGCCTCACCCAGCTCCCACACAAACCAAAGTGCTAGTGTCATTCCCACTGTGCCTCCTTAACAGCTTCAAGTCTGTCTCTAGGTGTTGGGGGAGCTGGGCTTGAGAACTTGCCCCAGGTTACCCACCTCCTAGCTGCAAAAGACAGGGGCCTAGTTCTTCTCCACCCTGTGCAGTCTGCACACTGGATTTGTGCCTCCTCCAGGTTCTGGCCAGGAGGCTTCTTTCCCAGTTCAAATAGTTACAAAGATAGCTAGAGATTTCCTTCTCCCTGTAGTATTCACCCCCACCTTCTGGCTCCTCTGGCCACCCTCCTGGTGAATCCCTGTGATGCCAGGCAGCAGTGGCCTGCTTGGGGAACCAGTGAGATCCCAGGGCCTTTCTGTTGCCTCCTCTACCCTGTATTTCACTTGGTTCTTTAAAATGACTCAGCTCCAGGTAAGGTCTGAAGCTTCTCCTGCAAACAGACCTTAGGTTTCTCCAGTGGGGTGTGTGTTCAGGAGAGGAGTCTATCCCTTTCCCAGTTACACAGTTGGGACACTCACAGCATTTGGGGTGTCTCCTGGGTCCTACAGGAGCAGTCTGCTTTCGTCAGAGGATCTGTGGGTCCTTTTGGATGGCTGGTTTGTTCCTGCAGTCAATCTGGAGATAAAATTCACACTGTGAACCTCTGCGATGCTGCTCTGTCCTTCCAAGTTGGAGCTGCAGTCTATTCTTGCCTCCCATCTGCCATGATGATGACTTGTCAGGAGATTTAATACAAAACTTACTACAGTACAATTTTGGTGGCTTTATACAACCAACATTTTTCTTTCTCATTTACCTCAGATCTGATGCTAGTGTGATGCTTCACAATTATTGGCTCTTTGAATCTCATCTTCTATTTATATTTTGGCTCATTTTTCTTTCAGTGTTTAATTTTTTTAAACTGATTTACATACTATACATATTAAATCTGGTATCTCCAGGTAGACTCCAAATATTTTCCCCCTTTTTCATTTGTTTCTTAACTTTGTTTACATTGTCACTTTTTTAACATCAGAGTTTTAATTTTTCATGTGATTCAAACTGTCAGTCTTTCACTTTTATAAAAAACACTTTTCTTCTTATCTTATTAAGCCTGGCCCTCTAGAACAATGTCAAAGAGTGGCAGTGATAAAAGTCATCATTGCCTTGTTCCTGATTTCAGTAGGAATATTTCTAAAATTTCAGTATAAAATAGTCTATTTGCTATAGGAATGACTTGGTTTAAGTATTAGATGAGGTCCTCAGCACATAAGCTGCAAATAATAGGTATAATTATTATTTGGCAAACTGCTTAAATTTCTGTCTCTCTACTAGTAAACAAGGGACTGGGGCTGGATAATCTCTAAGCTTATTTCCAGCATAGTGAGTCTTGAAATTCCAGGGTAAATTTATTTTTTTCTTTTTTTGAGATGGAGCTTCACTCTAGTCACTCAGGCTGGAATGCAGTGGCATGATCTCTGCTCATGGCAAACTCTGCCTCAGGGGTTCAAACGATTCTCGTGCCTCAGCCTCCCAAGTAGCTGGGATTACAGGCTTCTGCCACCATGCCCAGCTAATTTTTGCATTTTTAGTAGAGATGAGGTTTTGCCATGTTAGCCAGGCTGATCTCGAACTCTTGACCTCAGGTGATCTGCCCGCCTTGGCCTCCCAAAGTGCCAGTACTACAGGCATGAGTCACCATCCCGGCCTCCAGTATAAATTTTCAACAAGTCTCATGTCATTTTATCAGTCTAAATAATCACGAATCTTATCTATAAAATGAAACACATAATCTGAAAACCACATAAACACGTAAGCATGAGACAGCCTCTCAGCCACCTTAGTAACTCATATTTAGATATATAAAGTGGTCTTGGTAAAGACCACTTTGCTACACTTCTAGTCACTTTATAAAGTTGCTTGGCAACTTTTAATTAAAAGAGAAAAAAGAAATTGAGAAGAAATGAAAGTGAAGCCGTGATTGGAAAGTCACTGGTGAATATGGCACTATCCCAACTTCAAAAGCCAGCTGCAGTCTAGTCAGTGTTGGAGTAGAAGTCCTGGGGCTCAGAAAACAATACCCCGACCAAAGGGCCTACAGAACAGCCTTAGAAGCAAAGTCTCTGTCTGACCTTCTCCTGTCTTCTTATCTGTTCCCCCTCACTCTCCCCTGAGGCAAGCCATAGAACTTAGAATCCCTCTTCCCCTAGGCAGCCATTTTTTCCCCAAAGCCAGCCATAAAACCAAAAAATATGACTTTCAGCTCCCAGCAATCTGCCTTTCTGTGTAACCACTGGCCATAAAGAAATTAAGACCCCATTTCAGAGTGGTCCTACCCCATGTCCAAGAGGAAAAAATGCTGCACACAGAGGCCAAAAAAATTTTTGGACAGATCTTGCTGAGTTTCCACACTCTGTCTCTTGGCATTAGATTATACATACCTGTTTTGTCCTATCATATGTCTATGTGGCTGTCCATACTCCATTCAATCTAAGCATAAATCCTGTGTTACATGAAACTGTGATCAAATACATTTGTTATACTTTTATCTTCTTGTCTTTGTTAGAGTAGTACAGCCATGGCCCTTATGATGGGGAGGAATGGGATCATTCCCTTTCCATCCTTACAAAAGCAAGTTTTTTTAATTATTATTGTTATTTTTACCCCCCAGTGGGGTGGAGACTCAATGTCCGGGAGGCATTAAGAGGAAGAATACAAAAATTGGGAATAAACAATTAATTTCCTATCTCCCATAAAGACACAAGAAGCAAAGGAAGAAGGCAAATGCTCATTGGGTGTAAGCAATTGAAATTGCTAAAGAATGAGAACTGAGAAGCAGCCATAAAGTATGCTGAGCGGAGGAGCAGGGATTGTGAGAAATTGGCAGTCAGTCACTATAGATGAAGCCAGGAAGGAACACACAAAGGGCCTGAAATGAGTCAGACTTTATAAAAGGAGTTACAGGGGAGGGAGCAAGAAAGCAGGAATGTGGGTGTCTGCCTGGGACAGAGGAGGGTGAGAAGGGTAAAGAAAGGGTCAAAAATACAAGGTTAAATCCAGTTCAAGAAGTTACCTAGAAACAAAGATCTAGTTAGCAGATTGTCAGAGAACAGATTGTGGATAAAAAATGCCCAACAAATTGGAATACATGGTGCCATCCAAACTCCAAGAGGCAGGGGAAACACAGTTAAGATACAGGGAAGTTAAGAGCAAAACCACCTCCAGTGAACCAGATACGACAAAAGCTGTTATGGGAGGTGGGACTTTGGTGAGGAGCAACTCTCACATTGTTTTATTTTCAGAAATGGGGTAAGAGAACAAATGGAAGCCCAGATTTCTCATGGTTAAGTATTTAAAAGTTATAAATTAAGCTACCAGACTGTTAAATAAAATGTTCTATTACCCATCTTGACAAAATACCTTCTTAAAGACATAAAAAGCCAAGTTCACATTTAGAATTCTTAAATTTTTTTTTTTTGAAATAGGGTCTTCCTCTGTCACCAAGGCTGGACTGCAGTGGCACAGTCATAGCTTACTGTAGCCTTGACCTCCCTGGCTCAAGTGATCCTCCCACATCAGCCTCCTGAGTAGCTAGGACAACAGGTGTGTGCCACTATGTCCAGCTAATTTTGATTTTTGGAGAGATGGGGTCTCCTCATGTTGCCAGGGCTATCCTCAAACTTCCAGGCTTAGGGAATCCTCCCACATTGGCCTCCCAAAGTGCTGGTATTACAGGGATGAGCTACCTTGCCCAGCCTCTTAAAATGTTTGAAGTTAGCCAGATTGTGGCAGTATTCAGAGTTGAATATTCATGGTCTAGGGCCTTGACCTCTATTATCCTCACTTGCCTCCAGCCCTTCTCTTCCATCCCTTGCTCTGTTCTGCACCATGAAGGCCTGGCTTATGAAGTGTGGGTACCCTACCTAGTGTGTATTCCCAAGCTCCATTCCTCATACCTTTTCAAAAACACAAATGCCCTTTGCTCACTCCCCAAGCTGAGGAATTTGTTGGAAAGAAAGAACAAACCTGGGAAAGGCTTATGTAGCCCTCAGAGGATGTTTGGGGCTGTTTGAGCAGGAATTACAAGTCCTGAGCCTCCAAAGCATGGCCTTCGGGCAGCTGGGCAGTTCTGGACCTGTTGGCTTCTGATCCCTAGGAGTGTGGATGACTCAAGAGCATGGGACGAGGGCAGGGCAGCCTCCTATCCAGGTCTAAGGGTAGTGCTTGACTCTGAACCCTGTCAAATGAAACTAGGTGTTCTTGTCACTGAGAGTTTCTATCAGAACAAAGCTCTTCTTTGGAAAGCACAAGTACTTCATTCGTTGACTCTCAAGTTTTCTGGTTATTTTTGGCTTATATTGGGTTCCAAGAGTTTTCCTTCTTAGTTTCTATGTACTGACCATTAAGTTCAGTGTTTTTTGTGCCCGGAGACGAGAAGAAACCACATATGGACAAGTCGACCAGGCTTTTAAAAAAGAAAATTGCCTGTACCCTGGCACATATGGAGTCTAGGTGGCAGCACTCTAAAGATATAATTTATGTGATCTAGCAGACATTTTGTCATTTTCACGGGTAAAAACCTATTTGCTAAACTTCCTTTGCAACTTATTTTACTCCTATTAATTTTCACATCTTTCCCCTCTCAAGGATATTCTCATTTCTGAAACACTTCTTGGCTCGGTCCCCACTGTGCTGTGGCTTCTGAGCACCTTTTAACGTGAAATATATGTCAACAAGCAGGTTATGAATGCCAGGCTGAGGAAAAAGGAGAGTGAGAAGGGCAGATACATTTAGAAGTTTATTCTTCAGCAACCACATTGTGAAATGACACATCCCACTTCCTGGCTGAGGGTGAAGAGCATTATTTAAATTCCCTGAAGAGTCTATGGTATGTGTGTCTTCTTAAATCAAGCATTGGAATCAACTGAAATATTTTGATCTTTCACACTTTTTGCAGAAAACATAAGGTTAGACTAGAATACGAGTCACCATAAGCCCTTAGAATGTAAATAAATTAGTTCATGGATTTTTTTTTTTTTTTTTTTTTTTTTTTTTTTTTTTTTCTGCAGGATAATATGGAATATAGTATAAAGAAAGTAATACCACTGACTATTTGGCAGAATTCTATTTTAAACTTCTTGGAAAAGTAAGCTTTTCATTTCTGAACAAAATGAGAATCTAGTAAAGACTTTGAACTAGTTTTCAACTAGCTCAAGTTTAAATTTAGGTCCATGAAGCGTAGGAGTGCCTACAGCCTGGCAAAGAATAAAGCACTCCTGCATAGATCAGATAGCTTGGGTCTCTGCTGGTGAGGGTCACATTGGGGCCAGTTACTTATAGCTCTCGGTTTCATAATTGCAGCATGATAGACATTTCAAGCTGGATAATTCTTTGTTGTGGTAGCCTAGCCTGTGCATTATAGGATATTTAGCAGCATCCCTGGCCTTTATCCAGTAGATGCCAGTATCCTGTGCCACATTTTCTTGGTTGTGACAGTGAAAAATGTCTCAATGTTGCCAACTGTGCCCTGAGGATCAAAATTGTCCCTGATTGAGGACTTCCCAACAGCTAGTTTATTTTCTGTTCTATCTGCATTTCAGGCAGGAAGAGAGAGAGAAACCTGTAGGTGACATGAAATCTGCTTTTGGCTTCTGAGACAACATAAAGGGGAATGAAAGAGAAAATAAATACCTAATAGCATCTGTGGTGCACTAGAGTGCACTTCATTAGTGCTTTTACATAAATTTGGGCTTCCTAAACTGGAGAGTGGGCCAGAGTTGCACTAATCCGGAAGGTAAATATTATAGCAGCAATTTTACTTGATGGTAAAAATTCTGAAAGATTTATTTTTCTTTATACCACATACATAAAGAGTGGAATACAATGTATGTGTTAATATTGAAGTTAAAGTATAAAACTACAAATAAATCCTGCATGAGTTGGATTTCTTATGACTGGCCCTGCTCCCAGAATCTGCATAGGCATGGATATACTCTCAATCACTGTGGGGATCTTTGGTGGAAGTGTGTGAGAAGCATGATGTATATTAATCAGTTTATATTTCTGTGAAGTAAGTAGGTATACTTCTGTCATTTACTTACATTTTTTTTGGATAAAGAAATTAAGGCTCAGAGAGGTTAAGTAACTTATCTAAGCTCACACAGCTATTGTACAAACATGATTTGAACTTTTCAAAGTCTTCAAATATTATGTTCATTTTCTGATTACTTAATAGGCAGGGTTAGCTCTGCGTAAATTTTTGAGAAAGGTGAAATTTTGTCTTTTCTTTCTTTAATGTTTATACTGTCTTTATTCTTTCCTTGTGTAACTCCTCATCCCAGAAACAAAAATGTCCTGTGCTCTTTCTCTGTTCAGATAAGAACATCCATCTGCTAACCATCACAGAGCTGCTTATTTATTAACTGGAAGAAATGGCTGACATTTCAGATCTTGTACAGTGGTCCTACATGGTGGTGACAGAGGTGACAGTAGCAGGAAGTGCAGGAGTTTCTCTTAAGTCACATATGTAGTGAAATCTGTTCTCATGGAGGGCCAACCTGGAGAGTGGAGATCAGCAGTGGGCAGACGTTGAAGCCAGACAAACCTCTCTATGTGGCTTCAAAGACTTCCTTGTCTTTAACTCTAGGAGTCTAGTGGTAGCAGGGTCCTACCACTTATCTGGTAGGTAAGATCAAGCTGTCTTGAATTATTCTAGAAACCCTCAGATGGAACAAAACAAAAGAAAGTAATGGGGAGGCACAAATGGTACTCTCCTGGTGCCTTCGTGGGAATCTTACCACCCTTTTTTTTTCTTTCCTTCTCAGCACTGTGCTGTCACCCAAGCATCAGGGGAACCCAGGTGCCTGGTTTTCTTTGGCTGGGCCTTGTAGCTGCTTTTTAGTTTGTCTTGCTATCTTTCTCCTCCACTGACCCCAGAAATGCTTAATTTGGCTGTGTGAAAGTAATGC
This sequence comes from Cebus imitator, assembly GCF_001604975.1. NCBI lineage: Eukaryota > Metazoa > Chordata > Mammalia > Primates > Cebidae > Cebus > Cebus imitator. The sequence continues at coordinate 3,904,943 of NW_016107340.1, read as the reverse complement.
TAATTTCAGTCATTTAAGTAATCATTTGCCATTTATCCTAAATTGCTGTATAATATTACAGTGATTATGCATATCATTAAATATGTGTCACATTAGTCTTGTGGTGGGTTTTATTTGATTATAGCACTAAATCATACTCAGGATTCTTAGACTTCTTAGTTTGTTGCTTGTATGATATTGTGATCATTACATAACTTAAAAACTTAGAGATAATGTTGCCATTGAAGGAATGTTTGATAGAGCACATCTTTTTCCCTTCCAGCCTCAGTATAACCATGAAACGGACAGCATTGGTATCATACACATATTTCAGGTTTCTAAATTTACCTTTTTGATCTTACAATGTGGATTGTCTACACAAATTTATCCTTTTGATACATTTAATGAATAATCTGTTTTAAATTGTGCTTAAAAAAGCTTATCTGCATTTCCTATTGAATCAGTTTTTTTCTTTATTCACCATGAGTCTTTAACCATATGCATAATATTAATGTATGAAAAAGAATAATTGCTGTCCTAAGAATGCAAATAGTTTCTTTTTGCATAGAAGCACAATCTTAAAGGTTACACACTCAATGTTAGCAGTGCTTATCTACATATAGAGCTTGCATTATGTAGATGCACCTTTTAAAATATTTTTTAGTACTGTCTTTTAAAATAATAAGCATTCTGTTACACTTATTCTCAGAAACTAAATAATTTAACACTGAAATGTTTCTTGATTATATGTTAATTTTTAATTGACGTCTTCAATATTAATTACCCTCTTGACTATAATCTTTAGCAAACACATGTAATATTTTGACCCTTTGATCATTTTACTTAACCATAGGCTTATTATCTTGTAACTATCATGTATTAAAAAACAACTAAATTTTTATTCTCCCTGCCCAATCAGTTTTAATTCACTTTGGCAAATATCCTCTCTATTCCATATATCTGGAAATACCACAGGACCCAATTTTAGACCAGTTGGATTCCTCATCTCCTGTTTTCTTTTAAACTTCATTTTATTTGCCCTTTTTAAAATTTATTATAAGATGCTTCACATTATGTTGTCAAAGTGGAAAGACATGGAAAAATGTAAGTTTTTGCCCCGATATGCCAGTGTTCCCAAGAAAAAGACTGCTGTTTTCTGAGTGCTTTATGGTGGAATTGGGAGGAAATAGCTGTTGTTCTTTGTTTTCTCCATATAGTGTTTTATTCACATACTGGGGTGATTTGTGGACACCATTGTTAAAGACAGGGAACCCCAGCTGCCCCATATGGGGTGGCTTATCTCTGCTATATGAGAAATGACAGATTCTGACTTATAGTTTAATTCTAGATTTCTCTAAAGGCAGGAGAGATAAAAGGGAAAAAATACAAGAGGGTAAAGATAAGAACAGGCTGAGATTTGTTCCTATGTTTTACAAAGTTATCTGAAAAGCATCATTTCACAGAGTATTTCCCTTTAAATTAAATTACTGAGCTGGGTTTTGCACCTGTCTCTCTTAACTGCTGAGACAAGTCCCAAATGGAGATGACATGACTGATGGCTTTAAATGTTTATCCATTGTGTCTCCCGAGCACAGATTAAAACAGCTACCTCCTGTTAAGTTTGCTTGCCAAGTTTTAGACAGATTTTTAAAAAGAATTTGATTTTAGAACTGTTCTTGGCTTTGGTTGCAATGATCAAATTTGCCACTAGACAGAGCTGTTTGTCTTATTTTTAACCATTGCAGACTTTAGGATTTGCAAGACAATTAGAACCAATGAAAAGGGAAAACTATAAATGATCATATCTTTTATGAAATGGACACTCTTAAAGAATATACTTATTTCCCTTCTGCTGAAAATACGTAATTTACAGGTTGCTCTGTGTCATTGTCACTTGTGAGGCTGCAATTCAATTCCAAAATTTCCACTAATCAGCAGGAAGGTTTCAATAGCTAATAAAGAATAATCAGGATGTATTATGCAATTTTCTCATTTTTTTATGTTACAGTAGCTAAAGTCACAGTGATATCCTACATCCTAAACTTTTACTGGAAACATCTTTGTAATTTATTCTCTGCTCTTTCCTATGAAAACTGTCTATTTTACAAGCACAAATTTTGGAATTGTAAGAATGTTATACTATTGTATACATTATACGTTTTATTTGCACAGCAATTTTCTACCAAGATGTCCAACATGTTTAAAATTTTTAAATTGCTACCATCCAAACTGAGTCTATCCTGAGCCCAATCCCCAAAACCAGGAATTCTGAGGGTTTGGTTAAAACCATGGTCTAGGAGTTCTTCTGAGGAAAGGCTTGGGCAGAGAACCCCAAAGGAGGTCTTTAATCTTTACATACATGCATCACCTTTACTCGTCAAGGTGTACAGCTCTACAGTGCCTCAAACAGTAGTCCTCAAAGTTTAGTTCCTGGACAAGCAGCAACAGCACCCCTGGAAACCTGGGTGAAATGTAAATTCTCTGGCCAACCTCAACCTACTGAATCAGAAACTCTGGGGATGCAACTCTGTAATCTGTGTTTTAATAAGCCTTTCAGGGGATTGCAAAGCAGGCTAATGTTTGAGATTTGCTGACATCACTTCCAAATGAAATAAAGGAACCAAATTATGAAAAAAAAGTATCTGAAATAGAAACAATACACAGAATAGTAGAGAACATCCAAGGAACTATAACTAATGATCTCAAAAATATGCAAGAATGCTGTGAAAGAGAATAAGAAACAGCTTCTGGAAATGAAATATTAGTATATAAAGTATGTAATGAAGATGGTTAAATTAACTAAATAAAATTTAAAATAATTCAATAAAGGGTATGAAGACAAAGTTGCAGAAAATACTATAAAGAAAAAAAAATGTGGGAAGGAAAGACTAGATAAAAAATTTAAATTATTAATACATGACTTCCAGGATCTACTTAATAGGATTTTCACAGGGATACAAAGGAACAGGGTTGAAAGGTATGAGTTTCTTGACTAAAATGGCTCATTCCATGTTCCGTTCATGAGATAAGGCTCACAGCAAGGCACATTAGTGTGAAAGTTCAGAACACCTGGTAAAAGAGAAGATCCTAAAAGTTTGAGAGAAAAGTCAAAAGATCACATAAAAAGGAAAAAGAAAGTCAAAATGGCATCTGAATTCTCACTAGCAACACTGCAAGTTAGAAAACAATAGAGCAAAGCCTTCAAAAATTGAAGTGAAAATAAATTTTAGTCTAAAATACTATACTTAGCTAAATAAGAATGTAGAATTTTTCAGACATGCAATGATTCACAATATTTAATCTCACTTGTGTGTCTTCTTTCCTATGATGCAATCAGAGTGTGTGTTTCAGCAAAGTAAAACGGTAAATTCAGGACCAGGTATACATGGTACTAGGAAGCAGTGGATCCAACATAGGAAAGTGACAAAGGCAGTTCTGGGATGACAATTGTGCAGCACGTCCAGAAAACTACCTGCCACATTATTGGGGCAGGAGGATGGATTGAGGTCTCTAGGAAAAAGCAATTGAACTAGTCAATCGCCTCATGTGTTTAATTATTTGAAGAACATTCTCAAGAAGCATTTGAAAGATCTATCACATTATTCATAGCTAACAAAAACTAAGCACATTTAAAAAAATCTATTAACTTTAGGAGAAAACAAAAGTTACGTAAGAGAGGCAATATCATACACATAGTATAGTGTGTAGTTCAGCAATGAACAATATTTATCTTAGCATACAAACATGAATGTTCACTTCCATTGAAATCACAATTGTAAAAAAAGAATAGCTGACAGGTTATATTGTGTATGAAAAATTTGAGAATTAAACCACATTAAATAAAGGAATGTTTAAAAAATAATTGGAATTAATTTTACATCATTTGGTGGTTCTGCATTTAAATATTCAATTTAACCAACCTCTGTTAAAAGTCAGCCAAGAGCCCAGCTGAGATGGTTAAATTGGTCACAAGCTGGCCTAGGAAAGTCTTATTGATCTACAGTTGTTCTCAAAGTGTGGCACCTGAACCAGCAACATTAGCATCACCTGGAGATATGGTTTGGCTCTGTGTTCCCACCTAAAGATCATCTCAAATTGTAATCTCCACCTGTTGAGGAAGGAAGGTGATTGGATCATGGGGTCAGTTCCCTTCATGCTGTTCTCATGATAGTGAGTGAAGTTTCATGAGATCTAGTGGTTATAGAAGTGTTTGGAAACTCTTCCTTCTTACTTTTCTCTCCTGCTGCATTGTGAAGAAGATGCTCGCCTTCCCTTCAACTTCCATTGTGATTGTAAGTTTCCTGAGGTCTCCCTAGCTTCAAAGAACTGTGAGTCAAACTTCTTTCCTTTATAAATCACCCAGTCTCAGGCATTTCTTTATAGCAGTACGAAAACAAAATAATATACCTGGGAACTTATTAGAAATCCATACTCTTGGGGCCTATCCAGAACTACTGAGTCAGAAACTCTGAGTTTTATGCCCAGCAATCTGTTTTAACAAGGTGATTCTGATGCATGCTACAGTTTGAGAAGTACATATTCATGAAAACATGCTTCCAATTGCAGCTGCAAAACACTATTCTGAAATGAATGAGATTTCAAAATTGTTGAGACAAAAAAATTTAGGTACTATATTAGGGTTTTCTTTAGGGAAAGGTCTAATAGAGTGGATGATGTATATATAAAAGGGAGTTTATTAAGGAGTATTGACTCACAAGATTGCAAGGTGAAATCCCACAATAGATTGCAAACTAAGAATCAAGGAAGCCAGTCTGAATCCCAAAACCTTAAAAGTAGGGAAGCCAACAGTACAGCCTTCAGTCTGTGGCTGAAGGCCTGAGAGCCCCTGGCAAACCACTTGTGTAAGTCCAAGGGTCCAAAAACCGAAGAACCTGGAGTTCAATGTTCAAGAGCAGGAACCATCCAACATGGGATAAAGATGGAGGCTGGAAGATTCAGCCAGTTTAGTCTTCCATGTTCTTCTCCTTGCTATTATTTTCACCATGTTGGTGACTGATTAGATGGTGCCTACCTAGATTGAGGGTGAGTCTGCCTCTCCCAAGTCCACTGACTCCAGTGTTAATCTCTTTTGGCAACACCCTCACAGACACATCCAGGAAAAATACTTTGCATCCTTCAATCCAATCAAGTTGACATTCAATATTAATCATCATAGGTACCAAGAATTTAAATGTAACTTACTAGAATTTTCTCTACTATTCCATTGGTCTATCTTTTATTTGACATCTGATTTACAATTTTGGAAAAAAGTGTTATCCTTGCTAGATGAGAAGCTGAGTAAACTACAATGGCATCTGATAATTATTTGCCAATCTTTTGTCTAGATATACAAGATATATAAGACATCAAATAGAATCCTTAGTCATTTTGTTCTGAATATCCATGTTACTGTATGTTGTGTACCATGCAGAGGAATGCAGAGATGCTGGCATCTTCTTGATTTGTATACAGTTTCAATGATTGGTGGCTATAGCACTAATTGGCTTGTAGGAAACCAGTGTGGGTGCCCTGACAGCAAGAGCAGCTATTTTAGGAAAGTTGTAATTTTACTAAGAGTTTTGACCTTTATAATAGCATTGATATGGTTTGGCTATGTCCCCACCCAAATCTCATCTTGAATTATAACTCTCACAGTTCCCACGTGTTATGGGAGAAACCCCAGGGGAGGTGATTGAATTATGGGGGTGGTCTTTCCTGTGCTGTTCTTGTGAGGGTGAATGAGTCTCATGAGATATGATGGTTTTAAAAATGCAAGTTTCCCTGCAAATGCTCTCTTTTTGCCTGCTGCCATCCACATAAGATGTGACTTGTTCCTCCTTGCCTTCTGCCCTGATTCTGAGGTTTCCCCAGCCATGTGGAACTATAAGTCCAATAAAACCTTTTTCTTTTGTAAATTGCCCAGATTGCCCAGTATTAGGTATGTCTTTATCACCATCATGAACACTGACTAATACAGTAAGTTGGTACCAGGAGAGTGGGGTGCTGCTGAAAAGATACCTGAAAATGTGGAAGCAACATTGGAACTGGGTAACAGGCAGAGGTTGGAACAGTTTGGAAGGCTCATAAGAAAACAGGAAAATGTGGGAAAGTTTGGAACTTCCAAGAGACTTGTTGAATGGCTTTGACCAAAATGCTGATAATGATAAGGATGATGAAACCCAGACTGATGTAGTCTCAGATGGAGATGATGAATTTGTTGGGAACTGGAGCCAAGGCGACTCTTGGTATGTTTTGGCAAAGAGATTGGCAGCATTTTGCCCCTGTCCTAGAGATTTGTGGAACTTTGGACTTGAGAGTGGTGACTTAGGGTATCTGGAAGAAGAAATTTATTTTTATTTTTTATTTATTTATTTTTATTGCATTTTAGGTTTTGGGGTACATGTGAAGAACATGCAAGATTATTGCATAGGTACACACATGGCAGTGTGATTTGCTGCCTTCCTCCCCATCACCTATATCTGACATTTCTGAAGAAATTTCTAAGCAGCAAAGCATTCAAGAAGTGACTTGGGTGCTGTTAAAAGCATTCCATTTTAAATGCGAAGCAGAGCATAAAAGTTTGGAAAATTTGCAGCCTGATAATGTGATAGAAAAGAATATCCAATTTTCTGAGGAGTAATTTAAACTGGTGGCAGAAATTTGCATAAGTAAAGAGCTGAGTGTTAATCCTCAAGGCAATGGGAAAATGTTTCCAAGTCATGTTAGAGGTCTTCATGGCAGCCCTTCCCATCACAGGCCCAGAGGTCTAGGAGGAAAAAGTGGTTTTGGGGGCTGGTCCCAGGGTCTTCATGCTGTTTGCAGTCTAGGGACTTTGCGCACTGTGTCCCAGCCACTCTAGCCATTGGCCAATGTAGAGCTTGGACCATAGCTTCAGAAGGTGCAAGTGTGTGCCTGGAAAAGCCACAGACACTGAATGCCAGCCTCTGAAGGCAGCTGGAAGGGAAATTGCACTTTGCAAAGCCACAGTGGCAGACCTGCCTGAGATGATGGGAACCTAATTCTTGCATCACCATGATCTGGACATGAGACATGGAGTTAAAAGAGATCATTTTGGAGCTTTAAAAAAAATTTGACTGCCCCACTGGATTTTAGACTTGCATGGGGCCTGTAGCTCCTTTGTTTTGGACAATTTCTCCCATTTTTGAAAGGCTGTATTTACCCAAGGCCTGTACCCCCATTGTATCTAGGAAGTAACTAATTTGCTTTTAATTTTACAGGCTTATAGGTGAAATGGACTTCACTTGTCTTGGATGAAACTTTGGATTGTGGACTTTTGAGTTAATGCTGAAATGAGTTGAGACTTTGGGAGACTGTTGTGAAGGCATGATTCGTTTAGAAACGTGAGGATATGAGATTTGGGAAAGGTCAGAGGCAGAATGACATGGTTTGGCTGTATCCCCACCCAAATCTCATCTTGAATTGTAATTCCCACAATTCCCAAATGTCATGGGAGGAACGCAGTGGGAGGTGATTGAGTTATGGGGGTGGTCTTTCCTATGCTGTTTTTGTGATAGTAAATGAGTCTCACAAGATCTGATGGTTTTAAAAACAGGAGTTTTCCTGCACAAGCTTCTTTTTTGCCTACCACCATCCATGTGAGATATGACTTGCTCCTCCTTGCCTTCTGCCATGATTTTGAGGCCTCCTCAGCCATGTGGAACTGTGAGTCCAATTAAATCTCTATCATTTGTAAATTGCCTACTCTCAAGTACGTCTTTATCAGTAGTGTGAAAACAGACTAATACAATGTCATGCTGATAATATTAGTTTTGGTACTGGCAAGGGGGCTTTTCAAACGGTCATAAACTGAACTCGAAACTTTTCTCCACTCATCTTTCCTATTTCAGTGATTGGAACCACAGTGTGACTAAGTAGGTCAGGCTATAGACATGGGGATGGCCCATTAATTCATTTAATAAACATTGAATGCTTACTAAATCCTTTAATAAACATCGAATGCTTACTATATCCTAGCCACTGTGCTGAGAACTGGGGATACAACTTTCTGCCTCAATTCAAGGAGCTTATACCCGAGTAGTGGGAGATAGATAATAACCAAAATAAACTGTACATCATAATTCAAAGAGTGATAGGTATTAAGGAGAAAACTTGGAGTACTGTCATGGAGGTTGAAATTTTTAGTGGGATGATCAGAAGATGCTTCCGTGAAAAGGTGATGTTTAAACAAAGACTTGAAGAAGGCAAGAGTATGAACCATACTGTTACCTAGATGGAATAAATAGTAAGGGCAATGCTCTGAGGCAAGATTGTGTCTGAAATGCTTATGCACCACCAGGAGTTGTTTGGTGTAGGTGAGGTAGAGTGAGCTTGCAGGAGGCAATGGGGTAGGGGTAAGTGGGATGGTGGGTTTGGTGCAGACTTCATCAGTCCCTGTAGCACATTATAAAGACTTTGCCTTTCATTTTGAGTGAGATGGGAGACAGTGCAGGATTTTTAGCTGAGGAGTGATGTGACCTGACTTATCGGTTAAGAATGATGACTTCCCACTTCCTTTACCCTGTCAGCCAATCATCATAGGCTATCAATTCTATTTCCTCCTCCTTCCTGTCTGTCAGATCTGTCTCACCTTTTTTCCCCGCTTATCATTGCTGCCACCACACACTAGTTCAGGAAACCGTAATTTCTTACTTGAGTTATTTTAATAGCTTCTTAGGAGGGCTTTCTGATTCTTATTTGCTGCCTTCTAATTCATTTCCCACAATGTTTCCAGAGTAACCACTCTGAAAATTTGGTGGATTTACACTCCTAGTTAAAGCCATAAGTAGCCTTCTTTTCTCTCTGAGAATAAATTGCAAAATCTTCAACATGACTTCCCATGGTCTGTTCCCCAATCTTCTTCAGCTTCACATGTCCCATGTCCTATTTCACATGATATGTTCTGGCCATCCTAAACTTTTATTCCCTGAGTACATGATGTTTCCTTTGCTTCTGAGACTTCACAGACTACTTACTCCAAGAGAATTTTTTGGTTTTAAAATCCGGATTGATTCATTTTCTTTTTTTCTTTTAGCACCCTCTACTTCCACTACACTAAACTTGTCATTCTATGTTCCAACTGTTTATCTATTTCCCCACTCTTCTTTTGGGATTCGTGAGAACTGTCTGTCTTGCTCATACCCAGAGTTGCATTATCTGTGACATAGTAGGTGCTCAGTATAGATGGGGGTGAATGATGAATGGATGCCAAAACAGCTGTATAGATACTAACACTTTGAGAATATTAATGACTTGCATCTTGTCATAGCCAGGAGACACAAAATATTTGTTGAATCCATGAAAGGAGGAATGAATGGACAAAAGATGTCTGTGATTCTTTATGTTCTACCCATTTCCCCCTCATTGTTTAACTGCTCATCAATAATGGCAACATGTGGCCACCCACTAGCCCTACACATATGTGGATCAGGTAATGGTTTACACAGTGTAACCTCATGAGCATTCCTCACCATGAGTTCTTCCCACCTTCAGCCCTGGAAGCAGTGCTATGAGTAGCACTGGCTTTGGCTAGCTTCAAACATGTGGTCAGTTGAGAATGCTAAGCCAGCGGTGATCTAAGTGGGGGTCAGCTGAGTCAGTGATGTTAGAGGATGTCAGCAGTTAGAGGATGCACAGCCAAGGGAGAAGCTTAATACTGGGTTTCAATTATAGTGCTGTTTCCTTTATTTAAATCTGAATGTAGTGGAACCCTCGTAGTGAGTGGATAATGAGAAGATTGAGTCAGGAGGACATTTAAGACATATTTTGGGTCTTTTAGAAATACGCTGGTAGTTTTTGGCTAGGCATGTGGCTCACACCTATAACCTCAGCATTTTGGGAGGTTGAGGTGGGAGGATCATTTGAAGCTAGGAGTTCAAGATTAGCCTGGGCAACAAAGCTAGACTCTATCTCTACACAATTCTTTTAAAAAAAAATTGGCTGGGGCTGGGTGTGGTTGCTCATGCCTGTAATCCCAGCACTTTGGGAGGCCAAGGGTGGGTGGATTGCTTGAGCCCTGGAGTTTGAGACTAGCCTGCGCAACATGGTGAAACTCTATCTCTACTGAAAATAAAAAATAAAAATTAGCTGGGCATGATGGCATGTGCCTGCAGTTCAAGCATAATTGCTTGAACCCAGGAAGCAGAGGCTGCAGTGAGCTGAGATCGTGCCACTGCATCCCAGCCTAGGTGACAGAGTAAGATGCTATCTCAAAAAAAAAAAAAAAAAGTGGCTGGGTGTAGAGGCATGTTTCTGTAGCCCCAGTTACTCAGGAGGCTGAGATGGGAGGATCACTTGAGCCTTGGAGGTCAAGGCTGCAGGGAAATATGATAGTGCCACTGCACTCCAGCCTGGGCTGCAGAGCGGGATTTTTTTTTCTTTTTAACATAGAAATAGGTTGGTAGTTTTGAAGCAGAGAGTCTGCAATTATGACTAAGTGGGCATATTTGATTCTTATCTTTGCCAGTAACTAATCAGAAAAATGTTATTATGTACTTGAACATTGTAGTCCCAGGCTGCTGTGACCTAGAGAGATATAGGTAACAAATTTTGCATATAATGCCTATTGGACTCCTCCCCAAATCACCAGGCAACCTATTAATAAAGCAATGCTAAACTTATTAGACCTCACTGCAGTTAGAAAGACCCCTACCTTAATAGTCATGACAGTGACCCAGAAGGAGAAAGTCAGAAATGATTTAATTTTAGTGCCTTGGGGTCTGAGCTCAAGTGGTTTGAAGTATGTCTTTCAAACTGAGAAACTGATTTGAATTGGACAAAATTTGTAATATAATAGTTAAAAATTTGTAGACCTGTGAAATGAGGGTCTTGAAGCAAGGCTTTGTAAACTTGGTATGATAAGCAAATGCTTGCCCAGGTGAGCAGACTCTTGTGTCTGATAATTGCTCCATAGAAATTTCCTGAAGCAAAGAGTGAGTTTTTTTTTTTTTAATTGATTTACAGCTTTCTCTCTCCAAGGCAGAATTTCCAAGAACAAATAACTAATTCACGCTGACATAGCTGGTGTGTATTCTTAATTAAGTCATGTCAACCTAGATAGTCTCAGCACTCATACCTTTTGTTTTCCTTCATAAATACCTTGAGATATTTGTGTGTCTTGATGCTTTATAAGATCAGGGTTTGATAAAAAGAATGAGAGTACGAAGCCTGAGCAGGGAAGAAGCACTACTGAAAATGTGGCATTGCAAAAATGAAGATGACGAAAATTACTTTTGTACAATTTTGTCTGAGGCAAGGCTTTAGCAAATATAACAATCAAACACAGACTTGATCTTCCTTTCCAGTGGTATCATCTATAAAAATGAACCACTACTTTTAAGTAATTGAGATGGAAGTCTCCCACCTCACTCCAGATAGCTGCAACCCCTTGAAATAGAACTTCCATGGATCTTGTTGGACTGGATGGTGGTTTCTTAACTACTCTTCTTTCTCAATCCAGGCATTTGAGCATCATGGTGATGTATCAAGATATACCACAGAGAAATGATAATGTACCACGGCAAAAAGAACCACATTCTGATATCAAAATAGTTGTGGCTATTTGATTATCTATGCTTAGTGCCCCAAAACACTGTTTCTAGTGAGAAGCTTAGGTAGATACTCTCTCATCTACTGATTTAACATAGCTGAATTTACAGTTAAAGTGGATATTTGCAAAGTTGTAGATTGTAGCAATTAATAGCCCAATCTCTGGAGTGAAATAGAATTAGATATGAATCCTGACCCTAAAGTGTTTTAGTTTTGTGATCTTAGGTAAGTTGCTACTTAGTTGCAACTTCATTTTTTTCATATATATATCTCTCAGATTTTTTTCACATATAACATGGAGATAATTAATATCTACCTGTTAGGATTGTGGTGATTAATAACAGCTATGTAAATCTTTCAGTCTTAGTGTGAACTCAGTAAACGTTAGCCATTAGTAGCAGTAGTAAGGTATGCTTTGTTTATTGAAGATGAGAGTCATAGGAACAGAGAGAATAGTAGAGTTGGGAGGGACCATAGAGGTGTTCTAGTCTAGCACCTTTATTTTTCAGGAGAGGAAACTGGAGGCCAAAGGTGGCGAATAATACTCAGAGTAAAACAGCCAGTTAGGAAAAGGCAGGCATCATGTTTCCATGGTTTGCCTTGCAGGCCAATGTTTGCCTGTTACTAACAGCTGTGGGAAATGTGCCTCTAGAGCTCTGGTGATAACCCCCTGCACACAGCCTTTTGTGCATCACTGTGAAGGTTAGAACCCTTGTCCAATTTACAGTATTTTCAGTAAACAATAGAAGGTGGTCAGACATAATTTTGAGTCTTGGAGCTCAGATCCTGCAGTTTGTTGGGCACAATTTCATCACTTGGCAATAACTGATTGAGTGCGAAGTAAATATTTAAGATTAATATGCCCTGTGTGAATGCTAAGCTCCTCATCTGTTGACACATTCTTTCTGTACTCAGCAACTAACTACTCCCAGCAGTTTCTCTTGCCAACAAAATACCAAATATTGTTCAAAGAACAAACAGCTGCAAATATTGAAAACCTGTCTTTTTAAGAGGTTTCCAAAATCAATGAATGGAAAAACACAGAAAGTGATTTTACTGTGAAGTAAAACTGACCTTTAAGAAGCTATTATTTCTAGTTTTAAATCAATAAAATTTTATTGAGCATTTGGTTTATACAGAGCACTTTAGGTGATTTAAAGAAACAAGTTGTTTTTGCTTTTGAGGTGCTGACAATATAAGAGGAAAGATGAGAAAGATAAGTAAAAGTTAAATTACAAAATGCAACCGAAATAACATTCGAGGATGAAAACCAAGGGATATTGGTAGGTAGAGTCTGATGAATTGATATATGAGTAGTGCAGTCACCATTTGCCCAGCATGAATTCCCCCTTCTTTCAGTGACAGCGCCCAGTTCGGTTTTTGGAATAATTTTCCTCTTTCAGTCTTGGAGGGCTATGAATCAAAGCACTCTGTATTTTTTTTAAAGTGAAAGTGAGATCTTGTGAACCAGATCATGCCTATTCTACCATCTTCCAAAGTGACTCAAAAATTGAAAAATATAGTTGTAGTTGATGAAATTGTTAACCTCTTTGACTGATCTGGTTGCTGATATCTGCTGAGCTATCCATCACTACGATTCTGGTCAATTCTTATGCCTTTAGCTCCTCAATATTCTTGAAATAAATCCCTTTTCTGCATGACTTAGTCATACTTGACATATGTAGTAGTGTTGTATAAAAGGAAAGAAAGACCATTTTTCAATGTGCATGTCCAGGAAGACAGGAGGTAACATATGAGTGGGACCTGGAAAGGGAGGAGAGTAAGCAGAGTGACAGGATTCTCAGTTTGGTGACTTTCTATTACTTCTAATTTTGGAACACTATTAGAACCATTTCTATAGGGTTGTAAGAAAGCTTGTTCACAAATCCTGAGGATTTAATGCTTTGCTAAATGCAAAACCAGGTCAGTAGAGTTAGAGAATATTTTAGGTTCTTAGGTTAGCAAATATAAAAGACCGAAAAGATAAGGCCACAGATACAACTACAGCTAAGATAATATTTATTTCTACCTGAAAGTAGCTCAAGAGTCTCTTCTCACTGTGTTTAAAGGCTGCCTGTTCCTATCCCTCTCTCTCTCTCTTTTTTTTTTTTTTTTTTTTAAATCTTGGCTTTACGATGTTTCACCTTTAACAGTAGAGAAATTCATTCTTTAGTGTATCAAGATTCAATACATGTAATCTATACTTTCTTCACTAAACAAGATAGGATATTTGGAAATCATATTCTCTCCATTTGACAATGTTTGTTAATATTTGAAACCAGATATGGTTCTTGTAAAGAGCTTTTAGGCACTAGTGAATATGATTTTCTGAATTTACTTTACATGTAAAACAGTTGTATTCCTTGATTAAATAATGTCAGTTAAATTTTGTCTGGTGATACACATATGCTTTCTAAGCCAGTAAGAGATAAATACCAATCTTTTTCTCTAGGAGTTGGTTTAATTAGCACTGTAAAAAACGATTTTACTGTTGGCACAATGGAAATGTGAGGAAGAACTGGGAAAAGAAAAATTCAGAGATTAGCAAAGTCCATTTTCTTTTCTCTTCTAAATGTATTATTTTCTTTTATAAGCTAAGTTCTTTTTAAATTCCAGAAAAGGAAAATCTTTTTTCTTAATATGATTTTTAAGAGGGGGAAAAGTGCATTTGTGCTTCTGCTTGTGGAATTAAAACATTTCTTACACTGATTTTTATAGCAAACTGGTAATGCCCACATTTGAATTTCTGGCAAGCCCTAGACATAACACTATACTAGTTTGGCATTTATTCCTCACTGGCTGGATGAATTTTTAAAACATGAGGTAAATCAAGTGAGAAGATCAAAATCAGATGGTTTTGCATAGACTACCAGTAATGAGGGGTAAAACTGGCATTTTTCCATCTGCTTATTTGATTATACATTTTAAACTTATTTTTAAGGCCAAACTAGAAGAGTTGGAAAGTATTGTTGAAGTTCAAAATGGAAAATATATCTTGTTCATTTTTTATAATGAATTTTGAATCTTTAAAATGCCTGTGGCCAGACTCTGCTGGGACATGATCAAGAAAGTTTTCTTGCCTCAGAGTTTATTCAAAAAATGTGTTTGTGGCAGAGGCTTCTCATTTAGTGCATGTATGGGAGATCTTTGAGAGTTTTACCCTTATCTGTTTATGTTGCCATGGGAACATCCATGTTTATATTTTTGGAGGGATACAGTGCTGCTTTCCAGAGTGGTGCAACAGAAAGCACAGGGGCCTCATAGGTAAGAAATAGTGCATCTACCTATGGCTTCAACCTTTACTAGCTGTATGACTATGAGTGAAATATGTAAGTTCTCAGAGCTTTGTTTTTTATGTTTGGGAGCCATGACTCATACCTGTAACCCCAAGACTTTGGGAGGCCAAGGCAGGAGGATCCCTGAGTCCAGGATTTGAGACCACCATGGTGAGACCCCATCTCTACAAAACAAACAAACAAACAAACAAATAATTAGCCTGGGTGTGGTTGTGCACACCTGTAGTTCCAGCTACTCAAGAGGCTGAAGTGGAAGGATTGCTTGAGCACACGTGGTGGAGGCTGCAGTAAGCTGTGATCACTCTACTGCACTCCAGTCTGGGTGACAGACAAAAAAAAAAGCCTCAGTTTTTTTGTTTTTAAAGTAAAATTGAGTAGTTACCCTCTTAAAGGGTTGTTATGAGCATTAGAAGTAATAGGTGGAAATCCTGGGTGCATCAGAAGGCATTTAGTAAAGAATAGTAATTATTATTGATGTGATCCTAACAAGATGTCTACACATGTAAATATTCCCTTCCTGACTCCATGCTTACATCTTTCTCAGAGAGCTCTCTGTCAGCTCAATCCCTGGATCCATTTGAGATGTGAAATTAGAAAAATGCGAGAGAAGGAGCTGACCTGATAAGTGGAAGAAGAAGGGCTGAAACCAAGTGTCCACCATTTCATTTCAAGAGCTGGGGAAGCTGGAGTGACAGGAAACTGCACAGGTAGGTGTCAGAATTTGGTGGCTGGTTACAGTAGAGGCATCATCCGGTAGAAATTCCTGCAGTCATGGCCTTGTTCTATGACTGAGCTGTCCAATAATGTAGCCACTGGCTGCACATGGCTATTGAGCACTTGACTGTGGCTCATGTGACTGAAGTATTTAAAATTTCCTTTTAATTATTAATACTTTACAGTTTAATGGCCACATGTAGCTAATGTCTACTTTATCAGACTACAAAACTCCAGAGAATCTAGGGAATATGATAGACTAAAGGAAGACAGGAGAGGAGAGGAGGCAAGTGTTATGGAATGGATTGTGAATTCAATTTTTCTCGTTTCTTGAGAGATAAAACTAAAAGATCAAAATTTATCTGAAATAAGTTTTGATAGCTGGATTACAAATATATGTATATATATGTATATGACTATATATACATACATTGGGTATATATATCTCTCTATATACACACAATTGAGTCACATGTATATATGACACACAGCTGAAGACAAGATAGATGGGGTCCTGATTAATATTATTAATTACATGAGTAATAATAAAAATGTCCTTTTATTAACATGGTAATTGATAATTTCTATGGACATAAAACTCATAAGGGAGATTGTTTATATACATTCTTTTAATTTTAAACACATACATATAGGCATACTTTTAACCTTAAACTCAACTTGATATATAAATATTAAGTTTAAATATTTGATTTGGAAAATTAGAACTAAATTAGAATGAATTCTCTACTGGCTTACCAGGATTTGTTTTCCCAGCAGCAGCTACTGCAACCATCAAGATCTATTTTCTCTCTAGCAGTCCAAAGAATGGGTGTTGAAGCTTCAAGAAACTTACCCCAAAACACTTTAAAAATTGTGCATATGTATTTTTTTTCTAGGTAGAATCTGACATTCATTTAAGATTTTGTATTGAATATTTATCTTTTTTCCCCTTTTATCTGCCTGGTGCCTGGCAGCCCTTGCTCATGAGTCTTGTTCGCTTCCCACTGCAGAAGGTGAAAATGTCAGACACAGGCTTTTGTATCCTCCCATGAAGCTGTGGTGTGAACACTTGTCCCTTACTTTACCAGTGTTCCTGAACTGTATTTACGAAGTAGAGACCTAAACATGGGGTATGCGGCGAACCTTCTCACTTGGTAGCAGTCACAGGAACAGTGACTCCTGGGCCACAAGGACACTGCTAGTCCTGGAGTCCTGTCCCATTGCCCAGTGATGGTGATTCAAGCAGCAAAGCCTTAACACGGGTCCTCAGAGATGGCAGCAGGGGTGTCCTCACTGAAACCGATTCTGAAGAAAGATTTTGGACATAGTTCCTGCATTACTAGCTACAAAGTTGATTCCTCACTATGTCCAACAATTCTGTGAACTATCCAATGGACCTTTAATGAATCAGAGTTCTGCTTAAATTGGGCAGAACTGGTTTTTGTTGCTTGCAACTAAAAGACACTGACTGATGTCTGTGACCCCCAAATAATTTAAAACTATCTAATAAATCCTCAAATGCAACTACATGACCATCACAAGTGGTATGATTAAGAACTGAAACCAAAAATCTAGAGCTAGAGGTGAGTACATATTTGTACTAGTCACAAAAGCATATGCTTCAAGTGACAACTAGCTTTGCTCAAGAATATAAACCGCACTGACTTGTAAACAGAAATGGGATCTTTGAAAAGAGCCTTGGTTTTGGAAGAAAAATATCAAGATTCTGTGTCTTCTCCATAATAGTGAACAGCTTAGTAATGCAGGAACCCCCTACTCTTATCTAAAGTCTTATGGATACTAAGCAAAATGCCAGAAGTCGTGACACTGTCCTTGTACTCAAACATGTGAATCCAATGACACTTAGTATCCTTCATCTTTCATTCTTTCTCTCCCAATTTGATATCAATAATGTTTACAGTCAGCACTATGACACCCTATCTAAACATTCAAATGATTCAAACACATATTAACCTCAGTTACTATTTGACTTTGCCTCTAGATTTGTAGAAACTAAGACAAATACACAGTCAGAAGATTTGTTCTTAGAAATTGATGTGCAGTAAGTGAATTATGAAAGTACAATGTTTCCCTGTATATTTTAATGGATATTTCAGCTAAAAAGTAGATTGGGCTAGAAATTTAATGATGCTGGTCAGTTTCATCTTGGGGCTAGAAGTCTGAGATAGAATCTCTTCTTCAGAAACAGAATAATAATGTTTCATTAAAGAGAGTATATCTCATATTCCATTATTTGCTTTGTGTTTATAGAACATTGACATCACTGAATAGTAGACATGCATCAAAGAAGGAAAACTGAGCATTCCTTTCCTTTGCCATAATGAAAGTTCTAAATTGCCATATACTTTGTATGTAATTATAAATTCAGAAGTGTGTGTTATATTTATAAATGAATTATTCTGCACACATGTCCTCAAACACATTATAGACTAAAGTCTTCAATATTTCCATTCTTTCCCATTCTGGGAAAGAAAAATACTATAAAACTTAGAAAATAAATTTCTTTATACTTTATAATGGAATTTTTTGAACATAAAAAAATGCAGTGAATAGGAAATATAGCCCTGTACCTATTCCACAGCTTTAATCATGGTCAACACTCAGCTACCTTTGTTTCATTTTTTTCCCCCACCCTGCCACCTCATCACAACTTTTCTTATTTTTGCCTGGAGTAATTTGAAACAAACATAAAATATTATGTTATTTCATCCCCGAATACTTTAGAATGCATTTCCAAAAAAAGTAAGGATATTTTCTAACATATTCACAATGATAATATCATACTTAATAAAATTAATGTATATTTCCCTCATGTTATTTAATATGTACTCCATAGTCAACTTTTATTAAAGTTGTCTTTTTATAGTTCATTTAAATCAAGATCTAAACAAGGTATTTTCCATATTCTTATTATTGTTATTTCTCTTCCTAAGTCTACCCTCCCCTTCATCTCTTCCTGCTCACTTCCTCCCCTACCTTGTTTTATCAAGCCATTGGCATTTTGAAGGAATCAGGTCCATTTTCCTATATGAGATCCCACCTTACTGGATTTGACTGTTGCTTCTTTGTGCAGTTTTACTTGTTTCTCTTCTTGTGTAGAAAAAGGTAGCTCTAAAGGCAAGTTCCAACTTTTTTTTAGAACAAATTACTTAATCAGTGGTACTGTGTATTTCATATTGCACAATTTTTAAGATGCTAAGATTAATTCATGAGTTCGGAAGATAAAACTCTGATCCCTTCACTATAATGTTTTCCTTCAGCATTTTCCCTCATAATTTTGGCATCTATTGATGACCATTGTTTGAATCAGACTTTTCACTTAGAAGTTGTGAAGTGTTGATTTTCCAACTGTCTCATTCCTTTCACATTTGTCAGTTGAGATTCCTCTTTACTGAACCACCTCTCATCCATTAATGCTATGAAGTTACTCTGTCAATTCATTTCAAAAAGGCAGAATAAAAGCTTAATTATTTTTCTTTAGTAATTAACTTTTAGAGGAAAGAATTGGAGTCAGAAGTTGATGCTGTGGTGTATCACTGACCTCCCTTCAGGAATGAAACACTCATTCCACAGCTGTGGGAAAGATTAGAAGCTGCTGCTCAAAGCTTAACCCTCCATAGGAATGTCCTCTGCAGAAGGCAGCTGTGTTACTCAAAGTTAAACACCAGCCCCTTCTCTACAGACAGCCAGATCCAATGACTGGTCACTGGGATAGGGTGAGGAGTAGGGGGGAAGTCCTGATCTCTTCTCAAATTGCGACAAATCCAAAACGCTATCCTTGTGACCCCCCCCCCGCCCACACAACTAATAATATAGAAACAAGACAATACACTCAACTCTTTGTTATGTCAAAAAGAGTTTTGGCAATTTCAACAAATGGTTTATTTGGAATTTCCTATAGCACTAACTATACACTCATATGTTTACTTACCATGCATTGCATTATTTTGTACTAATTGCTAATAGCAACTGGGTGAGCAAAATAATAATTACATTGAAAGAAAGTTAATATGCAATACATAATTGATAAGATGAAACAGGAATAATTTATGAAACAATGTATAATAATGCAGCTGAAAAGAATCAGTTTTCTCACACTATTAATATTTTTTTATCATATCCTCCAACAAGAACATTGTTTACTATGTTATATTTGGTTCACAGTGCAGTCTTCTCTTGATAATTATGTCATCTTCTAGTAAATGGAATTTTCTATTGACGTGTTTCTACATCTTTAAAAATGTGAATGAATGTAAAGAAAGCATGTGAATCTGAGTATTCATAGAAAGGGTTAGCATTGTGGACAACATTATTTTAATTCCAAGAGCCCTCTGTTTCTTGCTACTTCCATGATACTTTGCAATAATAAGGGGCAATTGTTTCCAAATGGTTCTGTAATCCCCTACACTTCACCCAATGGTGGGAACAGGCAAAGTCAGTGGAATTCCTGCTTCAATTAGAGCAATTCCACTTCTTATTTGTTTTCTGTAATTGCATTTCATGCACAGTTTTATTTGCAAAAAATGTTCCAGTACTACCATAATTCTGAAAACCACTGATAAAGGGCATATGTGCTAAGTAGCTATTAACAAAAAAGATTTAATTAACAAAACATGGCATTTTTGACTCAAATAGTGGATATTCTAAAGATTTTCTATCTTTTTTTTTTTTTTACCTCCTATTATGCAGAAATGTGGGTCTGTCTCATATAATTTCTGGATTCTTGCTGGATTTCACATTGAGCCTTATTAGAAAATTAGCATTACATTTGTTCTGGCCAAAAAATGGCTGGAAAATATAATGGAAATAATCTTAACTCTATTTTAAAAGAAAGCTAGTATTTTCATTAAAATATGTAAATGTACTATGACTTTTAATACAATTAAATTACATAGCAATGAACTGATAGAATATTCTGGATTAGAAAATGACAGCAAAGTCTGTACCCATCATGTTCCCTCATATTTTCTGATGGTATGTACAGAACATGATGTCTTTCCTCTTTAGCATCAAATGTGTCCTTTAGCCTCTTTGAGAGAAAATCGTCTTTTTTCAGGTATCCTTCTCATCTAAAACCCCAGAACTGGATCTGGGTTAGCATAAATGAGAATCAGCACACAGAATTTACCTAATGAGTTTTATTGGTGCACGTGTTTCAGGTTTGTCCCATTAGACGGAATGTGCACTTTATATTCTACAGTTAGCAGAGATGTTTTCTTTCCTGCTTTAAGTGATTAAGAAAGCCCATTACCCCAGTTGTGCCTGTCATTAGGTATACCCACAAGGTGGGCCTGTCTCAGAAAGAAGGGAAAAGAAAGACCAGCAGAGGAGAAAAATAAAAAGCACTTGTGTCCTTGTTAACATCACTAGGCTGCTGAATCGACCCCTAGACTTCCCCTAAGGTAACATTTCTTTTTGTCTAGTTGCTTACCCTGGTATTAATTGGGCTTTTGGTTATTTTCAGCAGTCTCCCCGCTTTCCCTCTGTAAAAACCCCACCAAATAAACCCCACCCTGTAAAAACTCCACGAAATAAAATGGTTATAATACAGAAGGCAGTTCGTTATGAAGTTTTTTTTCAATCTTAGCTTTTTCATTGGAATTTTCACAACTCTGTTCTGTGTTTAAATCTAGCTCTGGACTAACATGTTTTCTGGAAATTCCAGAGAAGCTCTGGTGCTGCAGTTTTGTGTTGACAGGGAGAAGCAGAAACTGGCATGAGACACTGGAGGTCTGGTTCTGCCAGTTTACTCTGCCATATTGCCTGGTTTCCCTATATGTTTACTCTGCTTGACTTTTCAGTCCTGGCATCTGGTCAGTATTATTAAAATTGGTCCTGTTAGTAAACATGCAACTTTTTTGCATGCCAGATTTTTTCATATTTTACTTTATTTTAATGACTCAGTGGTTTTAACACATGAATTGGGTTATCTGTTTCAAGAAGTCTTAATGACATTGGTTGCAAATTTAGATGCCACAGTAGAAAATAAAGCAATAGGTGAACCCATTTGCTGTAGATTAAGTAATATCAACAGTAGGCAAAACATTAAGGATCACTGAAGGGAGGAATAATAGAGTATACCTATGGAGCTGAGAGTTTCTTTTCCAGACAGTTTATTCTTATTTAGACTTAAATAGTTTAAATACAGTACTTGTGTATGTGTGTAAAATTTTTCTTGAAGAAAGCTATTAGGAAAATACGTTGGCATGAAATTATCCTCCCAGTTTCCTAGGCATATTGTTTAGTACTGGCGGGAAATATTACAATGTTGTGTACCATCTCACCTTTTTTACTTATTCTAAATCTATGTGTGCTTTTGACCACTCATCACTTAAAAGCCCCTCAGATGTTCATGATTTCAGAGCCTAGCTTTATAGCCAAGGTGTTTCCCCAGCTCAAGATATATTCATTCAGTCGTCTATAGGAGGTCACCACCAGAATTTCTGCAGGCAACTCTCTTTTGCCACATCCCAAACTGAATCTATTGTTTTCTCAGAAGCCAGTTTCTTCTTTTCTTCTCTAAGCAAACATTTATGAATATCTAATGTGTTCCAGGCTTTGTCTTAGGAGCTCCAACCCTCAAAAAGTATAGGATAGTGAGGAGACAGATAATAACTATAGTGTTGTGGCTAGCACAATGCTAGTTACAGGAGGCAAGTGTATGAACTTGGATATTTTGCCTGAGCTTTCTGTACTTTAGTTTATATGTAAAATGGAGATAATAGAGTTTTTCCTTAGAGAGTTAATGTGAGGATTAATTCAATCACTATATGTGAAGAGCACAGAACACACTACACATTCAATAATTATTAGCAACTATCATTATTATTAGTTACATTATATAAAAAGTAAAAATTAAGCTTTAAGCATCACGTTTAATGGTGAAATATTAGAGCCATTCTATCCTCACTAAGGCAATTAGATGATAAAATTTGAAACATAAAATGGAAGGAAAGAGTCAAATGTCAATCTGGAGATGATTTGACTATATACTTAGAAAACCCAAATAATCAAGTGATAAAAATAATAGAAGCAATAGGTAAGAACTCCATAACATAGCTGACTTAGTATTAATTTGCAAAAATCAGTAGTTGTACAACATATAAAAACCACAAAACATAACGGGAAGATTACATTTATAATAAAAATATAAACTATGAATAAACCTTCAAAAATTTAGAAAATTTATGTTAAAAAATATTAAATTGCTTCTGACAATCCAAGGCAATTTGATCAAATGTAATGATTTATACTTTGGTCTTGGAGAAAAAGACCTTATTGTAAAAATTCTAATACTACAAAAATTATAAGTGTAATGTGAACCCAAAGTTTACATGGAAAATAAATGTAGAACAATAGGAAAAATCAGAAAAGGTTAATAACAAAGCAGCACTAGTTATCTCAGACACTAAGATGTTTTTATTTAATATATATCTGATGAGGTTTACTATGTGCCAGAGACAATTATAAGTGCTGAACATATTAAATATTATGAAATATTCATCTTAACAAATTTACTAACAAGTTATTATTGTTATCCTCATGTTACAGATAAGGAAACTGAGATACAGATAGGTCAAGTAATTTGCTCAAGATCTTACAGCTTGTAAGTGGGAGAATCTGGCTTCAAACTCAGACAATCTGGCTTCAGTGTTTGTGCTTTTACCAGTACACTATAAGGCAATAAGTACAACAATTTGTTACGAGTCCAAGAACAAACAGAGATAGAAACATAAGAGTCTAGAAGGAGATATAGATATACATGAAAATTTTGTATGTAATGAAGAATACTTTTAAGTAAGAAAAAATGATGGATTTTCAGTAAATTGTGTTAGGTTAATGGTGAAAAATAAAGATACTTATTTTTTTCATCAAATTTCATGTGGATCAAAATTTAAGTATAAAAATACATTGATACCATATAATACTATAAAAAATATAAAGCAATTTAAAAAAAAAATCTTTGAATGGTAAGACTTTCTAATAGAAAAATCCAGAAGGCATAAAATTAATCATTTTTATGAGGTACAAGTTATATTCCAAATTTCCCATTTCTCCTTATAGAGCCTAAAACAGGTCAAAGAGAGATTTGATATTGTTTTTTTGTTTGTGGTATGAGTGATGTGCATGTAATGCATATATGAGCCATTTATTAATACAAAACCAAAATAACCCATGGTTACTGGGGTAAATTTCTGGAAATATTCTGTTACATTTTTAGTGGTTCTCCCCCTGTGTTCTCATATGAATTTTAAAAACCCATTTATTTACTTGTGTGGTGGGTTGGGAAAGGAAATCAAAACATCTTTTGTATTTGAGGTTAAATAGAGCAATGGAAAAGATATTAAATCAATGTGATTCTGGTTAGATATAGCAATTAATATTTTGCTTAACTGTGAATTTCATCTTCTTACTGGATCTTGAGGATCAGAAAGGGTGTTTTTAAGAAAACTTCAAATTTATACTAACTTGGCTCAGAGAAGCTCTGTTTGTAGTAACTTCAGAAAATTTTAAATATTAAGTTAAAAAAATTAAGTAAATAGGATTAAAATACTAAAATTGATATAAAATATTACAGAAAAGGTAGAAAATAAAACATAAAAAGTTACTTATAATTCTACCTCTATAATGTAACCATCAGTATTATTTTGGCATATTTCTTTCGATTCTATTTTTTTCCCTATGCATTAGATCTCCTGCAAAGTAAATATCAGAAAACAGGTAAAACTATAATAGCAAAAAATAAGATGATTTATTTAACAAACTTAGCAGCCCAAATGTGTCTTCCTAGGCATATGGTTGTTTGTGAGGATTCTTTGTTAATGTTCTTTGTTCATTTTGTTAGAAATCCATGATTTTCTTATCGATTTTTATGGGCTCGGTGAAAAATAAGATGCTAGTTTTTTTTTTTTCATATTTAAAGCATATATGTTGGATATTTTTAACCTATAGAACTTTAAACAATATATGTAGTCAAATTTGGCAAACTTTATCTTTTGTATTTTTGCTATATTTTGCATTTTAACATTTAAAAATTGTAAACTATAATATGGAAAACTATACAAATATAAAATTGTAGCCATTTTCAAGCTGAAATCTAGAGAGTTAAACATGCATTCTTAATTTATCAAAGTCATTTATCTTTACCCACATACTTACTCTCTTTTGGTCTTTATTCCTTACTGCATCTTCTAGTTTTCATTTGGAATCATTTGTTTTCTGTCTAATGTTTTAGCATTACTTTAATATAGTTCTTCTGGTAACAAATTTCCTGTTTTTGTTTGTCTAAAAAGAATTAGAATTCATTCTTGATACTTTTGCTGAGCATATAATTTTAATTTTGCAGTTACTTTCTTTCTGCATATTAAGATATCTCACTGTCTTTCAACTTCCATAGTATCACATCTTTCTTTTTCTTTAATTAAATCTGAAACTACTTAAATAAAATTGAAGTATGTTAATAGGTTAACTGAAGGATTGCTACCAGAGAGTAACCAGAATACACTCTCTAACTCATGGCTACATTAGTGCTTACACTAGCAACTAAGAAATTATGTACATTTTTTTCTACATTTTTTCAGTTTTATGAAGGAATAACATGCTGAAGAACATCAGAACATGTTGTATTTGCAACACTCTTTTTTTCCATTTATTTTATTGCATTTTAGGTTTTGGGGTACATGTGAAGAACATGCAAGATTGTTGCATAGGTACACACGTGGCAGTGTGATTTGCTGCCTTCCTCCTCATCACCTACATCTGGCATCTCTCCCCTTGCTATCTCTCCCCAACTCCCCACCCCCACCGTCCCTCCCCTATTTCCCCCCAACTGACCCCAGTGTGTAGTGCTCCCCTCCCTGTGTCCATGTGTTCTCATTGTTCAACACCCGCCTATGAGTGAGAACATGTGGTGTTTGATCTTCTGCTCTTCTGTCAGTTTGCTGAGAATGATGGTTTCCAGGTTCATCCATGTCCCTACAAAGGACACAAACTCATCGTTTTTGATGGCTGCATAATATTCCATGGTATATATGTGCCACATTTTCCCTGTCCAGTGTATCATCGGTGGGCATTTGGGTTGGTTCCAGGTCTTTGCTATTGTAAACAGTGCTGCATTTGCAACACTCTTACGGGTTATGGAGACTGCTTTCAAAATTGATGAGCCAAGGATAAAAATAAGGGTCATTCAAATTTTAGCTCAATATCCTGTTTAATTGATTTTATCTACCGAATGTCTTTTTGTTTCTTCTCCATTGCTATCTCAAGCAAAAATAATTTAAAGAGAAAATATTTCTGTCAATAAAAAAGTGGGTAAAATAGTTTGAAACCAATGACTTTGTATGTGTGTGACTGTCTTGGTCGCTATTTCCTTGTAAATGAAATAAAAAGCTCCATTCTCTCTATAAAAATCCAATTTCAAACACACTAATCTTATTATATGAAGATTGCCATATAAAATATCATTCTGTTTGAAGATTGGCTTACAGTAAGTAGATATCCTTTCTCTAGCAGTCTGTGTGTGTGTGTGTGTGTGTGTGTGTGTGTGTGTCTGTGTGTATTTAGATATACACACACATGTGTCTGTATATTTAGATAGCGCTGGTAAATGTGGTGAAGGAGAGTCTGTGGGAGATGTGCTGATGGAATACAGCTTAGGAGAGATAGATAGCTGGAGACAGAAATTATTTTTCCCGTTTCTTTGTGATTGAGCAATTCATAACTAGAGTTACTGCCAAGAGGTCTGAAATTTTCTGAAGTGACTGAATTTAACATTTGGGGTAATTTTTTATCTCTACCCACCTGACCTTTGATTTAGTTGTTGTTCAGAGTAGATTAAGTCATACTTGGCTTTCCATCCGGCTTTATGCTTCTTGTTGAGTGATTTCATGAAATTTATGTAATTTCCCTGTGCCTCAGTCTTCTCATTAGTAAAATATTGATAATAATACCAGTTATTTTATAGATCTTTGGGAAGATCTAAGGAGGTAAAGTATGTTAGGTGCTAAGTAGATGACTAGCACTCATTAAACAATTATTATAATTATTAAATCTTAAACATTGAAACTGAAAGGGACCTTTAAAATGCATTGGACTAAGCCCTTAATTTTGTAGAGTATAAAATTTAGTTACTGATATATAAAGTACTAGTTTTAAAGACATACAACCAACTAGAGGAGAGCTCAAGCTTAGGGCTTTCATGACTCCTGGGACTGAGTATTTTGCCTACTGAAAAAAAAATCAGATAAATAAATAAATGAACAGGAGAGTGTTGTAAATAAAAATTGCAGATAATATTCAAGATACATTCTAGATATAATTGTGATTCTAGAATGTAGAGAATTAAGTTTTCTGAAGAGTCTAAAAATATTTTAGATGGTCGTAACTCCGAATGGTTTAGGTAGGGCTTTGGAACACATATGACAATTGCAGGTGTACTTCATTTTATTGCACTTCACTTTATTGTGCTTTGCAAATATTGAATTTTTTAAAAATAGAAGGTTTGTGGCAACCCTGCATCAAACAAGTCTATTGGTGCCATTTTTCCAAGAGCAAGTGCTCATTTCACATTAGTCTGTTACATTTTGGTAATTCTTGCAATATTTCAAATACTTTTATTATTATGTCTGTTTTGGTGATCTGTAATCAGCAGTCTTTGATGTTACCATTATAATTGTCCTGGGTGTCACAAATTGTGCCCATATAAGACAGGAAACTCAGTAAATAAATACGGGCATTCTAATTGCTCCATCAACTGGCCATTCCTTCATCTCTCTCCCTTTCCTCAGGCCTCCCTATTCTTGAGACACAGCAATATTGAAATTAGGCCAATTAATAACCCTACAATGGCCTCTAAGTGTTAAAGCGAAAGGAAGAGTGACACACCTCTCACTTCCAAAAGTTAGACATGATTAAAATTAGAGAGGAAAGAAAGCCAAGGTAGGCTGAAAGCTAAACCTCTTGAACAAAACAGTTGTGAATGCAAAGAAGTTCTCAAAGGAAATTAAAAGTGCCACTTCAGCAAACACACAAATGATAAGAAAGTGAAATCGTTTTATTGCTGATACGGGCAGAGTTTTAGTGATCTGGATAGAAGATCAAACAAGTCACAACGTTCCGTAAAGCTAAAGCCTAATGCAGAGCAAGGCCCTACTCTGTACAGTTCTTTGAAGGCTGAGAGAATTGAGGAAGCTACAGAAGAAAATTTGAAATGGGCAGAGGTGGGTTCATGGGGGTTAAGGAAAGAGACCATCTTCATAATAGAAAAGTGCAAGGTGAAGCAGTGAGTGCTGATGGAGAAGCTGAAGCAAGTTATCCAGAGATCTAGCTAAGATAATTGACAAAGGTGGCTACCCTAAACAACAGAGGTTCTATATATACAAAACAGCCTTCCATTGGAAGAAGATGCCATCTAGGACTTTCATAGCTAGAGAAGACACGTTAACTCCTGACTTCAGAGCTTTAAAGGGCAGGCTGACTCTCCTGTTGGGGGCCAATGAAGCTGGAAACTACAAGTTGAAGCCAATATTCACTGATTTCTCTGAAAATCCTAAGGTTCTTAGGAATTATGCTATATCTGCTCTGCTTGTGCTCTATAAAATGGAACAACAGAGCTTGGGTGACAGCAAGTCTTTTTACAGAGTGTTTACTAACAATGTTAAGCCCACTATTGAGATCTAATGCACAGAATAAAAGATTGTTTTCAAAATATTATGCTCATTGATAATGCACTTGATAATCCAGGGGCTCTGATGGAGATGTACAAGGACATTGATGTTATTTTTATGCCTGATAAGACAACATTGATTCTGCAGCCCATGGATCAAGGAGTAATTTTGACTTTCAAGACTTATTATTTAAAAAACACATTTTACAAGGCTATAGCAGTCATAGATATTAATTCCTCTGATAGGTTTTGGCAAAGTAAGTTGAAACCTCCCGGAAAGTATTCACTATTTTAAATGCCATTAAGAACATTAGTGATTCAAAGGGGGAAGTCAAAACATGAACATTAACAGGAGTTTGAAAGAAGTGGCTTATCACCCTTATGGATAACTTTGGGGAGCTGAAGACCAGTAAAAGAAGTAACTGCAGATATAATGGAAATAGCAAGAGAACTACAATTATAAGTGAAGCCTGAAGATGTGACTGAATTGCTGCAATCTCATTATAGAACTTGGATGGATGAGTGGATGAGGAGTTGCTTCTTATGGATACACAAATGAAGTGTTTTCTTTTTTTCTATTTTTTTTTTTTTTTTGGACAAGGTCTCACTATGTTGTCCAAGCTAGAGTGCAGTGGCACAATCACATTTCACTGTAGCTTGACCTCCTGGGCTCAAGCAATCCTCCAACCTTAACCTCCTGAGTAGCTGGGACTATAGGCATGTACCATCATGCCCAGCAAATTGAATTTTTTTTTCTTTTGAGAGATGGTGTTTCTCTATGTTGCCCAGTCTTGTCTCAAACTCCTGGGCTCAAGTGAGCTTCTTGTTTTGGCCTCCCAAAGTGCTGGGATTACAGGCATAAGCTACCACAACTGGCCAGATGGTAAAATGCTATTAAATGGCATCATAGGCTACAGAGAACTCTTTTCTGAAAGGAAGTGTCAACAGTTGTACCAAAGTTCATTGTTTTATTTTAAGAAATTGCCTCAGCCACCCACCCTTCGGCAACCACCCCTCTGATATATCAACAGTTATCATAATTAAGGTAAGACCCTCCATCAGCAAAAGGATTATGACTCACTGAAGGCTCAAGATGATTGTTAGCATTTTTTAACAATGAAATATGTTTAAGGCATGTACAAATTTTAAGACATAATGCTATTGTATACTTAATAGATGACAATATATAGCACATATATAATTTAGGTAAATCAAAAAATTTGTGTGACTTGCCTTACTATTACACTCTCTTTAGTGTAGTAGTCTAGATCCAACCCACAATATCCTTAAGGTATACTTATACAGAGTCTGTAGGGAAAAAGGAAACAGGAGGGAATCTAGCACATAATAATTTAAATAAAGTACTGAAATTGTATGGTTATTCATAACCATACAATTTATGTAAAGAAATTGAGAATCATGATATTATGCCCTTTATTTTACAAAGAATTTTGAAAAGGGGGCCCAAAAGAGAAGTAGGGCGTGAGTGGTTCATTTAAATGAGCATTAAATCAGACCTTCATTAGTGCCAGTATTTCCCATTTCAAGAGCTAGATGGTTGTATAGACTGTCACTGCTGACTTGTGGCTCAGCCATGTCTGTTTTTACTAGTATCGCTGGGATTTCTTGATATTGACTGTGCCCTGTGATTGCCATTGTGATCTCCTCTCACTGCCGTCTTCTCTAGGCAGCTGATGGAGGCAGTGGGTAAGCCCTGTGCCCCTGGAGAAATGGGAGAGGTGACAGTTGAAGGAATTACAGAATGGCTCTAGGAATAGCAATAAATGTAGTCCTGAGCTTTCTCTCACTGGGCAAATCAATGAAACCGAGAATACTAACTTGAAGAAAAAAAGTCTTTTTCTTTTTTAGAAAATATAATAAGAGCATGAGGAAAGGATGAAGTGAGCATTAAAATGAATGGGAGAAAAAGAGGGCAGTTTTTACAGTCTGCACTTAGTATCTAACTTTAAGACCTTGGAGATGATTTTTTTTTTGCATGAATCCATTATCATACCGATTATTTCTCTTCAATAATGAGGCCATTTTAAAAAATGCATAGTAAAAAACAGGGCTAATGCAGGTCCAGGAAGAGGGCCAGTGTTGTGTCGCTGGGAGGTTCAGCATTTGAGGACTTGTGTTACTGCTGTTGATGGCAGAAACACCCTAGGGGAAGGCGTGTAGGACCTGTGTCTGCTTCAGCTCTGTCATTTCTCTCTGTCTCTCTCAGGGATCTGTTAATATCAATTACATAATTATCCCACATATCAGATATGGCTTACATTTCTTGATATAATGTGGGTGTGTTTTAACGATGAGCATGGTACGCAATGTTAAGATGGGCAGAGAACTGGCAACATGCCTCATAAGTTCAATAAAGTGGAAAGAGAAAATGGTTTTGCTGAATTTTATGCATAACTTGTGAAAGTTTGATAGGGTGGTTTGTTTTGTGTCTAAAAATAAAGCCAAGATTGTTGGTTTCTTCCTCTCCCTTCCAGTAGAAAGTACATCCACCCCAGTTTCTCTATTCTATTCATTCAACTTGCTCATTTATTTATTGCTACATTTATTCATTGATTAACCAACATCTTTTTAAGATCTGTTACCGAGCTGGACACTGTGGTAGCTCTGAGGAGATACTGGGAGACAGCCATTAGTCCCATACTCATACAAATATAATCAACTGTGACGTCTGCTATATGGGGCTAGAAAGAGTATATTACAGAGACTCAACTCCATCAGGACCACATCAGAGAAGGCTTCTCTGAGAGTGATGTTTGGGCTGAGATCTGGGAGGTGAATAGAAGTTAATCAAACAGTCAAACAGCTAGAAGGGGTGGTAGGAAGAGATTCAGAGTGACAGCAATGTTTTGGTTGGGCAAACATTAGACTCTGCATTGCTTAACGGAAGAACCATCTTGCATATTACACAATGCTGGTGATGACTCTGTGCCCTACCACAACAAAATGCCTTCACCTGGCACCGTCACCTCACTCATGTATGTCATTTTCTATGGGCACTATAATATTTTTCCTCAAGTTTATTTATTTTAGGACTCTTCTGAAAATTTAATATACCCCTGCTGTATCATCACTTTGTTTCCTATCTCTCAACTCAAAAGCTTTTTCCTAACTACTTATTACAAAGGAGAATACAATGTGGAGTAGAATTATACTATATAGGATTTCTGGTATTTGGAGGGATTCCATACCATTTATTATACTGACATATCATGGGGCCTAGAATTAAACTCTCTTTAATCATTGATGTACCTGAACCAGAGATGTACATATTGTGCCTCACAATATCACTGGTATAGAAAACTGAACACTGAAATTGTTCTCATCCTCTGAAAGAAACCTTTTTTTTTTTTT
>NW_016107340.1:3794055-3873008 GCF_001604975.1 Cebus imitator | reverse complement strand
AAAAAAAAAAAAAAAAGTTCTGATAAAATTACTTCCCAGAAAAAAATGGCAGGAAAATATTGAAACTGTGTTTCATATTTGATTCAGGTTCTGCCAAGATAGATCCTTTTTCACAAGGCTGGGGAGGTAAGCATGTTAGAGCTAGAAAAGAGAGAACCCTGCTGGAATTATACCGAAAAACCTGCCGGGTAACGATGCTGTTTCCTTTTTATTTCTGTTTGAGCTGCAGTAAAGCTGGTACTTTCAGAATACAAAAGCCAGATTCCTGCTGTGACTTCTCAAAGTGCTTTCTCAAAATACCCATGCAGCAGCTGACACATAAAAAAAAATGTACATGAATGTCTGGATGGCTTCCCGGACCTGTCTGGAGATACACACCCAGTTTTCAGGTAGGTTCAATGTATGATGCTCTGAAGTCTGTTTTTCTAGAGTCATCATCTTGCCATGTAGCTTGAAGTTGTGGTCTGTCCTGACTGACATTCATGAAGTCATGCATAACCTTGGAAAAATCTATTCCTGACTTCTTCAGGATGCTGGCTTTCTTTTTTAGGAATCCTTCTGTATTCTAGGGTTAATCAGGGAAGATGGGCAGAGTCCTCAGAAGTCATCATGAATCCGGGGTTCTATTATGGTTCTGCTATCAGGCTTATGATTAATGTTGATCTTTTACTGGATGTCAGTTTCCTCATCTGTAAAATGAACAGATGAAAAAGGACGACAAGTGTAGGAGGACCTTATATAGGGATTGCAGTAGGGCCAGCTCGAAACCTGCCTGGTTGATGCTAGAGCCACCTGGGTACCAAGAAGTTTTTATTCAGGCAAAGCTTCTGTCAATTACAATAACAAGAAGAAATTTTTGAATCAAAACTTTAAAGAAACATCATAAGGATTAATTGATAATGAATGACAAGTATGTGCATATTAGAATTCTGTTAATTAACATATATCCGGGGGGTTCTGACATTTTGATAGCTTAGATAACCAGTTTCAGTTTTTCCTCTATAAATAATTAATGTAAAAGAAACCAGATTGCACTTTTTCCTGTCTGCCTCAAATGCAAGTCATTTCTGAGTTTCTTCTTTTCCTTCTTCTTCTTCTTTTTTTTTTTTCTTTTTTTACAATTCTTAGTTATGAAAAACATTGTCAGGTCCTACATTTTCTCAAAATTTATTCCAAATACCAAGTTTTGATATCAGAATTTCTAAGTCATATATTCTTCAAAAAGCCAACTGCCTACCTCATTCTTTGGTCCCCAAAAGACTTTGTTTTCTGCTCAGTGCTGCCACTCTCTCTGCTAACAGCGTTCACTGAGCTATTGGGACAGACACTGGGCAGAGTGCTTACATGTGTCACTTCACTTAGTGATCACAACTCCATGAATTAGATTGATAATTTATCCTCATTTTACAGATAGGCAAACTGAGACTTAGAGATTTCAAATTACTTATCCAGAGTCTCACAGCTAGCATGTGACTCAACTAGAACCAAACAGCAGATTTATCTTTCTGAACTAACCTGTGGCCTTTAAGGCTTTCTGTGTTTCTTCCTGGGTGTCTACCTTCTTTGTTTTTTTCTGACTGCTGTTGTGATAAGTAATAAGTAGAACTACTTTTAGTAGGAAATATCACTGAAAATAAATTCTTCTACTGGTAGTTCTGCGGTAGTCTCATTTCCTGTGCAACAGCATGAATTGTTCTCCTTTCCTCAAGTAACAGTTTAGGATGCTATGATTTAACCTTTCAACACTGATTAACACATAAGTAAAAAAGAAAAAATAACACTTTAACAAAAGTCACTATAAAATTGCAGTCACTATGTATAGTGCAGTAATTTTCAATTCAATATCAATATTGGGATCTATTCCCATTAGGGGCTTCCCATACATACTTATTTCAGTAAGCACCAGCCACTTTATAATTTCTGATGAGTCCCTATGTTAGAAGGTTGGAATTCTCTGGTATGTAGTAAATATCAGTATGTAGTACAGACCTTGATATAACCTGCAAGAAAAGTCTGCTTATTCACTGGATTCTATGAACACAGCGCCAAAGCTCTAGGTTCTTATAAAGAACCTATATAAATATTTGTGACAAGGAAAAGCAACTAATGGCTCCAAAATATAAAAAAGAAATTACAAAGTGAAAAAATGTTTAACTGTCTATACACTGTAACCTGTCAGTCTCATTAATCTTTCAAATTTTGTTCATAAAAATGTTATTACACATGAATACAATTTGTAGGTTAGATTATTTTTTCTTTGTATGTAAAATGATTCCTGAGAAATTATAGCACAGTGAAAATTAAATGGCTTAATTACAGTCTCTGAAATTATCTTGCTTACTTTTCCCCTTGCTTATTATCTGTCTCCTTCTATGAGTATACACGCTCTGTGGGAGCAGAGACCTTGTATTTCTTTTTCATTTTTGTATCTCCATTGCCTACAGTGTGTCTAATGTATTTATAATACAAGGCATCCTATACTTTGGAGGCAGTATATGTCTGCTTAAAAGGAGATGGAGAATGGATTAGCTTGTGTGAGGGCAGGGAGATCCTGAAGAGAACAGGAATGAAGTGAAAGGGGAGTTTTAACACCTCTTTCTTTCCCCTGTCCCCCTGCCCCCTGCTCTAATTAGGATGCCATGTTAACTCGTCAATGCTATAAATTACAGTGGGGCAAGAGGAAAATGGATTGACAGTAAAAAGTTATTTTCTATGTGCACATGTACATTGTCACTAGCATGTTGCACCACCTGGGGTAATTCAGAAAATTTGTTGATTCCATGTAATTAGCTCCACTCCCAGAGATGCATAAGCAACAAGATTTCAGTGTGGAACAGGATGAATGAGAGAACTGTGAAGCACATGCTAACTGGAATACTACTTTTTAAAAGCAAAATAAAGCAACACAATGGAAACAGTCACTTTTGCAGCAACAATGCAGACCTCGAGATGATGGCAGAACTTCTGAGTATTGTCACAGTGCACAAAGAAGTGGCTTGCTGCTTAGCTGTCCACTAAGCAACCTCTAAATTCTCACCTTTTTTTCCTCAGTAAAAGGAAGCTGTGATACTTTAATGCTGCTTTTCTTTTAGAGCTGAAATGTCTTTCAAATCAAATCTTTTATAAAAGTATGTCCCCTGAATCGAGCCACCAGATGGCCCATAAGGTGCTTGTTTCTCCTTCTACCCCTTCTATCCGCAGCCCCAGGATACCATACACTATTATTATTATTATTATTATTATTATTATTA
Organism: Cebus imitator; assembly: GCF_001604975.1. Classification (NCBI taxonomy): domain Eukaryota; kingdom Metazoa; phylum Chordata; class Mammalia; order Primates; family Cebidae; genus Cebus; species Cebus imitator. The sequence continues at coordinate 3,869,757 of NW_016107340.1, read as the reverse complement.
TTTTGAGATGGAGTCTTGCTCTGTCACTTCCATCTCCCAGGTTCAAGCAATTCTCCTGTCTCAGCCTCCCAAGTAGCTGGGACTACAAGCATGCACCACCACGCCCGGCTAATTTTTGTGTTTTTAGTAGAGATGGGGTTTCACCATGTTGGGCAGGCTGGTCTCAAACTCCTGACTTCAGGTGATCCGCCCATCTCAGCCTCCTAAAGCGTTGGGATTATAGGTGTGAGCCACTGCACCCAGCCCTATCCACTATGTATGAAGCATGACCTATAGAAGAGTTTTTCTCAAGAGATGGTATTACCTGGCAGATGTAGGTGTCATAGAAGACACATGGCACTTTCAGACTTTGGGGAAGAAATCTGAAATGAGTGTTAGGATAGTTTTTAGGAAATACTATATAAGTTTCTTCCTAAAAACAAAGTTTGATTTCTAATATTCACAGAACAAGTCTATTTTGAAAACTTTAGTTAGGTTAGAGGTTAACAGCCTTTGGACATAACAAAATACAAACTCAAGATTCTGGGGAAATTAGTTCAAGTAACTACTAATTTAAACATGGAGGGTAAAAATAACTCACAATTTAAATAAAATGTGAAGAACGGCTAATTAGTTCCATATTTCTTTGATTTTTTAATCCTAAAATATTTAGGTTTTTGTCTTCACTATGCCATACTTATATGAGGTCTAATCAGCCTTTTTGATGAAAATAATTTTTATTCTTATTCAAGAATTAAATATCTTCCTGAAAAAACAGATGTTCGTGAGATTAATTGTTCCACATGAATATATATATATATATATATATATATATATATATGTATGTATACATGCAGAAAATAGATTACTTCTGGAAAAAATACTTAAATCGTTTATGACTTGGAGAAATATTTTATGTAAATTAATTCCAGTTGTCTATGGGCAAGAAATAAAATTGGGCAGTTGAAAATTTCCCAGAGGATAGGTGTGGAAAATCTTTTATAATGTAATTTTTGAAACTTATCAAGTGTGTGGATGGATAGCAACAATACAAGTATCTTGGCAACCTATTTAAAAGTGATTCCAACTTTTAGTTGGGGGGATTGCAAGATTTGATGGAATTTGGAGCTTTGGCCTGTTAAATGGTTTGAACAACGATTTGGCTTTAATGCTTCATTCCCTATTGCTCTGTATTAAAAAAAAAAAAAAGACATTTTTATTGTTCAAATTGCATCTTGGTCCATCAGCTCTTAAAGGGACAGGCATCCTTTTCAACATGATGTACACACAGAATCTGGTGATCAAGGAGCATCGTGTATGAAAAGGCTGGGGAAAAGAATTTTATATTACATCTAGGGCTGTTGGCAGGGATGATGGAATCAGCTAACTGAAGCAGAAGAACTGATTTTTAACCTTTGCCCTATCAGCAACACTGGGAAACCTTGGAAAGATACTTAACCTCTTTGGGCTTTATCTGTAAAATAGACATGCTCCTAGTCTTAACCTATCTTACAGTAATAACTAGGCATTACACATGGATATGCCTGAAAAATATAAATGCTACAAAACCAAATGAAGTTACTAAATTGGATCATATTTTTTGGGTCATTTTTACAGGTCAAATAGAAGCATTTCTATAATGTTTTGAGTCTATCAGAAAAATATTATATTTTTGCTAAACTGCATATGCATCAATATCTTATTCTGTGAAAAAATGAGACAGTGATATTGGGCAGAATATTGCATTACAGGATTTAGTAAAATGCCTTCAGTAACTGCTCTATCAACAAACAGTGACAGAGTGCCTACTTTGCATTAGACCCTATGCTGAGTACTAGGGATATAGAATGAATAAGACAGCGTTTCTGCCCTCAAGGAATCTGAGTAAGTGCTAATATTAAAATATTTCATAAAGTTCTTTTAGCCAAGCTAAAGATGACTTTATGAAAGATCTGAAGTTTTAATATGAATTTGACCAATGTAATCACTCCCACTTGGTGTCGCAGTGCCCTTAGAAGACTCTTCCCACGGGGCACAGTGCAGAGTGGGCCTGAGAAGATGTGGATTTGGGCAGGTAAAGGGGTGTATTCCTAGCATAGAGCCTCCACAGCCTCCACAGATGAACTAGTTTGGACTGTGATTACCCAGCATTGTCCTTTTTTAAAATTTTTTATTATTATACTTTAAGTTCTAGGGTACATGTGCAGAATGTGCAGGTTTGTTACATAGGTGTACACATGCCATGGTGTTTGCTGCATCCATTACCAGGTCATCTGCATTCGGTGTTTCTCCTAATGCTATCCCTTCCTAGCCCCCCAGCTCCCTGTTATGCCTCCCCTATCCCCCTAGCCCCGATAGTGATCCTCAAGGATCTAGAACTAGAAATACCCAGCATTGTTCTTTGTATTCTGGCCCTTGAGAACTCCCAAACTATTCTATGTTCTCTTTTTTCAGCTCCTGCAAATAAACCCTGAGCTCAGGCTCAGAATTAACCTATGTATGGGGAATGGCCCCATTTGGCCTCAGACAGTTTGTAAATTCAAGGGTTCACAATTCAATCACTCCCTTGGAATTTTCTTGCCTTTATCTGCTATGACTTGGATCAGGAAACATAGATACAGAAATCCTTTCATCAGTTTTCAAGGGTGGGAAAATGTTATATTACTGTGATAAGTAACTGGAGAAATTGGCTAGTTAATTATAACAAACAGCTGTCTAAAAGTTTCTTTCATATCCATCCCCTGCCATCACTGAAGCCTGCATGGGTTTTGGGTTTCTAGGTGTCTATTTGATGATTTAATTCCTACAAGTCTTTAAAAAACAGCACTTGAGCATTTGCAAAAACACTAACATGTTTGATTCACTTTGATTTATATCCACAAAGAAATGTTAAGCATCAGAGCCCCAGCTGATCCGATAGAAGTGGCTCTTTTTCTATTTGCTTACTTGTGCTAAAAGGCAGAGGGTTTTAACATTTGTTCTTGAACTCACCACAATGTGGCACTATAGTAATTTCTTTATCTCTGGATGCTTCTAGGTGATGGAGATGTCTTCAAAATGTTGGACTTCCAGCAAGAGCCCTCTGCCTAAAACTGTGAGTCATCCTCCAAGGACTCCACTTACGAAGTCATGGAGGTTTCAGTTAATTATGTGTGTTCCGCTTATATGAGTGTTTCCCTGTGCTTTGCTTAAAACCCAAGAACAAAAACAAAGCATATTTTTCTTAAGTCCTCAGTCATTATATTTCTTCTTTCTGGGAGATAGTCTAGAAAAATTAAAATCAAAATCTTATTATATAACCGTGGAAACAAATCTAAAACTTAGTATGTAAATTTTTTAGTAAGTAACTATGAACACAGAGGTGTAGAGTGAAATTTCTGGTTCATGGAAGATACTAAAGTACATACTGGAGAAGAACATTTATTTCAAATACAGGAAAAGACAGCAATACTATTCCAGGAATTTTGATGGGTTCTCCCCCAGAAAATCTGATTGTCTGATGTGGTGTGCAAGCTCAGTGTAGTAGCTTCTTCATGACCTACAGGTTTGATATCATCATAGCTTCTAGAGAGACTCAATTATAAGAGGCTGGAAAGTGTCATGCCACTTCTCCACCATAGCAGTATATCAGAGTTCTGTATATCAGCATTTTGACTTTCATTTTGACACACAAACCTAAAATGAAAGCAATTATGGTATGAATATGTAATATACTGATTCTAATTTAGGAATGATTTAGACCTGAAATTAAGACTCACTAACAATAGTAAGTAGTACTTAGTAAGTAGTAAGTAGTCAGTAAGTATTAGCAAGTCCCTTTCCTACTACTGTTACCATCATTGCAAAAAAATTTTTTTATCCTTCTTTTTATGTTTCTCATATTTAAGTGCATATAAAAAAGAAATAGTAGGAAGAGGGAAGAATAGAAAGAACCTGAGACAGGGAGAAATTTAGAATTCTTTTTTCTTAGCTTACAGGATTTCAACCTCCTCTCGATTTGTGGTTAAAAAAAAAAAAAACTAAAAAGAATGAAATGATCAGTATCAGCCAAACAAGAACAATTATTAGGCCTCTCCCAAACATTACATTTATAGAAGGAGCAAATTATCCAAGAGCTAAAAAACACAAAAAAAGCAGAAATAAAATAAAATAGGTATATGGTTTTACAAAATAAAAATGGAATTGAATTTGAGAGACTGACGTGTTTGTCCACATCATTAGCAAGTTGTTCTTAACATTTCACATTATTTTGTTGTTTGTGACATTTGAGTTCACTGAAGCAGTCCTGCTTTTTATTGCCATGAGACTGTAATTTCTGACATATTCCTTTTGATTTATTACCAACAAATTATGACTAAGAGTAGGCCTGTGCTACAGTTCTATCATCTGGAAATGATAAAAACTTGCAAAATATATTTTGAGTATTCATATGTTCAACTGTTACCCACCAGTTGAATGGTTTCATCACTCTTAAAACTTCTATCTCCTAGACCCCAAGCTTTAATCTTACAACTTTTTCCCTTTCATACTGCATCTGCTCTTCGTATTAATTATGGTCTCTGAACCCTTCATCCAACTTTATTTTTCAGTGTGGTTCCTGATGATGTTTTAACTTCTACCTGAGCTGGACCCAGTAAAGTGTTTTCCCTAGACTACTATGGCTTGTTGAGCTTCTCTGACATCTGCTTTCCCAGACTCCTAACCCAGGCTTTGTACTTCTCTGAGCAGAGTTATGGAAAGAACATGGTCAGTGAAGTCAGGCTGACTTGAATCAAATTTCAATTCTATTAAATTGCTTTTTATTCTCAGATAAATGATGTTTAACTTTTTTGCCCCATCATCTATTCTAAAACATGAAGATAGTAATACCTTCTGGAGAGTGATTTTCTGCTCTGTTGTATGGTTTAGATGAGAAGACACATGAAAAGTACTCTCAATGTTAGCCCTATTCCTCTGACTTTACTTCAGAGCTGATGGTCATTGCTGGAGAAAGTACAGATTTAAGCTCGCTATAATTCTGGCCATCTAATCCCTGTTATTTATTTCTTATTTACTCTTGTTTAAATCAGAGCTTCTGTTTGCCAGCAACAGAATCCACTCTAGCCTGCCTGCCTCCTATTTTCCTCCCTCCCCCTCCACCCTCTCTCCTGTCCTTCCCCTCCCCCATTTTCCTTCCCTTTCTCCTTGCCGTTCTTCCTCCCTCTCTTCTTTTCTTTCTTGCTAAATTGAGGTATAACATACACATAGCCCAGGGGAGTTTTATGTATGTCTACTCTGAATCCAGCATCCCTGGGAAGACATAGAATATCTTCAGTAGCCTGGAAGCCCACTCTTTGCCTCTTCTGTGACATGCCTCTTGTACCCCTCTCCTGAGGTAACCACCATTCTGACTTCGATCATCAGAGATTAGTTTTGCCTGTTTTAAAACTTCCTTTATATAGGTTCATATGGTAAGTCTTTTTCCTTTTCTGTTTTCTTTTGCTCAACAATGTCAGTGAGATTATTCCATGTTGTGTGTAGTGGTAGTTTGTATTTTTGTTTGAAATTGATATGTGGTATTCTATTGATATTATAATTAATCAATTTTTTGTATGGTCATTTTGGGTTTTGGCTGTAAATAGAGCTGCCATAAACATTTTTTTTGACAAGTCTTGGTGAATATATATGTACTCATTTTTATTGTGTATGTACTTAAGGGTGAAATTATTGGGTCATAAGAAGCATATATTTTAAGCTTAGTAGCTGCTTTAACCAGGAAGGAATTTGCTGAGGAGTATCAGATAGTTCACAGATTAAATGGACAAAATATCTATTGCTGAATTTTCTGGAACACCTTCCAGAGTAGAAACACTGCAGAGCTGGTCTGGTGAGGCCACTGTTGCTTTAGCTAACCCAAAGCCATGCTGCCTCTGATATAACAGGAAGCTCCAACAGTACCATTAACCATGGAAACCCACTGTTGGCTTGAGGAGGAGGATTACTTTGCTGCACTGTGCGGCAGAGACAAGCTGAGAGGCCAACTCCTTTGTAAAATAACTTTCAGCCAATCTTCTTGTTTTAAGGCCATACTTAGAAATATCTGGTACTTCAGATTCCTGAGACTTGCTGTAATGAGACCTTCTGGTGCCTCTTATTTTTACCATTGCAAGAGTATGTTTTAGCTTTCTAACGATTTCTAAGTGGATTCCCAATTATCCTCCTTCTTGCTAGCTTCTAACTGTTTATTAAAACCTCAGATCTCCTTATTCTTCTCTTAACTTTGCTCTTGTCCCTTTTTTTATTCCATTTTGGTAATTTGGTGGAAACTCAGGATAGCAATGTCCTGTGTATCCAATGTCCTGTAGTTCACATTTTTAGAAGCAGAAGTCTACTTATTGTATTCCTTAAAATGCTGCTCTGAAACTTATCTATTTTTTTTTCCAAATCTTTTCTGAGTCCTTTCCTTACTCTAGGTCTAACAGATGGGCTCAACTCCTATGATCTCTCCATCTCAAAAGTTCTCTAAATTATTGTCTATTTTAGTAGGTTGAGAAATTAGAAGGACACATCTGTCCGTTCCAAGGGTAGTTCGATAATTCTTTTGATTGTACCCATACCTTCCTCGGGCTCTTGTTCCATCTCTTTTAACCTGTAATATGCACTTTTGGAATCAGAGGTACAACTGAATCAGTACTCTATGCAGTCCTTGTGATACAGTCTCTTTGGAAGCTGTTACCAGAATAGCCTGTTGGTAAAATATCTTCTGTTTCCTCCAAATTTCTTGAAATCATTATTGGCTGTCAACCACAGTTTCTTCCAGCTACAACTAACGTAATTGGTTGTCAATCCTTTCTAGCTTCAGTGAAGTTTTTGGAGCCCTTCCTAATTGTCGTTAATTACTCTCTATTAATTTGATCATTTCCCTGATGGTACCTGGAACTGTTGCAAAACTTTAATGTTGACATCGAAAATTCTTTCTTTGCCTCTTTATGGTAGTTCTAGCCCAAGCATACTTTGTTAGCCATTATTAATCCAAACTGTGGGCCAGACATTTGGTGTTTTCTGGAATATAAAGTAAATATCAGAGAAAGAGGTTGCATTAAGTAAACAAATGCCACATCTCAAAATGGTGTGGAAGCTGAGATTACTTCCATTTGGAAGCATTAAAACTCACTGGCTTATAATATACAATAGCTTTCAGAACTTGGAAATTTCTGTGTTTTTCACTGTTCTATTGTCAGGTGTGTGTGTGTATGTGTGTGCTCATGTATTGATTATGTAAGCATACATACACATACACATGCATATACTGTTTAAGTAAATTGTTTCAGTGACAAATAGCGTTATAACCTCAGGCTCAATTGAATAGAGTGTGTGGGAATCATTTTTTAATCTTTCCTACTCTACTCAGTACTTTTGCTCTAAAAAATACTCAGGTTCTCTTTATACTGAAATAAGCTTTTTATCGACCTTGATTTGTAAATTTTTTTTTTCTTTTAAAACTCAAACATGTCACAATTGAAGTATTTTCTTCATTTCTGTTACCCTTGCTCCTTGACTCCTTGAAATTTGCTTTTTATCTCTTCCCACTTCACTTAAACTACCTTTATTCATGACACTACTGGTCTCCTAATCCTGGAATTTATTGCCATCTTCATAGGGCTGATCTTTACTTCCGGGAACATTTGCCACTCTTGTCCTGCCTCTTCTGTGTAAAAATCTCTTTGCTCATCTTCCTCTACATTTTGGTATCTTAGTTTTGCTATATTTTTGCATCTTTGATGTTTCCCCTTGTCCTTTCTTTTAAATACGTATAACCATTTCTTCAAATCCTGTATCTCCTCTCTTATGCTTATTCCCATTCCCATGCTCCACTCTTTCTTTGTATGTTTAGCCACATTCACCATATTGTCTTCAACAATTACCACTGTGTGAAGGTCTGTTCTGTCCTGGTCTCTCTTAGGATCTCCTTTTGATATTTCCAGCTGCTTTATTGATTTCTCCACTCAAAAGTAATACAATATCTTTATTGCATATCTGAAACAAATTTTCTTTTGATCTTGCAAATAAATGTCTCCTTTTGACTTCCCTGAGTACCACATTCTCTAAAATTCTCAGTTATCCTTGTCTCCTCTCTCTTCCTTGCTTTCCTGTGTTTTTATTATTATACTTTTAATTGATACATTGTCCATATTTATGGTATACATGTGATATTTTGATACCTGTACACAATGTGTAATGATCAAGTCAGGGTATTCAGAACATCCACCGACTCAAACATGTATCATTTTTTTGTGTTGAGAAAAATTCAAATCCTCTCTTCTAGCTATTTTGTTGTTAAGGGACAACAAAATTTAGACTCTAAATAAATTAAGAATAAAAGGATGAAAATTTTAAAGACTCTTCTAGAGAAAAATGTTAGTAGAGTTTCGAAGGGGATTAAAGGGAATCAACAAACAGGAAAATGGAGCTTGGGCATAAAATGGGGGAAGTGAGTGATTCCCAGTGGCAAGAATCCTTAAAGGTATCTTGAGTCCAAAGACATTGAATATTCAGTGTTGTTTGTGTTTCTGTGACTTAAACACCCTCCATCTCTCCAAATGTGACATACATTGTTCTTATGTGCATGTTTTAGAGGGAAAACCAAGAAGTCTTACGTGTAGGTAAAAATCTTAGTTTAGGGTTACTATAAAGGAATACCAGAGGCTGGAGAAAAGAAAAGAGGCTTATTTGACTCACAATTCTGCTTACTGGAAGATTGGACATCTGCATCTGGTGAGGGCCACAGGCTGCTTCCCCTTGTGCTGAAAGATAAAGGGGAGTGTGTGCATGCATCAGAGACCATTTGATGAGAGAGGATGCAAGAGAGAGAGAAGAGATGACAGGCTCTTTTTCACACCAGCTCTTATAGGAACTAATAGAGTGAAAACTTACTCACCCTGCCTCCTTAAGGAGGGCATTAATCTATTCATGAGGGATCCACTCCCATGGCCCAAACACCTCCCATCAGGCCCCACCTCCTACATTGGGAATCAAATTATAAAATGATGTTTGGAGGGTCAAATATCCAAACTATGGCAGTGAATAGGGAATGGAAACCACAGGTGAGGGACAAGAGATGAGAATACCATTGAGCCTGAGTAAGAGCCAAAAGTTGAAGCCAAGATATTATGTTAGAACTCCAAGCTAGAATTTTCCAAGACAGGCTATAGTCTTGGGAACACAGTGGCACTTTTGCAAGATGTAGGAGAAAGACCTCTGGAAAATTTTATGTATTTCTCAACTCAAAGAATAGAGTGACTCTGGCTGATATCTGGGTTACACATATAAGCACCCAATTAATTGGAAAAAATGGGATCAGCTTAGGACATTATAAAGAAAGACATTCTGTAAGTGTCATTTCTTTCCTCTTTTGCTATAATGACTGAGGAAAATGTGTTGAAATAAAAAACACAAACACATAAAAGGTGCCACTTTTTAGGCTGAAGGACCTTAAAATCTTAGCACTGTCTCTTATATGGTCTTTGGTAAATTTCCTACAGTTTAAGGCTTTTTGTCATGAGTAAAATAATCATAATAACATGTCATACAAGGTTATGCAGGGCACAACACCTGGAAGATAGTAACTACTTAATTACTTGTTACTGTTATTTCTTTTTTTCTTCTTCAACTTTATTTTAAGCTCAGGGGTACATGTGCAGGATGTGTAGGTTTGTTATATAGGTAAACTTGTGCCATGGTGGTTTGCTGCATAGGTCATCCCATCACTGAGGTATTAAGCTCAGCATCCATTAGCTATTCCTGGTGCTCTCCCTCCCCAACTTCGTCATCCAACAAGCCCCAGAGTGTGTGGATTTTCACCCCATGTGTTCATATGTTCTCTTTGTTCATCTCCCACTTATAAGTGAGAACATGCAGTGTTTGGTTTTCTGTTCCTGTATTAGTTTGCTTAAGATAACAGATTCAGTTCCATCCATGTCCCTGCAAAGAACATGATCTCATTCCTTTTTATGGCTGCTTAGTATTTGATGGTGTATATGTACCACATTTTCTTTATCTAGTCTGTCTTCGATGGGCATTTAGGTTGATTCCAGGTCTTTGCTATTGTGAATAGTGCTGCAATGAAGATATGCTTGCATGTTTCTTTATAATAAAATGATATATAATTATTTGGGTACATAACCAGTAATGAAATTTCTGGGAAAAATGGTATTTCTGCCTCTAGGCTCTTTGAAAAATCATCACACTGTACTGTCTTCCATAATGGTTGAACTAATTTACACTCCTACAAACAGTGTAAAAGCGTTCCTTTTTCTCCACAACCTCACTAGCATGTTTTCTTTTCAACTTTTTAACATTACATTGGTGCAGAATTAATTGCAGTTTTGAGATGGTGTCTCATTGTGGTTTTGATTTGCATTTCTCTAATGATCAGTGATGTTGAGCTTTTCTTCATGTATTTGTTGGCCACATAAATGCCTTCTTTTGAGAAGTGTCTGTTCATGTTCTTTGCCCACTTTTTAATGGGATTGTTTGGTTTGTTTTTTGGTAAATTTGTTTAAGTTTTTTACAGATTCTGGATATTAGACCTCTGTCAGAGCAATAGATTGCAAAAATTTTCTCCCATTCTGTAAGTTGTTTGTTCACTCTGATGATAGTTTATTTTTCTGTGCAGAAGCTCTTAGTTTAATTAGATCCCATTTGTCAATTTATGCTTTTGTTGAAATTGCTTTCAGCATTTTTGTCCTGAAATCTTTGCCCATGCCTATGTCCTGAATGGTATTGTCTAGATTTTCTTGTAGGGTTTTCATAGTTTTGTGTTTTGCATTCAAGTCTTTAATTCATCTTGAGTTAATTTTTGTATATGGTATAAGGAAGGGATCCAGTTTCAATCTTCTGCATATGGCTAGCCAGTTCTCTCAGCACCATTTATTAAACAGGGAATCCTTTCCTTATTGCTTGTTTTTGTCAGGTTTGTTGAAAGATCAGATGGTTGTTGGTGTGCAGTATTATTTCTGAGTTCTCTATTCTGTTCCATTGGTTTATGTGTCTGTTCTTGTACCAGTACAATGCTGTTTTGGTTACAGTAGCCTTTTAGTATGGTTTGAAGTCAGGTAGCGTGATGCCTCCAGCTTTATTTATTTATTTATTTTTACTTAGGATTGTCTTAGCTATTTGGGCTATCTTTCGATTGCATATGAATTTTGAAATAGTTTTTACTAATTTTATGAAGAAAGTCAATGGTAGTTTGATGGGAATAGCAATGAATCTATAAATTACTTTGGACGGTATGGCCATTTTTACGATATTGATTCTTCTTATCCATGAACATGGAGTGTTTCTTCCATTTGTTTCTTCTCTGATTTGTTTGTGCAGTGGTTTTGTAGTTCTCTTTTAAGAGGTTGCTCACTTCCCTTGTTAGCTGTATTCCTAGGTATTTTATTCTTTATGTAGCAATTATTAATGGGAGTTCATTCATGATTTGGCTCTCAGCTTGTCTTGACAGGTGTATAGGAATGCTAGTGATTTTGCATATTGATTTTGTATCAAATCAATGAGACTTTGCTGAAGTTGCTTCTCAGAGTAAGAAGCTTTTGGGCAGAGACAATAGAGTTTCTAAATATAGGATCATGTCATATGCAAACAAAGACAATTTGACTTCCTCTCTTCCTATATCAATACAATTTATTTCTTTCTCTTGCCTGATTGTCATGGCCAGGACTTCCAATACTGTGTTGAATAGGAGTGGTGAGAGAAAGCATCTTTGTCTTGTGCCAGTTTTCAAGGAGAATGCTTCCAGCTTTTGCCCATTCAGTATGATGTTGGCTGTAGGTTTGTCATATATGGCTCTTATTATTTTGAGGTATGTTCCTTCAATACCTAGTTTATTGAGAGTTTTTAACATGAAAAGATGTTAAGTTTTTTGAAGGTCTTTTCTGCATCTATTCAGTTAATCACATGGTTTTAGTATTTAGTTATGTTTATGTGGTGAATCACATTTATTGATTTGTATATTTTGAAGCAACCCTCCATCCTGGGGATGAAGCCATCTTAGTCATGGTGGATAAGCTTTTTGATGTGCTGCTGGATTCAGTATTCCAGTATTTTATTGAGGATTTTTGCATCAATGTTTATCAGAGATATTGGCCTGAGGTTTTGTTGTTGTTATATCTCTGCCAGGTTTTGGTATCCAGATATTGGCTGGCCTCATAGAATGAGTTAGGGAGGAGACCCTCCTTTTCAATTGTTTGGAGTAGTTTCAGTAGAAATGGCACTAGCTCTTCTACCTCTTGTGGAATTCAGCTGTGAATCTGTTTGGTCCTGGGCTTTTTTTTTTTTTTGGTTGGTAGGCTATTTATTACTGCCTCAATTTCAGAACTCATTATTGGTCTATTCAGGGATTCAGTTTCTTCCTGATTCAGTCTTGGGATGGTGTATGTTTCCAGGAATTTATCCATTTCTTCTAGATTTTTCTAGTTTATGTGTATAGCCATTATAGTCTCTGATGGTTGTTTGTATTTCTGTGGGGTCAGTGGTGATTTTCCCCTTATCATTTTGGATTGTGTTTATTTGATACTTCTTTATTAGTCTAGCTAGCAGTCTATTTTACTATTTTTTAAAAAAACAGTTCCTGGATTCACTGATAATTTGAAGGGTTTTTCATGTCTCTATCTCCTTCAGTTCAGCTCTATTTTTGATTATTTCTTGTCTTCTGCTAGTTTTGAGGTTTTTTTACTCTTGGTTTTCTAGTTCTTTTAGTTGTAAGGTTAGGTGGTTGATTTGACATCTTTCTATCTTTTTGATCTGGGCAATTAGTGCTGTAAATATTCCTCTTAACATTGCACTTCAGCAGCATCCCAGAGATTCTGGTATATTTTCTCTTTATTCTCATTAGTTTCAAAGAACTTCTTGATTTCTGCTTTAATTTCATTATTTACCCAAGAGTCATTAAGAAGAAAGTTGTTCAGTTTCCATGTCATTGTGTGATTTTGAGAGAGTTTCTTAATCTTGAGTTCTAATTTGATTGCACTGTGGCTTGAGAGACCGTTTGTTATTATTTCAGCTCTTTTGCATTTGCTGAGGATTGTTTTGCTTCCAATTACGTGGTCAATTTTAAAGTAAGTGCCATGTGGTGATGAGAAGAATGTGTGGTCTGTTGATTTTGGTGTAGAGTTCTGTAGATATCTATCAGGTCTGCTTGATCTAGAGCTGAGTTCAGGTCTTGAATATCTTTGTTAATTTTCTGTCTTGATGATCTAATATTAACAGTGGTGTGTTAAAGTCTTCCACTATTATTGTGTGGGAGTCTAAGTCTCTTTGTAGGTCTCTATGGATTTGCTTTATGAATCTGGATTCTCCTGTATTGGATGCATATATGTTTAGAATAGTTAGTTCTTGTTGAATTGAACCCTTTACCATTGTGTAATACCCTTCTTTGTCTTTTTTGATCTTTCTTCATTTAAACTTTGCTTTGTCAGAAGCTCAGATTATAGCCCCTGCTCTTTTCTTTTCCATTTGCTTTGTAAATTTTCCTCTATCACTTTATTTTGAGCCTATGTGTGTCTTTGCATGTGAGATGTGTCTCCTGAAGACAGCATACCAGTGGGTCTTGGCTCTTTATCCAGCTTGACATTCTGTATCCTTTCATTGGGGTATTTTGCCCATTTACATTTAATGTTTGTATTGTTGTATGTGAATTTGATCCTGTCATCATGATGGTAGTTGGTGATTTTCTAGGCCTGTTTATTGGGCTGCTTTATAGTATTACTGGTCTGTGTACTTCAGTGTGTTTTTGTAGCTGCTGGTAATGATTTTTTCTTTCCATATTTAGTACTTCCTTCAGAAGCTCTTGCAAGGCAGTTCTGGTCATGACACATTTCCTCAGCATTTGCTTGTCTGAAAAAGGATCTTATTTCTCCTTCACTTATGTAGCTTATCTTGGCCAGACAGGAAATTCTGTGTTGGAAATTCTTTTCTTTAAGAATGTTGAAAATTGGCCTCCAATCTCTTCTGGCTTGTAGGGTTTCTGCTGAGAGGTCCACTGTTTGTCTGATGGGCTTCCCTTTGTAGATGACCTGGCCTTTGTCTCTGGGTGTCCTTAACATGTTTTCTTTAATTTCAACTCTGGAAAATCTGAAGATTATGTCTTATGGTTGATCTTCTCATGGAGTATCTTACTGGGGTTCTCTGGATTTCATGAATTTGAATATGTGCCTGTCTTGCTAGATTGGGGAAGTTCTCCTGGATAATATCCTGAAGTATGTTTTCCAACTTGGTTTCATTCTCCTTGTCTCTTTCATGTACCTCACAAGTTAAGACACACTGGCTTGGAATTCCAGTCAGCCCATGGTAATATGTTAGAGTCTGCCTGATGGCACCCAGTTCCTGGTAGAGGGGGTGGCCTCCATCTTTGCACTTCTGTAGGTTCAGATGTTCCAGCCTGCTGGTATTTGAGAATCCAAACAGTCTGGAGGAGGAAGGGTCCTGCACAGTGCAGCACAACTGCCTTGCCAAATCATGGCCAAACTGCCTCTTTAAGTGGGATCCCAATCTATTCCTCCTCACTGGGCAGGACCAGTGAGTCATAGGTTTGGTCTCTTTACATAATCCCATATTTCTCGGAGGTTTTGTTTATTCCTTTTCATTCTTTTTTTCTCTATTCTGGTCTGCCTGTCTTATTTCAGATAGTCTTCAGGGTCTAAGATTCTTTCCTCCACTTGCTATCCTGCTATTGATACTTGTGATTACATTGAGAAGTTCTCATGCTGTGTTTCTCAGCTTCATTGGGTCAGTTATGTTTCTCTCTAAATGGGCTATTCTGGTTACCAGCTCCTGTATTGTTTTATCATGATACTTAGCTTCTTTACATTGGGTTACAGCATGCTTCTTTAGCACAGCAAAGTTCAATATTACCCACTTTCTAAAGCCTAATTCTGTCACTTCAGCTATCTTGACCTCAGTTCCATTCTGTGCCCTTGCTGGTGAGCTGTTGCCATCATTTGGAGGAGGTATTGTGGCCTTTTCAGTTTTCAGCATTTTTGCTTGATTCTTTCTCATCTTTGTGGCTTATTGACCTTTGATCTTTGAGGTTGCTGACCTTTAATTGGGTTTTCGTGAGGTCTTTTTTGTTGATGTTGTTGTAGTTTCTGCTTTGTTTTTCTTTTAACAGCCAGGCCACTCTTCCATAGGACTGCTGCAGTGTGCTGGGGCTCTGTTCCAGACCCTAGTTGCTTCAGGTTTTTTCTATACCTGGAGGTATCTCCAGTGAAGGCCATGAAACAGGAAAAATGGCCACCCGCCCCTTCTTTTGAAAGCTTCGTCCCAGAAGGCCTGTTGCTGGTCCGAGTGTGCCTGTAAGAGGTAGCTGGAGACCACTGTTGGGAGGTCTCACCTGGTCAGGAAGAATAGGATCAAGGACCTGCTTAAAGAATCTCAGTCTGGCTGCTTTTTGGTAGAGCAGTTGTGCTCCTCTGGGGGACCCTTCCTCATCCAGAGTTTCTGGGTTCTCCAAAGGTAGCAGGCTGGCACGGCTGAGCCAGTGAACCACAGAAATGGTTGCCGTCCCTCCCCCCGGGTGCTCCATCCCAGGGAGAGAACTGAGCTCTGTCCATAAAATCCTGGCTAAAGTGGCTGAAACCTCCACAGGAAGGTCCTGCCCAGTGAGGAGGAATGGATTGGTGTTCCACTTAAAGAAGCAGTCTGGCCACAATCTGGCAAAACAGCTGTGTCATGTTATCAAGGACTCTTCCTCTTCCAGACTGTTTAGATTCTACAACTCCAGTAGGCTGGAACATCTGAGTCTACTGAAGTGCAGAAATAGAGGCCACCCTCTCCCCAGGAACTGGGTCCCAACTTTCCCAAGGTCACATAGTCAGAGTCCAAGCCACAACTCTAGTCTACCTAGCGTTGCCATTGGCTGGCTGGAATTCCAAGCCAGTGTGTCTTAACTTGTGAGGTGCCACGAAAGTACAGCCTGTAGTATGACACTGCTTGGCTCCCTAAATTCAGCCCCTTTCCTAGGGATATATACAGGCAGATCTCCCACCTTGCCAGGGATCCTAGGGCTGGAGTATGTAAAACCCCTGGGTCTTTGTGTGTGCCTGAGCAGATGTTCTGCTGAGACTCCACACAGCTTTGTGTATCAACTCAAGGCCCTGATGACGTGGGCTCATGAAAGGATCTCCTGATCTGCGGATTGCAAAGATCCACGGGAGACACCTGGTTTCCTGGGCTGTGGTTGGGGGTTCATTTGGCTCCATGGTGCTCCTGGGTGGGCAATTGTCCCACCTTGCTTTTCTTCATTCTCTGTGGATTGAGTTGTTTGCCTAGTCAGTCCCAATGTGAGAACTTGGATATTTTAGTTGAAGATGTGGAATTCACTCGCAGCTTTCATTCCTTTTTGTGAGTGCTGCAGATCACAGCTGCTTCTAATTGGCCATCTTGGCTCCTCCCCTTCATTGTTATGTCTACGAATAAATAATAGTTATAATTATCATGTACTTATTATGTGATGGGCACTCCTTCTAGCACTTTATTTGATTTGTTTAATTTAATACAACAACCTCATAAGGTAAGTGAAAATATCTGTATCTTGCAGATGAGGAAATGGAGATAAGGTGGCGGACAACTTTCCCAAGGTCACATAGTCAGAGTCCAAGCCACACTGCGAAACCAGGTGAAGTCTGTGCTCTCTACCCAGTAAGCTATGGAAGAGCATAATAGATCTAAGGATCATCAGGGCAAACTCCCCCTCATAAGATGGCCTTCAGCTTGGCATGAAAGTATCTAGAAGGTGGCCAGGTACAATGACTCATGCCTGTAATCCCAGCACTTTAGGAGGCCGAGGCAGGTGGATTACGAGGTCAGGAGTTCAAGACTAGCCTGGCCAACATAGTAAAATCCCATCTCTATTAAAATACAAAAACAAAAAAATTAGTCGGGTGTGGTAGCAGGCACTTGTAGTCCCAGCTACTTTGAAGACAGGCAGGAGAATCACTTGAACTTGGTAGGTGAAGGTTGCAGCAAGCCGAGATTGCACCACTGTACTCCAGCCTGGGTGACACAGGAGACTCTGTCTTAAGAAAAGAAAAGAAATATCTAGAAGGTTTACTGAGCCATGCTTCACTTCTAAAAAAACATAGGGAGGCTGGAATACCACGGTAGTCAGGATGAGAAGAAGAGCAGTAAGAATGGATAAAACTGTAGAGGCCTATGCAAGGCTGTAGTTAGGAGTAAGGAGGAAAAGATAGGTGGCACTTTAGGTGAGAAGTTCAGAGGTTAATGGGGGTGAATTTGAAGAACAGTTTATTGATTTTGACTTATAGAATATCAACAGATTGTGTGTATGTTGGATGGTTCAGCTGATGGACTAAAGTTAGCTTAAAAATGGTACATCTTAAATCTCATGCAGCCAAATCTTAGCAGCTGGATTATTTAGTGCTTATGTTGTGAAAACTGAGTTCTCTTCCTGAGGGCCCACATTAGAGGGATTATACAGGCAATTAGCTGGAAGCAATCCAGAGCAAAGACTAAGTGGTGCAAAGTTATTCTACCTACCCCTTAACAAGATCATATGAGTTCATACTGTGAGGAGAAGAGAATACAAGCAGAGGGAAAATGAGGAGGAGGGAGGGAAGGAGCACAACAAATCAGTTGATTATACAAAAAAGCCATGTGCATTTCAGTGTCTCTAGCTTTGCCCACATAGTCATGACCAGCATTCTTTCTGTCCATGGCTAGTTTACTTTTCTGGGCTACATGATTGCACCAGGTAGAATTAATTCTACCCTTTTCCATACCTTTTCGACCATATTACTGGTAACATTAAGCATCAAACTGTACAATGCCTATTATTATTATGGACGAAGACTTAGAAGTCATGCATTTGAGCTGAATGAGATGGGCAAGTATGTATCCTCATTTCCAAATGCAATGATGGAACACATCAAGGCTAGTTCTTTGACTTCATGCTGCTATATTTGATCTGAGCTGAATTGTATTGAAATGAAACACTTTCTACACTGCATTGTAGTTATCTCTTTATTTGAACTTTTCTC
The DNA here is from genome assembly GCF_001604975.1 of Cebus imitator. Taxonomy (NCBI): domain Eukaryota; kingdom Metazoa; phylum Chordata; class Mammalia; order Primates; family Cebidae; genus Cebus; species Cebus imitator. Next base: position 3,851,743 of record NW_016107340.1, on the reverse strand, counting down.
CCATTTGTGTGCTGCAGCTGCAGAGCCCAGCATACTCGTAACTGGCACAAAGGAGGGTAAATGCTTACTGAACGAGTGAATACAATTATACTGAAGAGGAGCAGAATAAAAGGTGAATGTAAGGTGTTACAGGATGAAATAAATGTTCAGAAATACTTCTGATTTGACCCACCAGTTGTCTAGATAAATTTGTATTGTTGGTCCCGCAGCATTGTTTTCTTTTAGTTCTCTTGATTTCACTTACATACTTGACGTTTCTTTCCACCAAACCCATGCCCTGGCTTTTGCTGTACCATTACACCAGCAAATGTTTGTAAACTTAGTATTGTGAGTAGTGTAAAATACAGCAGTAATACCATGGGAATAAGAAACTGACTTTTCAGAATATGTCCTATTTTTGAATCAGACTAATTATTTAACAAACCATAAGAACAGCCATTATAATCATTGATATACAGTCTTTCCTTCTCATAAAATTATTGTCTTCCCTAATGAAAGAATTTTAAGCCCTCAGCTATGTTCTATACTTACCACTATAGGGGCATTAGAGATAATTTAACCCTATGATGACAGAGCTTATTTTTTCTCCTTAGTGTTAAATTCTACTCCAAATGACAATTATGAAGCTAATGATGTCTTTATTTTATGATAAAATAAGATCTTCTTAGCTCACAAGATTATAGGATGCATGAATAAAGTGTTACAGGATGTAAAACTGCATGAAGATTTTCCTTTCCTAAGAATTGTTGCTCTTCCCCCATAAAATTACTAGAAATGACATACTGAAGTAAAAATATTTTTCGTCCAAATGTGTCTAACATAACTTTTAAACTGAGTACTTTTTTAAAGTGATTATGGGTGACACATAGGCTAGCAAATTTTGTTTTCATTTTACTCTTTCTGAAAAGCCCTATATGTCATATTTCTTATTTCAAAGCCCCAAAAAACACAGATTCACACATGCCAGTGCGTGTTAAAGCCGGTGACCTGGAACAGGTGCTTATGCAAGTGATGCACCATCTCAGCCCTCAGAGGGCTCCATTCTTTGTCTACTACCTGCTGAGCCCCCCAGATCACTTCTGAGTCAGCTTGTGGAATCTCTTTGCTCTATCCAATGTCCCACAAATCCCACAGATTAAATTTCAGCTTAATTAATTCTTAACTATGCCCGGGGTCTTCTTTTTCCTCCAAATATGCTCATCACAGAGTTACAGGCTTTCCTTCTCTTTCCTTCTTTTTCTATTTCCTTTTGCAGCACACTGTAAAATGCAAATGATCTCTTTCCTTTAAAGACTTTTACTGTTAATTATTAAAAAGAGAGATACTGGGCAATGAAAATGACATATACATACACGTTTCTCAGAGTTATTGAGATGAAATATGAGAAAGAGTAACTTGTAGGACACATGACAAAACAAACTTTGAATTTCAAAGGAAGGCTGTACGTACATACTGTATTGTTTTGTCATTTGGGGCACAAAATTCTTTAATGAATAGAATTCATTTGGTTAAGAAATTTACATTCAATAATTGAAGGAGTTCTTCAATTCTGGATGTATAAAACAAAATTATTTGTTAAGAATAATTAAATCCATACCCTGTAATAAGAATTGTATGCTGTTTAGTAATTATGGTCAAACTATAAATGGTCAATGGCGTATGTGATAATAATAGCTATAACTTAATTCATCTTTATTTTTGTGGGAATTATATTAAGTGATAATGATCTTCCCCACAATCATTTGATACCACATCTGTACCTCCAACTCTTAATAGATGGTCTTGCCACCAGATTCCACATGGAGAAAATGGAAATCACCTTGATTTCCCACCACTGACCCTGCTTATTTTTGTGAATCTGTACTCATCTTTTCTTTGTTCTTTCTTGTCACAGTTGAGATGGTATGCCGCCCTTTAAGCCCAATCCAATAGTCTTCTGCTAATGTTTAACAAATAGTCTTCTGAAAAAAGAAATCCTGATTTGTAGCATTTGCTGATTTCTGTAGTGTAAAACTTATCACCATGGCCGATTTAAAGCTACTAATATGACATCAACAAACTATGAATCGAAAGAGATGTGCACATAGGCCGTGCATTTAGGACAACCCAGCTCAAGCCCACCTCTGCCTCAATCCCTCTTGTCTTCAGAAGAAGCAGTAGAAAATGATGGGTCTGAACACAGAGTTTGCAGTCAGATTTGCCTGAGTTTGCATTCTAGTTCTACTCTTTAACATGTCTAAAGTTTTGAACAAGTCTTAATTTTTCTGTATCTCAATTTCCTATTTGGTAAGATAATGATTAATAAAAATATACCCTGTGATGTATAGCAACATTATCTTCTCATTCTGTAACAAAAGGATAAAATATTTTTGAAGTATAGTACTATAATTAATCTCCATTTTACAAATGAGGGCACTGAGAAACTAGCACTACCACTCTAATTCTTTCTCTTTATTTAACCAAATTTTACTTCATTTTCTCCTCTCCTGCCTACTCCTCAGTGCATTCCAAACTGGCATCAGTACCCACTCTGCATACAGCTTTGAGCTTTGACTTTTAGGAGTAACCTTAATCTTAGGTTGGGGTTTCTGAATACAGATTTTAGGAAGAGGTTTGTATGTAGGAAATTTATGGAGAGTATTTTCAGAAGAGACTACAAATAATTTGGGGAGGCAGGATTGGGAAGAAGGAGAGCCTGCCATAACTGATGCATTTGTACAAGAGGCCTTACCAGATCTAATGGGAATCTGGAACTGGCATGATTCATCAAAGCTGTTCTGAATTGATGTGATAGGGTAGGTCCTTTATCTATAATTGTATTAATCAGAATTAAAGTAGAAGGGGAGAAATCTTGGGCAAGAAGGTTCCCTTTGACACTTCCAGGAGAGACATACAGCTGTGAGGCCCTAGCAACTAACAAACCCATCAATCACCTGGGGAAATGTGTTCCTCTTTTAGAAAGAAGGTATGGGTGGATATACTCATTAACCTGCTCAGATCCATTTGCTTTATATGGTAAGTTCACCACACTGAGGAATAGTTGCTCCAAGCTTCTTATTGGTCTCATTTCTTGGGAAAACTTACATGTGAATGTTAATAGGACAAACTAGAGCTCCAGCTGCTATGTCATACCCACTCCCTCACCAAAGTCACCATGTCCTTCTCAGGCTGTGGTTGGTGGACTTGTCCATTTACCCAGTCCATTTACAGTTGGGCAGGAAAGTGCCAAGAGATGTCCCAGAGGGTCACTTGGGTGCCATCCTATGGACATTGCCCTATCGACATTGTGTAATGGTAGCCCCACTTCCTTCTGATCAAGATAATTACCCTTGTCATATGGTAACTCCTTCCTTTGCCTTTTGATCTCTTGGTACAATGGACATGAATTTAGTAGCCATAACTCAAAGTTAAGTGGAAATCCTGCCGTGGCTTCTCAGGAGAGAATTTCCTCTTAGGGAATTAGGGTCTCTAGACCCGTAATGTCTAAACTTTATGGGTCTAGAGTCTAATGTCTAATGTCTCAAGTGAGTCACTAGGAGGAATGGCAAATGAGGCCATTCCTACTTTCACCCCTTTGCTGCTGGTCTCATGTATTCTACCTACTGGAAACATGGCACCATATAACGCTCATTGTAGTAGGATGTATAATTAATCCTGGTAGATGGTGTCCCATCCTTTTAGGATCTCATCTCCATTTGGTGCTTTAGCTGCACCTTGGAAAGATTGTCCTGTTGTTCTATCAGGCTGGAAGCTAGTGGTTGGAATAGCGTGGTGTAGGATAAGTGCATGCCATAGTCATTGCCACATCTCTTTTTCTATAAAGTGAGTCTCTTTATTTGAAGTGATGTGATATGGCATTTATTGTCAATGGATCAGTACTCTGTAGTCTCTTAGATAGTGGTGTTGCCTAAAGCTCTGTGGGCAGAAAGGGTAAACCAATACCCAAAGTATGTGCCAAGTCCAGTCAAGATAAATTTTTGCTCCTTTGAGAATAGATGGAGTCCAAACGATCTTTTCACCAAGTGCTTAAGGAGTGATACTATATTGAGGGCTCAGTGTTTACTTCTGCTGCTGGCAAATTGAACATTCTATAGAAGAAGCTAGAGTATCCTTAGTAAGTTGAAGCTCATGCTGTTGGATCCATGTAGAGTATCTTTCCATGTTACTGTGGCTACTCATGAGTGATTATGCCAGCACTGGCAGAGGTTGGCTGATATCAATTAGCTGACTCATTCTACCTACCCGGTTGTTTAGTGCCTGTTCCATGGATCTCTGGTGGTTGTTAACATAAGATAAAGAAAGGCCATAGAGGCGGGGGTGCATGGCTCATGCCTGTAATCCCAGCATTTTGGGAGGCTAAGGTGGGCAGATCACCTGTGGTCAGGAGTTCAAGACCAGCTTGGCCAACATGGTGAAACCCCATCTCTACTAAAAATATAAAACTTAGCTGGACATGGTAATCCCAGCTATTAGGGAAGCTGAAGCAGGAGAAACACTTGAACCTGGGAGGCAGAGGTTGCAATGAGCCAAGATTGCACCACTGTTCTCTAGCCTGGGTGACAGAGCAAGACTCTGTCTCAAAAAACAAAAGCAAAAACAAAAACAAAAAAAAGAAGGAAGGAGGGAAGGAAGGAGGGAGGGAGGGAAGGATGGAGAGAGGGAGGAAAGAAAGGAGAGAAGGAGGGAGGGAGGGAAGGAAGGAAGGAGGGAAGGATGGAGGGAGGGAGGGAGGGAAGGAAGGAAAGGAAGGAAGACAAGGAAGGGAGGGAAGGAAAGAAGGAGGGAAGGAAGGAAGGAGGGAAAGAAGGAGAAAGCCTACAGAAAGCAAACAGCCTTGCAGGCTCTTCTAGCACCCTTGTTAGGTATAAAATCATGGAGCCAGATGACAAGCCCAATATTTGGTTTTCAGAGAACCAGCCCCAGCATCACAAAACAAAGTAAAGGTGGGTGGGTTTGGAGTTGAAGATCTATCTCAAAATAATGGATAGATGAGGACCACCACTTTGCATACTTTAATTTTTAATGGTGACATTAATTCGTCATTACTCCCTGTGATATTGTTTTTAAAAATTTGTTATCTTGGTTTTGGATAGGAAATCAATTTCAGGAGTTTACATATGACCTTGGCAACTCTGAGAGCTCTTATATCACATGTCACTGAATCAACATAGGGTTACTGCCAACTCCCAATTGTGTCCAGTTTGATCCTTCATTCAGATAGTGGAGAAATAAGCATGAACAGGGATGACCTACTCTAATACCATGTACCCCTCACTCTAATTTGGGTGTCAAGTAATACTTTAGGTTCTTAGATATCCATAGCAATTCAGACTCTTACCAACCTTCTCAAAAGTTCTGACTATTACCTTTTCCTGATGTGTGTTTACCCAAATAAATGAGCATAGGTTCCTTTGGAGAAGAGCTAGGGAGAATCCTTACCTTATGTTACTGCTATAGAGTTAAAGGGTTCTTTCCCATGAGAATCCAATCCCTTTTTTAGTTAATGTGTTTCAAACCTAAACTCTCCCTTAGGTTTGGAAGCTGGTAAGGCATTAAGATTTTTTTGGGTCATTTGTGCTCAACCTTCCAATTGTCATATTTAATTTCTTTTGGTTATAAAAATTAGTATTTTTCTGGTTTTCCGTGTGTTTTTATCCTAGAACACCACATTCTATTAAACATTTCTGTATATCTCTGCAGGTCAGGATCCCTGGATGACTCTGACCTTGTTAATTATTCCAATAATTCTACCTGTTTCTGACACCTAGCCTTTGTTACTTGGGGTCCTATCATACTTGGATTTTGTAACAGCATCTCCTACCTTCAGCCCTGGGATCCATAAGACAGTCATCACTGAGCTTCTCAATCATGTTAGTACATCTCTCACCAGCATGCTCTTTATTGCTTTGGTAAATCAAGTGTCCTCTGGCCCCTCACATGGATCATAGTCAGCTGATGATTTTCTGGTTTAAATACTACATTCGTTCTGGCATGGCCACTTATCTGATCCTTTTAGGCTTTTCTATCATTGATACTATGACAATGCTAACACTACTACTTCACTGTCTTATCATCATCTCTTTCCCTCCTTCCTTCACTCCTTCTTCATACCTTGAGGTGTTTGCCAGCATATTACATTTTGTGTTACAAGAGAGGGTTGATCCAATATTGACAAACTCTCCCTTATCCAAGTTTATATTCTGTTCTCTCACCCCCATTTTCCTACAGCACTCTCAGGATCCTATATATACTCTCCCCATTCTTGCAAGTTCATGTCCTGGAGTAGGGCACTAGAGACCTATATTTGTATAAAGCCTTTATTTTTTACAACACCTTCCCTGGTGGTTATACTGTGAATTAGCCGTAGTTATTGGCCTGGAGACCAGGAGGCAAGGTGGGGCTAAATCTTAATGGGCACACATGTTATCTTGTATGGTGGTCAGTTTTATGAACCAACTTAGCTAGACTATAATCATCAGTTATTAAAGTAATTGCTTATCAAACTGGTGCTGTCAAGGTATTTTGCCATTGTGATGGAAGTCTATAACCAATTTACTTTAAGCAAGGAAAATGACCTACACAATCTGGGTGAGTATGATTCAATGAGTTGAAAGGCTATAAGAGCTGAACTGAGGCTTCCCAGAAGAAATTTTACCTGTGGACTGCAGTTTCAGCATTGCCTAAAAGTTCCAATTTGCCATTCCTGATAGCCTGCCCTGTAGATTTTAGACTTGTAGCCAGCTGTCAAAATTGCTTAAACTAATTCCTTGCAATACATTTCTTAATGTCTGTTTCCTACTGGTATAATTTATCTGATGGAACCCTGACCAATACATCTTTCAAGGCAGAGACCTTGCATCATCTTCAACAAAGGGGTCATTGCTAGCCTTAAACAGAAACAGATTGCCCAGTTCTGCAGGTCCAGAGGACTCAGGGAGTTTGAGGATTAACAAATCTCCAGGGCATTTTCTCTGACAGATGTCTTTATCCCAAGTCTCCAGACCCCACTCTTTTTTAAAAACAACCCTGACCTTGATATAGCATCCCTGAGGGGGTGGAGAATTCAACTTACTCTGCAATTTCTCTGTAGTTATAGTTAATCATGGGCCCAAACTTCAGATTATTCTACTCTAGCTGCAGGAGGATGGGAGACTCTATGTATACAACTTCTGATGTCCCAAGAATCCATGAATAAACGTATCTTTCCCTTCAAATGTGACTTTCTTCTATTCCATGACTCTTATTAATGAGTCTCCCATCTATCAAATTCTGTAAACTAGAAATGTGGGAGTAATTTTCAATAAATTCTCTCCTTAATTACTTTTATTTTCTATCAACTTCTGAATGCAGTTAGTTTTGTTTTCCAAGTATTTCTTGGTTCCATCTTTCTTTTATTTCTCTCACCACAAATATTCTAGCGTAAGCACTGCCACCTATCTGCTATACTGCTGTTACAGTTCTAACTGATCTCTTTTGTTCACTCCTGCTCTACTCCAATCACTGCTCCACAACATCAGGATAGTCTTTAAGAAGTTAAATTCTTGTTATGTCACTCTCTTACTTTCAACTCTTATATGGCTTCTGCCTGCTCTTTGGGTATTGACCAAAAGCCATAACCCAGTCAAGGCCTTTTAGTGATCTCCTATTTCATCTTGCTAGACACTGTCTCTCCCTCCTTCTGTGCTGCTACAGACTTTCAGTTCCTTGAAATTGACCTTCTCCCTTCCACTACTAACCCTTTGTGTGTGCTGTGCCCTCTCCTTGCAACGCCTGTCTCACACCTACACCTTTCACTAGCTCTTGGTCATGTATTACATGTCAACATAACAGCACTACTTTGGGGAAATATTCTCAGTGGGCAAATTGATAGAAGAGCTTGAAAGTCATTTAAGCTTAAAGAATCTCCTCCTATTTGCAGTCAACTGAAAATGGATCCCTCATTTGTGAAGTGCACTCATGGCTCTTACTTGTGTTACACCATTGAGCATTTCCAGGCAAATGTAGAAAAGGGCATTGCTGTTTAATCACTTCCTGATTAATGTCATATAGATTACAAATGCTCTGTAAAGTCTAGGCAAATAATACTCCGCACTCATATTTCACATGACAAAAGTCCCTAATTCTTATGTGAGTAAAGATCTTATTAACTCTTTTGTACTAAGAAAACTGGGAGTAAAGTGAATTGGAGGTGGTTACTCTCATTTTCACTGCTCTTCCTTTCCTTCAGACTGAGCTCTGAACAAACATAAATATTTTGTTTCAGTTATCTATGCCTGATACAACTCATGTTGTTTCCTCTGCCTGGATTTCTTTTTTTGAACCACCCTGTGTACTACTACCTACCTACAGCCTCCCACAATTGTGCACATATCTTAGGTTTGCAAATCCTACCCATGTTTATTTTTTCCATGACAGTTATTTTTTCATTCCATGTTCCAACCTTCCTCTTGTCCCAGTAATCCCTTTGATCAGAACATACACTATTTTCCAAAACTCTCCTATGGTAGGTTCATGTATCCTTCTTTTATTTCAGTCTCAGGTGTTCAGGCTTTATTATACTGTGGGGTCTTTGAAATGTCCATGTCTGACTTTTAAAAATTCCTCACTGTACCTGGCATAGTGCCTTGCTCAAACAAGGTCAGCAATAAATATTTGTTGAATAAAAAATTTAATGAATGAAAAATGTTGGTGACCAGTGAGGAATCAAGGGCCACACAGGAGTCAGGGCAAATAAATAAATAAGGCAGTGAGTGAAAAACCAGATAAAGAACTCAAGAGGCAGAGAACACAGACACCTCTTCAGGAAAAGAAGACCATGAGACCATAAGACAAAGCTTAACATTAGATGATTCTGTTCAAATGGATGAAATTGTAGGAATTCCAAAATCAAGATCAAGTTAGGTGACTTGTCATGAAAAACTCTGCTTAAAAGAGGATGCTGGTTGGTTTACTTTATTTAAGTTATTTTAGGTGGTTCTCCTTTCCTAATCTAAAGTCAGAGAAGGAAAATTGTGTTTCCTTTGAGTGGGATGGCAGCTGGGAAGATATGAGGAGAAGAGATATTTTTAGCAATAAAACCAATCTTGGGGAGTAGAATGACAGATTTAATAGACAAAACAGACAGAGTAAGAATTTTTTGTAGAACTTTTTGAGGATAAGCAGGAATGTAATCTCTCATAAACTTTGAGGTCCCAAAGAAAGAGTACAGAGTAAAAGAATTCAGTGGTGTGGTATTAGATGAAAGCTTAAGGAGTCAGAAGGGCTTGCTACAAAAAGAACTAAAGCAAAAATAAGTTTTCCATGAAGCTTTAGGATTTATATTTTATTATCCTTCATCTGTATTTTTGGTTTGTATTCAAAACTTTCTGGTTGACTGAATTTAATTTTCATCCTGATGTTCTGATATGTAGGCACAGTTTAAAAATCCACTGAAAATAGTACCAAATTTATCTTTTAAAAAATTGACTGATTCTTCTATGTTTTCTTTCACTTACAGTAATCATTTTGAACAAAAGATATTAAAAGTTAGAAAATTTAGATTTCAAATGACTATAACCACATCGTTCAATCCTACAGTCCTTAGATTCAAAGAGTTAAATAAGAGTAAGATCTTTATTTGGCATTAAGGCATACCAATTTTCAATACCTCAGTTCACACTAATACATCTTATGCATGAGCTCATCTCTTCTTTCATATTATATGCATTCTTTGCTGCTTGTAAAAGTTTCTCAACACAAGGCTCATTGTATTCTATCACTCTTATATCCTAGAATGCCAGCACCCAAATAGTAATGATCTCATAGTTAATGAATCAAGTCTTAGATGTAGTATGAAAAGGACAAATTATTGCTAGGAGAATCAGGGACATGAAATGCAATGGTATTTTCAATTTTGAATTACATATGCACAAACAAAGAGAAACTCAATTTTGTGCAGTATCCATGATGATATGTAAGAATGTCTTTATTTTTGAAGGCAGGCTTAATAGCATACATGTTATTTATGTATCAAAGTAAAAATTAAAAGCATTAAATATAAGCCAAATCAGTGCAGTGATTATTAGAAGAAACTGTTCTAAATTGCAAAGTACTATTCAGGAAACAAGAACACTTTGGTTATAGCTTGGCATTGAGGATAGTTGGATAGAATATTGCATGAATCTGTTAAATGTCAAAAGAGAATGAGAATAGCTCCAGCAAATACTTTTCTTAGTCTGTAACATACATTTTTAAAATATATATAGTATTTTTAAATTTTCTGTTACCTAGCACCAAAGAATTCTTATTTTTTTCTTGATAATAATCTTAGGATACGTTTTTCTTTTCTCTCTTTATTTTTTCTTTTTATCAGTGGAGGAGCTGAAATAAACATTACCTTATACTGTCACCATAAATAACTTCCAGAATTGTTTGAGACTTCTTGGAGAAATTGTTCTCAGAATATCTATTATTGTCATCCCTCTATATACACTGGGGACTGGTTCCAGAACCACTCCAGTACACCCAACTTCATGCATGCTCAAGTTGTGCAGTCAGCCCTGCTGAATCTGCCAATAGAGAAAGTCGGTCCTTTGTATATGCAGGGTTTGCATCCTGCAAATACTGTATTTTTGATGTGCATTTGGCTGAAAAATTATAAGTGTACCCTCACAGTTCAAACTTGTGGTACAAAGGTCAACCATATATTTAAAGTCCTATGGAATCAGTGGGACTTAACCATTACTATTTAACAATAAATGTTTTTCATTAGGGTACAAAGATTATGTGAATTGGTCATTTTGGATAATAGTTGTAACCATGGATCAGTAGAAAAATTAAAGGCACATGGACAGTACATTGTTCAGGACTGAAAACTTTCTGAACTGACTATTAACATGTTATATGTGGTTTTTATATTATGCCAGGCCAAAATTATTTTGTTTTTAGTCTTAATTTTATCTTTTGCAGAATTATATATGCACACAATTTGAGTCAAAGAGTTGTACAAAGCTTGTTAACAAAACAGCAGTGTCAAATTCTTTTTCTTTCTGTTTTCCTCACTAGAGGTAACACTTTTACCTGCTTTAGCTGATTCTTAGTGTCATGTGTTTAAACATGGCTTTAATTGTTACTCTCTGATTTTTCATTTTTAGCCATTACCTGTTGAATTTCTATTATGTATTACAAAGACTAAGATCTCTTTTCTCCTCTAGCCTTCACCATTCTCCTCAGCTACTGTGATTCTGCTTAGATGAATATTTAACACTTATATTACTGTAACTGTAAAATGCAATTCAAGAGAAGTCATGTAGTAAACTATTATTTTCCCTTTTCTACACAACTATTTATTTTCAGTGGTGTCAATTATCATCCTTAATCATTTTTGCTTAATTTTCTAATGCGCTTATTGTTAATTCGTTCTCAAACCTTTTTGGCAAACTTTTCTTTAAAAAAGTCTATAAATCATTTAAGCTTTTAATCCTTAGACCTTGCAGTCTCTTTACAACCACTCAACTCCACTATTGTAGATTGGATCCATGGGCTGTAGTTTGCCGCTCCTTGGGTAAATCATCCCTCAAGATGTTCAGTTGCTTTAGATATTCTATTACTTTTTTTTCCTCCAGAGAAGTTTTTCTTTGAGATCCCTTTATTGCTCCCTGCACCTTTCCCATAGGTGCCATCCCAGGGTCTTCCTCACAATGACCCTGGGATTTCCTTTGCCTCATGTGTCTTGTTGGATCTCCTATTTCCTGTATCCCATATTTTTCTTTTTCTTGGCTAACACTCTTGTTTGGGTGAAAAACCTTTTCCAAATGCTTTTAGAGAAAGGGCACAGATGAGATAATGTAAATTCTTTATTAACATGTAATTTTCTAAGAATTCACTATGATGTGAGATGGTTTTGTTTGCTTGCTTTCTTTTTTCCCACATTTTCCATTGGACTAAGAATTTGAATAAGAAAAGCTAATAAATGCTAAATTAATTGTATACAAACTTTTATTTTGTTTATTTTAAATATGCTCAGGAAACAAAAGAAGTCAAACAGATGTCTGGGACTTGTAACTACAATACCAACTTAGTTTTCTTCTTTAAGTAAAACCTCTGAGGATGTCTGGGACTTGTAACTACAATACCAACTTGGTTTTCTTCTTTAAGTAAAACCACTGAAGAGGAGGCCTGCTGGCAAGGAATGTGAGGGTGGCAATAGTCTGTTCTTCCCATAACCTTGTGATAGCTTCAGAATGACCTTCACTGCAATCCTCATTATAATGGTGGACTAAATGATTCATAATATTCTCCCTGCTAGAAAATTTCAGGGAATTAATATTGATGCCTCACATATCAACATGTTTCCCTGAGCAGAAGAGTTTTGCTGTGCATTTTAGGATCTTTCTTAATAGAGAAGTTTTATAAAATTGAAATTTACTTATAACACTTATAGTAATTGACTACAGTATTGAATATATTTTAAAGCATTTGATTTTCAACAAATAAGGAAATACAATACTTAAAATATGTTAAACTAAATTAGATTTAAAAATAATTTTGTGGCAATTTGATTAGAAAATCAAAGAGGAATGCATGGTATTCTTGATGCCAAGAAACCTGATTTGTAATGAGTTTTTAAAGAAGGGAATTCTCATGTTCCCAGAAATCGCTTAAGAGATTTGTTTACAATGTTAATGGATTAGATGGGAACTATCCTTGAGCACACTGTTCTGTACTAACATACTTGGTAGCTGGCGCCTCCTTTGAATAAAGAACCAAGTAGAAACATGGGGCTCCTGAGACTGATGGGTGGCTTTAACTTTGACCTTGTGGTTTTAGTAGGTTTCTTTTCCCTTAATGTTATTTTTATGTCTTCTAATTTTAGGTTCACTATGAGTGTGGATATGTTATATAATTGTGGCTTTGCTATGGTCACTGCTTGACGTAACAATAATTACCAAAACAAACCCTAAGGCAGTTGTTCATATAAGTTAGACTCATCTTTCATTAGAAATTTTGCATAATCTATTTTTAATTTATGCCCTTTCATGTGGGTTGAAACTAGGCTTAACATCCATCTCCCTACTCTAAAGAAAGCTATGAAGCTCATGAAAGACTCTTTGTTCAGGGTATGCCTTTAACTTTTTGATTCTATCTTTGTAAAATTTCTCTGTGAAGACTATTTTTAATTCTATTCTTTCTTTCATATGCAAGTAATATAATTCCTTTGCTTTATTTTAGAAATGTATTGAATGTATCATACCCAGTAAAATAAGAGTCTTCTTTTGTAAATAATAGTTTTAATTACTTTGTGGTGAAAAATCACTCTCATATTTGGCAAATTATAGGTAAAATTGGATTTCATTTTTCTAGAAGGTATAATTGACTTATGGAAGCTATCTAAGAGTCATATACAATATTAATAGTAAGAGTCACACGTTTTAAGAATGTGGCTTATAAAAAACCCACTCCCAAGTGTGAAAATAAATGAAGACCGCTGAAATGAGAATAGGTATAGGCTATTTGTTTAAAGCTTGCTATAGCAAGGGGGTCAGCCACCTTCATTTGCATTTGGCAGAAACTCAAAGGCAGGTAGTGAAGTGGAAAAGCTTTATGGGGGGAATAAAGGTAAGCCTTCAGGTCTGCCCTCATTGGAGGCTGTTGGCAGGGGAAACTGGAAGTCTATTAGCTAATGGGGCATCCTATAAGATTGGTTAAGGAGCAATATTTGGCTTTCTCCTATTGATGACAAGTTGGAATTGGGAACAAATATTAAAGAAGCTGTCAATTATTGATTAAGTTTTGACCATTTTTGGACCAAGTGCTACAGAGATTGTGGTTTGGTTACAGGGGTCCTGGACTGGTTACAGTAGGTTATAGGTCAGAGTTCTATTTTAATATGTAATCTAGCATTTGTGCATCTTATGTCCACTCTCTTACAAGGAGCCAGAAATATCTCTCAGCCTATGAGAAAGTACAGATAATTCACAGGAACTATCTTAAAATTTGGGATAATCTTCAAATCATCATATTGTTCTAGGTATTTTTTCTTTTTGTCAATAAAGAAAAACGTAGTTGATTTGCTCCTTTTTCCAGTTAAGGAGAATTTTTGACAACTAGTCTATAGTTGTAGAGTCAAAATTAATTTTTGATTTAGTAATATCCTAAATCAGTAAAATAATTTAATCACAAAAAGGCCCTTCCTTGCTTCTGTGAAAGTATGAAGATCCTCTCATCTGTTTCAAGATGTGTAAACACAGTGTACTTTGAATTTCTTATAAGAAAACTTCTACTGAATAAAACCAAGCAAAGCCTATTCTCCGATTTTTTATTTTATTTTGCTTTGGCCTGATGTTACCAGTGAACCTTATGCAAACTGCTAATACATTTACTCTTCAATGTAAAAATGCTCCCAAATGCTACACTCTTGGCACTGGATCTAAAAATCTGTTGTGTTTGATATAGGTAAATACAAATGCAATTTTAAAAAGGTGTATACAGGCAAATTATGCTAATGGAGTTCCACTTTCTTGACCTAGAACATTCTGGCATGGCAGTTAATGGTAATTAATAAGTGATAAGCAAAACAATTAAAGTTAGTCTGCAGCTAACCTCAGCAGACTGCTTATGTTGCTCTGACTTCCACCAATCAGTCAAGCTAATTAGGAGGATCAGACAGCCATTAGGAGCTTTATGTCTGTGAGACAAATGGCATGTTATAAATGGTATAGAGGTAAAGGGACTGCACTGAGGTGTGAATATCCCAAAGGCAGAAGCCAACAGCAAAAGAGAAAGTGCTTCTTTGATTGTTTTCTCATAGGCTACTATTTGCACCTTTTTCTAATAACGTACTATTCAAATTTTATATACGTGGCTCAAAGGAAGTACTGTATATAAATACTATAATTATTCAATTTTGTCTTTTAAAGTGGAAAATATGTTAAATGTTAATTCTATTTATGCTTTCATGAATATTTAGGTAGCTTATAAACAATACGCAGCATCTACCTTACCTCTGTAGCCTCTCTTTTTTACAATGAAGAATGTACATTGGTTTACTTGCATTTTTCTCTATAGAAATCATTGGCAATGAGAATGAAACTCATTCTGCCCAGTACTGTATGGGTGATCAATAATTAGTAATTAGAAAACATAGCTTTCCAGTGCATTGTTGAACATTATTGAGCTATGATGTTTTCGATAAAATAATTTCCATTTTGCGTGTGGCAAATTTATATTAAAGACACTACATATGTTCTTGGCATTAGCTCCCAACTCTGAACTTTGCAGTAAATAGAGACAAGGTGTTAATTAAGAGAACTGCCAGACCAAATGAATAATGGAGTGCTGGAAATAGCATGGGTAAAAGCTTGACCTTCTGCATTGAAGAGGTTCTCTAATAATGAATCTCAATTTTTGGACTATGACTGCAAAATAATGAGAATGTGGAAGGGTAAAAAGGATAGTGGGCTCTCTGTTAACTCATTCAGCTTCTCCTAATTAGTTTTTAAATACTGTCAAGCAATGTTTAATGAAAGGCTTTTCAGGAATATGAAATGAATAAAGGTCACAATACATACAATTTCTTCAACCCCAAAGGCTGTCAACTAAATATTAAGTAATAATAGATATTTTGTAAGACCCTTCCTAAATCATGTGCATTAAGAAGCAGCATTAAAAAAGTAGGCTCTCTCTGACACTCAGCCTGGCCAAGTTAACTCAGCTACCTCAGACCAGGGGAGACGACTGGGCTAGGGCAGTAGGTAGGAGTTCAGGAGAGTGTCAATGACAATCCAAAGACAGCCATCTTTGATTTACATGCATCCTGCAGAGAGGGCTGTGTGTCTCAGCAACTTAGTTCAGGGCAGTTAGAATCTGAAACCTTTAACCAGGCAATTCTGTTCCTCATTCTAACTTGACAGCTAAGTTGGGAAGTCTTTCTTGACTATGAGATTACTCCTGCTTGATAAAGTATTCAGTCACCATCTAGTCAGGATACTGAATCATACATTTTTAAGGTTTTAAATATCTTTGGACATCATTGTTTGTAAAGATGCTTCTGAAGCTACTAAAGACCTCAGGCCATGAGAGTAAGAAACAGTGAGGCCAATACTACTAATGAGTTAGTGGCCTTAATTAAAGTAGCTTTTTCTTTGGACAATTTGCCTTCTTTTCTGGGAAGGCTCCAGGTTGAACAGAGAATAAGACAGGAAAATTTTACTGTAAAAATGAGTGATGTTTATCAAAGGCCTACTATGGACATGCACTGTTGTAAGTCCATGTTAAATCTTCATGACAACTTTTTGAAGTAAGAGCAATTATTCTACCGATTTTACAGATGAGGAAGCTGAGGCATGAGAGATAAAGTAATTTCTCCAAGAACAGTATTACATCCAAGTCCCTAGTCTTAGACATTAATCTTGGCACAGGATGTCATAGTGATCTATTGCGATTCCCTGTTTTCACCTGAGCTCCAGACACTGTGATTTTGTTTTCTCCAAGGTATTTTACTAAGCTCGAGTAGTAACATATGTCCAGGCTTATAGAAATAGCTAGCTGTTTCCACCCAACTTCAATACGCCTAGGTGGATAAACTGAGCAGTCACACACTCAGACAGAAGCATATGTATTGTAATGAGGAAGAAAACAGTGCCTTTCATCCACACTGGGTCCCAGGATAGGGATTTTTATAACTGGGACTGTTCTTCCAAGTTGATTGTTGTCTTAGTCCATTTTATGCTGCTACAGCAGAGTATTTGAGACTGAGTAATTTATAATGAATAGGCATTTATTGCTAACAGTTCTGGACTCTGGAAAGTCTAAGATTGAGGGGCCGGCATTTGGCCAGGGCCTTCTTGCTTCATCATCCCATGACAGAAGGTAGATTAGTAATTTTAGTCTATTTTCTTTCTTTTTGTTTTAAAACACCCAGCTACTTAATTGTCCATCTTCCCCAGGAGTGCCCTGTGAACTTGGAGACCTACTTTCCTATAGTTTCTTGTATCCATAGTATATTTTATATCTATGGTAGGGTTCGTAGATAAAGATGCAGTACCAGTTAAATTTACTTTCAGAGAATTTCAGACCAGGCATCAAATATTTTTGTATGTTGAATCTGGCAGCCATATTCTATGACTAGTTCATTGGAAATGAGGGAAGGGGTGAGTTACTTCTTATTAGGCAAACCACCTTGTTTATATAGACTAATGTAATAACACTAGAAGCCAAAATGTTCCCGTGGTTAACATCACAGATGAATTCAAAGTTTTTTCTAACTCATTAATTTAAAACTGCATATTCTAAACTAATTTTATTCAGAGTATAAATCTAAACATATTTAGTATGATTCCTATGGTTTCTTTCCCCAGGGTAAGATTATCACTAGAATAGTTTTTAGAAAGTTTCTCTTATCATTTGAAATTAAAATGTGCCATTAAAGACAAATTTTCTTAAGTACTAAAACTTTTAAATTTAAATTCTTAAATAGAAACCTTTCTGTCTGGGTGTAGTGGCCCACACTTATAATGCAAGCACTTTTGGAGGCTGAGGCAGGAGGATTGTTCATGCCCAGGAGTTCAAGACCAGCCTGGGTAACATAGTGAGACTACGTATCCACAAAAAAAAACACAAATATACAAAACCTGGCTGAGTGTGGTGCCATGTGCTTGTAGTCCTACCTACTTGGGAGGCTGAGACTGAAGGATTGCTTGAGCCCAGAGCCAGGAGTTTGAGGCTGTAGTGAGCTAAGGTTGTACCACTGCATTCCAGCCTGGGGAGCAGAGTAAGACCGTGTCAAAAAAATAAAAAGGAATTTTTCTAAAGCGTATTTCACACTAGATTATCCACTTGAAGGTGGATATATTGAACATGACTTCCTCTGGAAAAATTAGTGTTATTATTAATATAAATTATTTCAACTTTTAATATGTGAGCTATCCCCAAAATCTGGTCATATGTATAGAACTATTTTTTCCTATCTGTAAACAGTCTCACTGTGTTATGTTGTTGTGATTTTTGCATGCTGCCATTTGCCATCCTCTGTGAACACCTCTGGGAGATATATTTCATCACCAGCAGTGAGCCTTAACTCCTGAGTTGTAGCCTTAATTTCAAAACAGTTGTATGGGTGAAGAACTGAGGGAAGCCCATTTATGGATTCAAGTGCATTGCTTTGTGCCAGCTATTTTTCTTGTATTTACTTCAGAGGCCTGCTTGCACTTCCAGGACTGTGCTTTGTTCTTAATACGTAAGCTTTGCTAGGTATTGAAGTGCTGCTCTGCGTTTGTCAGTACTACTTCCCAAGATGTGTTCTACAGGACGAAAGTTCTACAAAATGTTAATAAGTGCATCAAAAAACATTCCATGATTGAAATGTCTGGGAGACAGTGTGCTAAAAAATGTTATGCTTGTAAAAAGTTAGTCTTCTTTAAGGGGATTTTTATATGCTAACCAGGAATATAAAGCCTCTGGTGTTTAAAATGGCATATAGCACATTTTGATCTTATCTGTGCAAGTAGTCACTTTGGTGGAAGATCTCACTGGACATATTGTGGAATTTTGTTATGACTTACAGTTTCCAGGTTAACATGGGAGTTTTACACAGAAATAAAAATCTTAAGCATGACATAAGTTTTTCTACTCTAAAAACTCAGGGGAGAAAGAAAAGAAATGTGAAATGATGTATAATAGGGATAAAATTAATATCCTTCATGTATTCAAATCATTACTCTCTGGAGATAGTTCTTTGAAAATAATAAATAGCAAGTGTAGAAGTCTTTAGGATATTAATTAGGGGACAAGTTCTCCTTTAGAAGTAAGGGGTTAAGTTTCTGAATGCTAATGCATTAAAAAGGAGTGACATGTCAAGGTTTACAACCCATAAAATGTAATAGCAGAACTTTTTCCTGCTCTCTGGACAAATTCAATGGGAAAATAAAACAAAAGTAAAATAGAATTAAATGCTTCAAATAGAAACTTCAGGAAACAGGCCGAATATTAAACTTGTTTCTTTTTCCTTTTGAAATTGCCACTTTTTCTCTCTTTCTGCCCTTAAAAGTTGTTTAGATGAATATTATTCTTGTAATCAAATGTCTTGATATTATTTTGACATTTTTGGTAGGCTTTACTACTAAGCATTGAAGGAAAGGACTTTTCCATTTGTTGAAAGGAACACATTAATATTTAGCTTAAACATGTGTGCCATTTGCCTTTGCCTAAAGACTCACACATATTAAAAATGTATATTTTTATTACTTCTATTACAAAACAACTAATCATATTTAACAATGTCCTCCATTATCTGTTCTTTCTGATGGCTTAGGATCAATGATACTTATATTTCTGTAACTTAGCATAACTGATAAATTATAACTTGGATATTTAACATAATCTGTGTTATGTTTAATTTAATCTGTATTTAGACACTCGTTACAGACACAAATCGATATTACTGGACACTATATATTAAGTAATTTGTGTGGACAGGTTAATTTTAATAATTGCTAACACATATGTCAGCTATGCTTCTCAAATGTTTTACATAAAATATTTAATTTTCACACCAATGTGAGGTGGATACTTTCATTATTTTCGTTTTACAGATGAGAAAATTAAGGCATATTTGTCCAAAGTCACACGTAAGTGGCAGAGAATGGACATGAACCCAAGTAGTCTGATTCCAGAGGCTGCTCTTAATAGCCATTAAGAATGGAAAGATGAGAATGATACTTGGGTTATTTCATGAGACTGTGATTCTGCACTTTGACAACCTTCTAGAGGGTTTTCCTAAAGCAACAAAATCAGTGAACTGAGTATTATCTTCTTCACTAAAATAAGTAGATGAGGTCTGGCATCTCAATTAATATTAGTGAAGTGCTGACTTTATCTGTAGCCAATGTCTTTATTTTCTGGAGTAAGAACAAAGAGTATCCTAAATCCTAAATGGGGTATGGGCTCTGTCTCACTGTTCTTTAATATCCAAGTGCTTAGTAATTATACGGCAATCACTTGCAGAATGGTCTTCACTTTATTGCTGAAATTGAGGCTCAGGGAGTTGAAGACCTTGACCAAGGTATCATAGTAAGTGGCAAAAATTCCACCCGTGGTTGCAGGTCCACTTCATTTTTCACTCTGCTACACAGACACTCAGCATTCATTTAGTGTGTTAATAATTCACAGAAATTTTAAATCATTGGAATTAATGAAAACCATATTTATTAGCATTTCTCAGGCCCATTGTGATCATACTAGAATATATGCAAATATATTCATTATAGTGGCTGAAAGAGCTGATCTTGCTAGTGGTTCCTAAACAAATGTCTCTCTAGGTGTGTTAGAGCCATATTCCCAGTAGGCACTTTGTCTCTTCCTCGCAGAACATCCCTATGTTAATGCAAGTTGGACAAATCCTCTCCTTAGCATCCTAAGCAGAGTCTTAAGTTGCAAATGAATGCTTCTATTTTCCTTTGAAGAAGCTAATGAATTATAATAAACTCTTCAGTGTTTATAGGCCCATATATCCTAACCTCTTTCCTGACAATGTATTTTTCCAAGTCACTTTGAGAAGTACTTGTTTCCAAACAAAAACCATTTATATGGAAATGTACTGTTAAAAATTAAACTGAGGTTCATTAAAATTTTTTAAAGCATTTATTTGAGCAAACTTATGAATTGGGCAGCTGCAAATCATGGTTTGTGGTTGTGGCTCTACTGAAAGGACTTGAAAAAGCTTTTATAAAGTAAAAATGGAGACAAAGCAAAAAAAAATGGTTATAGTTACATAGTTGCTTTAGTTGGACTATATAGGTGGTAAGTTCTATTTATGTAATTAGAGGTAAATTAGTGGTTTCTCATGATTAAGTTTAGATTTTGTTTTCCTTTAAGTCAATCATTTGCAAGAAACGTATTTGAGTCTGGTTTTGGTTTGCTTGGGTAGAAACCCAGGGCATTAAAACCACTTCAGTCTAATAGCCTTCTGTTTATTTTAAGACTTTCTACACGTCTTATCAACCTGCAACATTTTTTTCTGACTCCGACAGATGGAGAATAACCTGCATTTTGATAAGTCTTTTTCATTTTTCTTTCCTTGCCTACCTACTATTGCTGATGTAATCATCTTCATATATACATGAAATATATATATACACACACACTGTATATGAGCAAAATATATATATATATATTATATATATATATATATATATATATACACAGCTATATACAAAGACACATGCGTATATATATACATATATTTTACTTTTGGCCAACATTTATAGGTGCTTGTTCTTTGATGCCTCTGGGTCTTATCCATGCTGATATTAAGAAGGCCAAAAATGCAGTCATCACACTTGAACATTTCTTTATTGGTAAAGATTTTGGAAACAAAATGCTTGTCTTTTTCTTTTTTAGGCAGAAATGTGTGCAAAAGATTTCTGGAATGTACTACGTATAATAAAGTGTTTTAGTGTCATTGACTTTGCAGCCAGACTAAACTTGGATTAGAACTTTGGCTCTAAAAAATTACCATGTGACCCTGAACAAGTTACTTAGCTGTTCTACACCTTAGTTTCCTTATCTGTAAAGTGGTGTTAATAATCAAATTTGTCTCATAGGCCTGTGAGAATTAAATAAAATAATGCATGAACAGTGCTCAGAATAGTACCAGCTTGTACTACATGTAAGTGTTAATTACTTACATCTTCCATACTGACTGATACAATAAATAGATTTTATCAGATCTCCTAAGTGGAAAGTGGAAAGTAGGTCCAGAAATTACGGTGAAATATTCCCAATATAATAGGAAAAAGTACTTACTGAAAAGACATATCTATATGAATTTTGCAAGCATGTAAATGTCAGTGGTACCGGGTACCCCATTCAATACATACATACACACACACACACACACACACACACGGAGCAAAATTGCTAAGTACAGCAACAACAATAACAAAGAAAATAATTTAAAGACTGCCATATTATATGTTGGGAGCTAAGATCTTTATAGTCACGTGTACTTAGGTGTGATTTAAGCCTCTAGTTCTACTTGCCACATTAAATTGGAATTATAACTCTGCTTGTTAATACTAATATAATATTTTGTTTTTGTGGCTGCAGTCATGTATTTGTTAACTGCCTACAACCTATACTACAACTAAATGAGGAAAGTGAGAAATAATTTTTATTTGGGTAAGGAAGATGGCTGGTGGTAGGCACTGTTCCCTTGTTTTTTATTCTTGCTAGAGAGTGACAGACAACCTAAACTTGTAGGTACTGCTTTCCCTGCAGTCCTCCTCAGCTTTTCTATGCTTGGCTTTCCTCAGAAATATATTTTCTTGTTTTAGCAAGCTCATGGGTGTATATACATTTATAGGCTTATTTTAATACTAGCATCCAAAAGTCCACTAGGCGGTTTCCAGTTTAAAAAAAATAGCTTCACGTCTGTAATCTCAGCACTTTGGTAGGCTGAGATGGGTGGATCACCTGAGGTCAGGAATTCAAGACCGGCCTGACCAACATGGTGAAACCACGTCTCTAAGAAAAAATACAAAAATTAGCCAGGCATAGTGGTGGATGCCTGTAATTCTACCTGAAATTACACTCGGGAAAATAGGAGGCTGAGGCAGGAGAATCGCTTGAGCCCGGGAGGCAGAAGTTGTAGTGAGCTGAGATCATGCCATCTTTGCACTCCAGCCTGGGCGACAGAGCAAGACTTCATCTAAAAAAAAAAGAAAAAACTGCTGGGGATGTAAATGCTACATTGCTCATCTCCTAACCTAGTTAGTCTGTTGCAAACACTTTGTGGAGAAATTACTTATGAAAT
Organism: Cebus imitator; assembly: GCF_001604975.1. NCBI lineage: Eukaryota > Metazoa > Chordata > Mammalia > Primates > Cebidae > Cebus > Cebus imitator. The sequence continues at coordinate 3,828,954 of NW_016107340.1, read as the reverse complement.
TCTCTAAAAACCACTTGAATTTTAAGGTTCCCTTTTCTTCAAGATAAGGTGACCACATTTTCCAAATAAGAATTATTAGTTATGACTATGTAAAGATTTTGCTTCTGAGCATGATAAGCACTCTCAAAAGTGATGTATTAGACACTTAAAAATATTTTCGAGTATTATGGCAGTTGTTTCCAAACTTGTGTGGTCGAGTGGTAGGGATCTGAAGCAGGACTTCTAAAGGAACTGTAAGGAGTAGAGAGGTTAAATTACCAAATGGTCAGGGGCTTAAGGCCTGCCTCTTAGTCTTCTATGAGAATAAGTGGGCTTTTATTTGTTCTTCATGTTGGGTTTTTTTTTTTTTTAAAGAAAAAGAGATATAATTCGCATAATTTAAAATTCATCATTTGAAAGTGGTTTTTCAGTATTCAGTGGTTTTTAGTTTATTAACAAGATTATGTATTGATCACCATTATCTAATTCCAAGGCATTTTCATCTCACAAAGAAACCCTGTACTCATTAGCAGTCACTTCCTATTTTCCCCTTCCACCAGCCCCTGGCAATCACTAATCTACTTCCTGGATTTGCCTATGCTGGGCATTTCATAAAAATTGAATTATATAATATGTAGTCATTTGTGTCTTATTTATTTCACTTAGCATGATGTTTTCAAGGTTCACTGTATTGTAGTATGTATCAAAACTTTATTTTTTATGGCTGAATAATCCATTCTATGCATGTACCACCTTTTATTTATCCAGACATCAGTTGATAGACATTTAGGTTCTTTATGGTATTTTGGCTGTTAGAAATGCTGTTGCTATGAGCACTTTTCAGTATAAACATATGTTTAACTTCTCTTGGGTGTACACCTAGGCTTGGAATTGCTGGGTCATATTGAAATGATGTTGAACTTTTTCAGGAACTGCCAAATTGTTTTCCACAGTGGCTGCACCATTTTCCATTCCTACTGGCAATATGTGGCGAATTGAGAATAAACAATTTGGGGAAGGAAAATGGAACTAAGTACAGTTTTTTTTCCAAAATCCTCTAATTTATGGGTAAAAATGTGAAACTATTTGAAATCAAGATGATCTAATATCTAGGACATAGGTCTGTTAACTCTTCACCATCTTTAGGACTTTTCATGGTGTTGATACCTAACTTTTTGTGTTGTATATGAACTTCTCTAGTCAGGTTGAGGATAATAACAGTTCAAATTTTGTGGATTAGCTCACTCGGTCTATTCTTTCTTCTTGCCCAATAATATTCTCTCTACTTCGGTGAATATTACTTAATTCTATTAATTACAAGACTCAACTTAGATGTTGTAAAAGTCTTTCCTGACTAATCCAACTTCTGGATAGATACAACTTTTATCCATCTAATACCTGGTCTACCCATTTTTGTCTTAATCAGACTGTCTAATACCAACCATTTTGTTCATGAATATATATGCTTTGTAGCTCTGAAGACAGCACTGCTCGTGTTATTTCTTTTGCTTTTCCAAGTCATATATTCTTATTTTTTATTACTGTATGTTCAGTAGTGAGATGATTGGTTTTAAAAGATTCTTAGGAATTGCAATTTTTTGAACACTTCTTATGTGCTAGATTCTAAATTAGAGGGTTATCAGTTAATCTTCATCACAATCTTATGAACTGGCTATTTGTAAATTTTTTGTTCTTTTGGAGATATTGAAGCTTAGATAGATGTTCCCCAATTCACATGGCCAGTAAATGACAGAGGTGGGGATTGAGTCCAGAACTGACTCCACCATGTTCTAGAGATTTGTTAAATCTTAAAGGTTTCAATAAGCTATTTAGAAAAAATTTTAAAAACACAGTAGATTTTTATGCATCTGGAATTCTTTAAATATGGGGAGTCCTAGAAGCAGGGGAAACAACTCTATATGTCTTTGAGACTCTTTGCAGTGTTTAGAATATAAGCTTAACAGGTGATGCTAGGTCCTTTTTATTTTGTATTCAACAGAAGCTACTGAAGGGAAAAAAGATATGATTTTGAATATTGACCTAAAGCTATTAAACGCTGATTTTCTTTACAAAGTATTAAAAATTCTAGATCAGTATTTACAATCTAGCAAGTGTATATACTATAAAGCACCTATCTACTGCAGTATAAACATAGTTTTCACAGTGACCAAAGATAATTTTCCAATGTTATTGTAAGCATGGTGACACTGTTTTTCTATCATCTTTGGTTTGTAATGATGACTCATGAAAGTCTAGACATATAAATACAAATATCAACATAATTCACATATTAATAATTTTGAAAAAAACAAGGAAATCACCCAGATATTGTAGAAACAGCATTGTACTTGGAGGAGGGAGATCTGGGTTTTGTCCTCGTGTTGCCATGAGGCAGGTATGTAGATTTGGATACCTTTTCAATCTCTCTAGAGCCAAGTCTCTTCAGTAATAAAATTGTAGGGCTAGATCAGGTGGTCGACAGGGTCTTTCCAATTTTAAGGTTAATAGTCATCATAGTGAGGGAATACTAGAGAACAAACACTGCACTAGAGAGGTTGTGTATGCTCTGAGCTGCCTTTTAGAAAATTGGCAATAGTCTCTAAATCAATCATAAACGAGAGGACAGAGCTGCAATGTATGAATTGAAATGCTTCTTAGTCTTAATTTTTGGGTGTGTTTCTGACACTTCAGACTGGTTAAAATGGCTCCGAGTGCCCTAATGCCACACAAAGCTCGCATCAGTCTAATTATAAAACCTTCACAGATGTGCATGGGAGAGATTTTTCTGTGGAAGTTGGAGAAATGAAACCATAAATGCCTTCCAGCTGGCATTCTTAAATGTTCTTCATCTTGTTGGAGACATGTTCAGGTTAATTTCAGTTGATGACTGATAGCTCATCCAAATGTTACTCAAGGTAATGTGAAGCAATTTTTCTCTCTTTGTGATGAACTCAGCTAAGAAGATGATTACTGAAAAACATGTAGCTAACATTTGTCAATTAAAAAAATGATATTAAAAAATTACAAAACTATATAATCTTTTAAAAAGAAGAAAAAAACTCAAGGTCAGGATGTACAAAGCATAAGGCTAATTACACACATGCATATGGTGTACATTCTAGTTAAGTACTGAGGGAGTTAACACCTTCGAGCCCAGTTGGTTTAGGTCATGCCATTTACATCCTGCTGTTCACAATAATGTTGGTAAGAAATGGGCTGCCTGCTATCACTAAATGCCAGCTGTAGACCATATGGCAAAAAGACAACATCAAATTGAAAAAAGTAACTATCTCAGGATTTAACAAACTTGATAGTTTAAGACATGCAACCTATTACACATTTCCTAATCCTTTTAAATTCCTGTTCTAGTCCTTGCATTGTGACTGGCTGCATTTTAGCTGTGTCTTGTGAATGTGAAGACAAAGAACATGTGTCTTAGTTTGTATTTTGTTGCACATAATAAAATACCTGAAACTGGGAAATTTACAAAGAAAAGAAATTTATTTCACACAGTTATGAAGACTAGGAAGTCCAAGATTGAAGGGTGTATCTAGTGAGACCCTTTTTGATTGCAGGGACTCTCTGAAGAGTCCCAAAGAGGCTTGGAGTATCACATGGTGAGGAAGCTAAGCATGCTAGCTCAAGTCTCTCTTTATCTTCGCATAAAGTCAGCAGTCTTACTCACATGATAGCCCATTAATCCATTAACCTATTAATGGATTAAGCCATTCATGAGGGCAGAGACCTCATGACCCAATCAACTCTTAAATTAATCACCTCTTAAACATTGGGTTTAAATTTCAACATGAGTTTCGGAGGGGACAAATATCGAAACCTTAGCAGACTGTTAACAGAATCACATAAACTGGAATCTATGTTCATTATTTTGGATGATGTCCTTCATTACATGATAGCCACTCTCTTTGTGGATGTCGGAATTTCAGAAAGAAAAAGAATTTAATTATGATGGTTAGTTGAGAAATTGTCTTAGTTTACAACTGATAAGCAGATTCAGTGCTTTGTGATTAAAAATAATACATTTCTAACAAAACAATACATGTTTTAGGAAAAATTAAATATATCATAAATGTTATTTTGTTTGTAATTGGTTTGTTGCCCTAACCACTCCACTCATCAAATTTTTAATGTAAATTTCATAATTATTCCACAAATCTTTCTGTATACACATACTATAAGTAACATATTTTGCACAATCTAATGACTGATTTCCTCTTCTGTAAAATTAGCCTACATGCTTCGAAGGTCCGTGCAGCTCTAGCAGATTATGGTTCTAAAGTACCCGATTCACAATCAAGTTAAAGATTCAAAATGAAAGAACTCGTCCCATTTTCTCATTTCTACAAAAAATTGTTTGGAGTTTTGGTGGATTTTCAAGTGTGTTTTCAGGCTGTTTTCATCTGACTTCAAAAGCTAGTCCCAGACTTAGCTTTTACTGATTTCAAAAAGGCATCACTATATAATATTGGTTAAAATTACTTTTTTGTCAAAGAAAATTTAATAATATCAAATTCTACCTGGATATTTCAGAACATCATTTTCAAGATAAATGTTTAGAAATTTCTACTTTATAGCTTTAAAAATATTATCCACTGGAGTTTTCCTGCAGCTCACATTTAAATATGTAAAATAGAAGCCCCTTGAGGCTATTTGCATCTGAGCAGAATTTTTAAAATTTTTTGGTTTGTGAGCAGCAATGAAGTTTTGAAAGCATTTAAAGTTAAACTGAATTCATTTAAATTGCATTAGGGTTTTGTAAAATCTCTTTATAGTTTTATATTTAAACCCCATGATGAAAAGCAATCTCAGGTATCAGAACATCAGGAAGAATGGGTGTAAAAATGAGGGACATAGCCCTGGGTAAAAGACCTTTTAGTTATATAGCAGAGTGAAAAATTCAGCTTAGAAGCCTAAACTTAAAGTTGGAGCTAACAGCTGATTCATTGAAAAGTGTTACTCAATTTTGATTTGAATGTAAACTACTTAAGGACTTCAAATGAGAAAGAGAAATTGTCGTTAAGGAACACAGTAAGAATTATGATAAAAATTCATTATTGAATTTCAATAAAGTCATTACTCATTTCCGTTTTTGTCAAACAGTTTAGAGAATGGTAGGACAACTGTTCTACTATAATGCATGTTTGTAAATACCACTGGCAATATATGTTAAAGATTTTAGATCGTAAAAATAAATTAATTTTGTTCTCTTACGCCATTCTCCAATAAAAAGAACCAGGGATCTTTGGAAAAATACTTGTTTCTGTGGCTGACGCAAGGAACATATAAGAAAAGTCTACGATCTTTTAGTCTTCTTCTCACCTACTGCCTATAAAAAATACTCAAAAAACAAAACCATGGAGGGGTTTTCAAAGGGACACAGGAGACAAGCTCAGTGGGCTTCCAGTGGCCAAAGCTAAAAAATTTGAACAACAAAATACATAACATAGTATTGGATTTATAGCCCAATGTATAAAACAAATACACATACTTACATAAGTACATATAAGAATATGTGAGTAGTACTTCTATACATAAATGAATAAATCAGTAAATAAATGAAGCAGAAACAAATCTCCTTTACAAAATAAGTCCAAGTAATTTATGTAACATGTAACTTTACAGTAAAGAAAGCTGGCAAATACTGTCTCAGTCAGTTGATCAATTATTGACATCACCAGGGATAAGTTGTATTGATAACATGCACCCCTTGATATGTTGTGATAAAAAAGGCACTTCCCCTTTGTGATCTTGCTTTCTCAAACCCATAGTTTCAGTCTAAGAAAGAAAATATTAGATGAACCCAATCTGAGGGACATTCTATAGAATATATCACCAGTAATTCTCAAAACTTCCAAGATCATGAAAAATATGGAAAGTCTAAAAAGAAACTTTCGCAAACCAGAGAAGATGAAGGAGTCATGATGACTAAATGTAATACATACCTGGGACTAGATCCTGTAACACAAAAGAAAATAGGACAATAGGAGGAAAAAAATGAATGAATATTGAATTAAGTATGGAGTTTAATTAATAATAACGTATCAGTATTGTTTATTAGTTGTGCCAAACATACAATACTAATAAGATACAACAGTAGGGGAAACTACCTGTGGGGCACATGGGAACTCTCTTATTTTTATAATTTTTCTGTAAATATAAAACTATTCTAAAATGAAAAGTTTAATATTCTTGAACTGTGGTTGACCAAGTGTAACTGAAACCACAGAAAGCAAAACCATGGATAAGAGGAGATTACAGTATAATTAAAAATCACATTATATGTTAATTTATGGGGATAAATGAGATTATGTTTTACATTTACTTTTTGAGGATAAGGATTCTCTAACCTATAGAAACTTCCTCCAGGAACCAATACATTATTGAGAACTCAAGAATAAAGATGATAATAATTGCGAAGTGATACTAATAATGGTATACATTTTAAGCCTTTTACAATTCACAACTTGCTTTCATAAATTTTATCATGTTAGAGAATGAGTGATGACTCTATAGAGCACTTTGAGCTTTGTGGCGGGGGAAGTATAAATTGGAACAAATTATTTATCTGATACTCATATAAACTATAGCCTTCTTGCAAGTCTTCTATTGCCTAGTTATTCCAAAAGCCTTTGTAAATAAGATGTGATGAAATAGAAAATGCCAAAAAAAAAAAAAACCCAAAAAACAAGCAACATACCTTTTGGAAGCTTTAGAGAACACATAATCAAATCCCTTTATTTTTAAATGGAAAGCAATTCATGTTTTAAATTGCATGCTGTTCTGAGTAATGTGATGAAATCTCATGCCAACCTGCTCTGTACTCCCTGGGTTGTGAATCATCTCTTTGTACAGCATGTCCATGCTGTTTATCTTACCTGCTCATTAGTCACTTAGTAATTAACCATCTTGGTTATCAGATCAACTGTTGAGCATCACAGTGCCTCTGTTCAGGTAATCCTTATTTTACTTAATCGTGTTCCCAAGTAGCGATGCTGGCAATTCAGATATGCCAAAGGGAAGCAGCCAAGTGCTTCTTTTAGTGAAAAGGTGAAAGTTCTTAATAAGGAAAGAAACATGATCATCTGACAAGGTTGCTAAGAGCTACAGTAAGAGCAAATATTCTATCAAGTTGTAAAGAAGAGAAAACAAATTTGTGCTAGTTTTGTTGTCACACCTCAAAATGCAAAAGTTACAGCCCCAGTGCATAATAAATGTTTAGTTAAAATGGAAAATGTGTTTATATAGGGTTTGGCACTATTTGCAGTTTCAGAATTCCACTGGGTGTGTTAGAACATATCCCCCATGAATGGGGGGCGCTTTATAGCTGTGACCTTAGGAAGGTTAAGCATAATTATCCAGCTTGTTTGGTTTCTCTTGCCTTGGTCAAACCAAGAGCTCCATATGCTGAGTAACATAAGTTATATTTGATGAGCCACCCTAATAAAGAAAGATAACAGTACTGAAAATATTTTTCACATACACATTATTTGGCTGCAGACATGGGCTGACATACCTCAATAAGGCAACGCTGTGGACAGTAAATTTGCTGAATATTTATTTTCCTAAGTACACACTTCCTGAATATGAGTGAGTGATAAATTATTTTTAAAGAAATTTGTACTTTAGCCCACTTTTGAAATAAATCAGTGGTAGAGTAAGAAGAAAACTAAAGCCAAAATGCAAATGCACTTGTGAGACAGATTGACAGTGGTGGAAACTGCTGTGAGCTTTCTCTGTAGATTAAAAAAAGAGATACAACTGACATATAATATATTGCACATTTTAAAGTGTACAATTTGGTAAGTTTTGACATATGTATGCAACTATGAAACAATCACTGCAATCAAAATAAGGAATGTATCCACTAGCCCAAAGTGTCTTTGTGCCCACTTGTAATCTCCCCCTCTTACCCTTCTCCATGCCTCCTTCATTCTTTTTTGCCCTAGTTTTATTGAGGTACAATTGACAAATAAAATTACATAAGTTAAGGGATATGATGTGATGATTTAATATACATATACTGTGACTTGATTCCCACAATCAAGTTATTTGACACATCTATCATCTATCACCTCATGTAGTTACCAGTGTGCTGTTCGTTTGTTCTGTATACCACTTCCATTCTTGTCCCAAGGTAATCACTGGTATACTTTTCCTGACTTTGGATTAGTTTGCATTTTTTAGAGTTTTCTTAAAAAGAGATTGTACAGCATTTTGTTTTTTCTTTTTTAATCTGCCTGTTTCATGCAGCATTATGATTTTTGAGGTTCATCTTTGTTGTAGCATGTATCAATACTCTGTTCCTTTTTAATACCATTGTATAGATTGAGCATAATTTATATATTCAGTCACCTGTTTATGACCATTTGGGCTGCTTTCCAGTTTTTGACTATTACAAGGAAGGCTTCTATGAACATTCTAATACAAATCTTTGTATGTATGTTGTCTCCTTTTCTCCTGGGTAAAACCTATGTGTGGAATGATAGGATCACATGGTAGGATATGTTTATTTTGTTAAATAAATGGACAAACTCTTTTCCAAAGTAGTTGTATTTTAAACTTCTACTAGCAATGTATGAGCATTCCAGTTTCTTCATATTCTTACCAACAGTTGTTTTAAAATTTAGACATTCTTGTGAGCATGTAGAGATATCTCATTGTGATTTTAGCATGCTTTTCCCTATTAACTAGTGATGCTAAATATCTTTTCTTGAGCTTATTTGCCATTAATATGTCTTCTTTAGTTACGTGTCTGTTAAAATCTTTTGCACTATTGCATCTTCTTACAATTTTTGAGAATTCTTTATATGGTCTATATGCAAATTCAGATGTACTGGGTCTATGGTTTGCAAATATTTTCTCAAAGTCTGTGGTTTGCCTTTTCATTTTCCTAACAGAGTCTCTGGAAACACAGAAGTATTTAAATTTGATTAAGTCTAGTTTACTAATTTTCTATTAGTGATCATGCTTTTGGTGTTATATCTAAAAAAATCTTTAACCCAAGAAAACAAAAATTTCCTTCTCTCCTTTTTTCTAGAAGTTTCATACTTTCAGGTTTTACATATTAGTCTATCAACCATTTCAAGTTGAACATACACAATTCAATTGCTGTGATACATCATATATGGTACAATGACCAGAGCAAAGGTCACATTTTTTTTTACAATATCAATATATAATTGTAACAGTAGCATTTATTATAAAGACTCGGCTTTTTCAACTGAGTTATTTTTGTACTAAGCGAAAACCAGTTGGTTAACAAGTGTGTGCCTATTTCTGGAATTTCCATTATGTTCCACTGACCTATTTTTCTCTCTTGGTTCTAGTATCATACTGTTGTAATTACTGCAGCTTCACAATAAGCTTTTAAATCAGGTAGTGTTAACCCTCCAACTTTTTCAAAGTTGTTTTTGACTATTTTAGATCCTTTACATTTTCATATAAATTTTATAGTAAGTAAAATGTTATTTTGTAAATATTTTTGCTATTAAAAAAAAAGTGTGCTGGGATTTTGACCAAGATGGCATTTTATCTATAGATTAATTCAGAAACAATTGACATCTTAATAATATTGTTTTCCAACCTTCATCTTTCTATTTTTTCATGTCCTCTTTGCTTTTTTTCTCAACAATGTTTTATAGTTTTCAGTGTATAGGACTCGCATATTTTTAGAGGGATAAATTCTTTTCATTTTTCCTATTTTTGTTGCTATTATGAACAACATTTATGAAATTTTTATTTCTAATTGTTGTTAGTTACTACAAATAATGTATTAACCACCATCACCTCTGACAACCACCATCATTATACACTGCTTCTGTGAGTTTCACTCTTGTAGATTCCACATATAAATGAGACCATACAGTATTTGTCTTTCTGTACTGGCTTACTTTACTTAGCATAATGTCCTTCAGGTTTATCCATGTGGTTGCACATAGCAGGATTTTCTTCTTCATGGCTGAATAATATTTCATTATACACACAGACACACACACATATGTATACATGTACCACATTTTTCTTATTCACTCATCTATCAGTGGACATTTATGTTGTTTCCATATCTTGGCTAGTGTGAATAATGTGGCAATGAACATGGGAGTAAAGAGATCTCTTCAAGATAATGGTTTTACTTCCTTTGAATATGTACCCAGAAGTGCGATTGCTGGAGCATATGGTAGTTCAATTTTTAACTTTTTAAACAACCTCCCTGCTGCTTTCCATAGTAGCAGTACCAATATATATTTCTATCAACACCGTACAAGGGTTCACTTTTATCCCTCCACTTTACACTTGGTATCTCTTGTGTTTTTTGTAATAGCCATTCCAACAGGTGTGAGGTGATATCTCATTGTGGTTTTGATGTGCATTTCCCTAATGATTAGTGATGCCAGGTTAAAGGGCCACTTTGGAGGCTGTTAGTTGTCAACCAAAATCTATTCCCCAGTTCTTCCGCAAATATTAGAATTATAGCCAGCCCATGGCTGCCCTGCTAAGCATTACAATTTTCAGCTCTCTTTGGAGTCAGGTATGGTTAGGAGGCTAAGTTCTCACTCTTAGAATGTGAGTCCAAGGGAAGTGTGCCAATTCCAGTACCAGCCTCACACCTGCTCTTTTCCATTCCTTTTTCCCTTCCCATAGCTGGGATATGGATCCAGCTTCAACTTTGCAGAAGGGAGCATGCCATAGGGTAGCAGTTCTCAAACATTTGGTTCTTACAACCCCTTTGTAGTTTACAAATTACTGAGGAACCCGAGTTGTGCTTATGTAGGTTATGTCTATTCACATTTATCATATTGGAAATTAAAACTCAGAAACAAAAATATTTATAGTTCATTAAAAAAACCAATTTTATTTATATAGTTTTATCAAATATATATTTTTGTAAAAATAGTTTTATGAAAATAACTGTATTTGTAAAACAAAACCTTTGAGAAGTGTGATATTGTTTTTATATTTTTACAAATATCTTTAATGTATTCCTTAAAAAAGAGAACTTATATTCTCATGTCTGCATCTAAACTCTATTCATTGTGATATGTTGTTTTGGTTGAAGTATATACGTGAAAAAAATCCAGGTTCACACAAATAGGCATTTGGAAAAAACAGGGGTGCTTTTAAACTTTTGGATAATTGTGGATACTTAAATTTTTTTTTTTTTACCAAAGCTAAACAAGTGGTAGTTTGTTAAAAATTAGTTAAATTGTAGATTCTCAAACCATGTCAATGAACTTTTCATATTTTCTTACGTTAAAATACATGTCTGTTTTACACTTTGAATTGATTTTTCCACCATGATGTTAAAAAATGCTTTTTTTTAAAGATAACTATTAAGAAAATATTGCTTCAATTGCAACAAAATCAAGAATTAGCAAACAGGATCTACTGAAACTAAAGAGCTTCTGCACAGCAAAAGGAACTTTCAACAGAGTAAGCAGACAACACACAGAAGGGGAGAAAATTTTTGAAAACAAAATTTCTGCAAAAAATTTTTGCATCTGACAAAGCCTTAATATTCAGCATATATAAGAAACTAAACAAATTTACAAGAGAAAACCCATTAAAAAGTGGGAAAAAGACATGAATACTTTTCAAAAGAAGACATACCTGTGGCCAAAAAAATATTTAAAAAAGCTCAACATCACTGATCATTTGAGAAATACAAGTTGAAACCATAATGAGATACCATCTCACACTAGTCATAATTGTTATTATTAAAAAGTCAAAAAACAACAGGTGCTGGCAAGATTGCAGAGGAGAAGGAACACATACACTGTTGGTGGAAGTGTAAATTAGTTCAACCATTGTGGAAAAACATGTGGAGATTCCTCAAAGACTTAAAAACAATTATCATTTGACCCAGCAATCCCACTACTGGGTATATACCCAAAGGCCTATAAATCATTGTGTTACAAAGATACGTGCATGCATATGTTTGCTGCGGTACTATTCACAAGAGCAAAGTCATAGAATCAACTTAAATGCCCATCAGTGGTAGACTGAATAAAGCAAATATGATACATATACATGGAATACTACGAAAAAGAATGAAATCACATCCTTTGCAGAAACATGGATGGAGCTGGAGGACAGTATACTTAGCAAACTAATGCAGGAACAGAAAACCAAATACTGCATATTCTTACTTAAAAGTGGCAGTTAAATGATGAGAACACATGGACACACAGAGAGGAGCAGTGAACACTGGGGCCAACTACAGGGTGGAAGGTGAGAGGAGAGAGAGGATCAGGAAATATAACTAATGGGTACTGGGCTTAATACCTAGGTGATGAAATAATTTGTACAACCCCTATGACACAAATCATATACAATCTGCATATGTACCCCAAACATAAAAGTTAAAAAAAGAAAGAAAACATTGCTTCACTGAGTTAGGCAAATATCTTAATGTTGAAATTTTAAAATTACACAATATCAAAAAATTGCCACAGCCATTAATATCAGCACCACTCTCATCGAAAACATTTTTAAGTATCATGAAGCTCTTATGACCACAGTAGTGAATACATGTTTTCAGAAATTCTAATTTTTGCTTGAAATATTGAATTTTATTATTGGCATCAAACGTTGCCAGTTGTTTTCCTTAAATGACATCCCACTTTGCTAATTTTCGAGTAATGGTTGACCAGTATTCAAGTACAAATAACCATGGCTTGTCAGTCATTCTTTCTGTTAAAATGTCATTCCATAAAAGTGTGGCTAGTTCATCTTACAACTTAAATAATCTCAGGGGTACTATTCCGTGAGATAATCATCATACTTCAGTACGTGATATAATGCTTTATATATACTTCCCATTTAAAAGGTTTTTTTAATTTGAATTTTTTATTTTTTATTTTTGTAGGTACATAGTAGGTATATATATTAATGGGGCACACAAAATATCCTGATACTGGCGTGCAATGCATAATAATTGCCTCATGGAAAATGGGGTATCCGTTTCCTCATGCATGTATCCTTTGTGTTACAATCAAATTTTACTCTTTTAGTTATTTTTAAATGTACAATTAAGTTACTATTGACTGTAGTCCCCCAGCTGTGCTATCAAATACTAGGCCTTATTAATTCTTTCTGTTTTAATTTGTACCCACTGACCATCCACACTTCATCCCATGGCCCCACTATACTTCCCAGCCTCTGGTAGTGATGCTTCTGTTCTCTATATCCATAGGTTTAATTGTTTTGATGTTTAGCTTCCACAAAAAAGAAAACTTGTGAAGTTTGTCTTCACAAGACTGACTTATTTCCACTTAACATAATGACCTCCGGTTCTCATTCTTCTCTATGGCTGCATAGTGCCCCATTGTGTATAGGTACCACATTTTCTTTATTGGGTGATCTGCTGGTGGACATTTAGGTGGCTTTCTAATCTTGGCTATTGTGAACAGTGCAACAAACATAGGAATGCAGGTATTTCTTTGATATACTGATTTCCTTTCTTTTGGGTATATATGTAGCAATGGGATTGCTGGATCATGTGGTAGCTCTGTTTTTAGATTTTTGGGAACTGTTCTTCATAGTGGTAGTGTTAATTAATATTCCCAACAACAGTGTACGAAGATTCCTTTTTCTCCACATCCTAATCAGCATTTGTTAACTGCCTGTCTTTTGGATAAAAGCCATTTTAACTGGGATGAGATGATATTTCATTGTAGTTTTGATTTTCATTTCTCTGATGATATATGATGTTAAGCACCTTTGCATATTCTTTCTTCATATCTTTTTTTGAGAAGTGTCTATTCATATCTTTTGCCCATTTTAAAATTAGATTATTAAGGCCAAGCACAGTGGCCCACACCTATAATCCCAGCACTTTGGAGGCCAAAGCAGGTGGATCACCTGAGTTCAGGAGTTCAAGACCAGGCTGGCCAACGTGGTGAAACCCCATCTCCACTAAAACTACAAAATTAGCTGTGCATAGTGACATGTGTCTGTAGTCCCAGCTACTCAGAAGGCTGAGGCAGAAGAATCTCTTGAATCCAGGAGATGGAGGTTGCGGTGAGCCAAGATCACACCATTGTACTCTAGCCTGGGCGACAAGAGCAAAACTCCATCACCCCCCCGACAAAAAAAAATTAGGATGATTATATTTTGTCTTACAGAGTTGTTTGAGCTCCTTATATATTCTGGTTATTAATCCTTGTCAGAGGAGTAGTTTGAAAATATTTTCTTTCATTCTGTGTGGTGTCTCTTCACTTTGTTGATAGTTTCCTTTGCTGTGCAGAAGATTTTTAACTTGATGTAATCCCATTTGTCCATTTTTGCTTTGATTGCCTGTGCTTGTGAGATATTACTCAAGAAATTTTTGCCAAGACTGAAGTCTTAGAAAGTTTCTTCAGGGTTTGATTTCCGTTTAACATAATGACCTCTGGTTCTCATTCTTCTTATTGACTTTCTTGTTGTAAGTTCATAGCTTCAGGTCCTAGATTTAAGTCTTTAATCCAGTTTTATTTTATTTTTGTATATGGTAAGAGATAAGGGTCCATCTTCATTCTTCTGAGTATGAATAACCAATATCCCCAACACCATTTGTTGAAGAGATTGTCTTTTCCTCCAAGGTATGTTCTTGGCACCTTTGTCAAAAATGAATTGACTGTAGATGTATGGATTTGTTTCTGGGCTCTCTTTTCTGTTCATTGGTCTATGTGTCTGTTTTTATGCCATTTATGTTGTTTTGGTTATTATAGCTCTGTAGTATAATTTGAAATAAGGTAAGCAATTCTTCCAGTTTAGTTCTTTTTGCTCAGGTTAGCTTTGACTATTCTTGTTTTTTTGTGGTTCCAAGTAAATTGTAGGGATTTTTGTTGTTGTTGTTGTTGTTCTATGAGGAATGTCATTGGTATTTTGACAGGGATTGCACCGAATCTGTATATTTCTTTGGGTAGTATGGACATTTTAACAATATTGATACTTGCAATCCATGAACATGGAATCTTTGCTTTTCTTGTTTTCTCTTCAATTTCTTTCAACAGTGCTTTATACTTTTCGTTACAGAGATCTTTCACTTTTTTGGTTAATTCCCAAGTCTTTAATTTTATGTGTGGCTATTGTAAGAGAGATTACTTTTTAAATTTCTTTTTTAGATTGTTCACTGTTGGCATATAGAAATGCTACTGATTTTTGTACGTTGATTTTGAATCCTGCAACATTACTGTATTTATCAGTTCTAATGGTTATTTGATAGAGTCTTTATGTTTTCTAAATATAAGATCATATCATCTGCAAACAAGGATAAGTTGAGTTTTTCCTTTCCAACTTGGATCCTCTTTATTTCTTTCTCTTGTCTGATTGCTCTAGGTAAGACATCCAGTCCTATGTTGAATAACAGTGGTAAAAGTGGCATCCTTGTCATGTTCCCAATCTTAGAAGGCTGCCAGTTTCCTCATTCAGTATGATACTAGATGTGGGTCTGTCATATATGGCTTTTACTATGCTGAGGTATGTTTCTTATATATTCATTTTTGGAGTGTTTTTTTTTTAGTTGTGAAAGAATGTTAGACATTATCAAATGTTTTTTAAGCATCAATTAAAATGATCCTTTGGTTTTTGTCCTTTATTCTGTTGATATGATGTATCACAGCAATTGAATTGTGTAAGTTCAACCATCCCTGGATCTCTGGTGTAAACCTCACTTGGTCATATGAATGATGTTTTAAATATATTGTTGAATTTGGTTTGCTAGCATTTTTTTTTTTTTGAAGATTTTTGCATCAATACTTATCAGATATTGGCCTATAGTTTTCTTTTTTGGATGTGTCTTAGTCTGGATTTCAGTGATAGTGACCTTGTAGAATGAGTTTGGAATTATTTCCTTCTCTTCCATTTTTCAGAGTAGTTTGTGTAGGATTGGTATTAGTTCTTCTTTAAATATTTGGTAGAATTCAGCAGTGAAGCCATCAGGTACCAGCCTTTTCTTAATAGAGGAACTTATTATTACTGCTTTGATCTCATTCGTTACTTGTTATTGGTCTGTTCAGGTTTAGGATCTTTTCATTGTTCAATCTTAGTAGGTCCATTTATCCATTTCTTCCAGATTTTCCAGTTTGTTGGCAGACAGTTGCTCATAGAAGCCAAATGATCCTTTGAATTTCTGCAATATTTGTCATAATGTCTCTTTTTTCATCTCTGATTTTATTTATTTGGGTCTTCTCTTTTTCTTAGACTGGCTAAAGATTTGTTAATTTTATGTATCTTTTCAAAAAACCAAGTTTTTTGTTTTGTTGATCTTTTGTATTGTTTTCTTTGTTTCAATTTGCTTTGTTTCTGCTCTGATCTTTACATTTCTTTTTTTGACTAATTTCAGATTTGCTTTGCTCTTGCTTTTCTAGTTGTTTAAGATACATTATTAGGTTATTCATTTAAAGGTTTTTTTCTTTTTTGACATGGGAACTTACACTATAAACTTACCATTTAGTGCTGCTTTTGCTGTCACATAGATTTTGCTATTGTATGTTTCCATTATTATTTGTTTCAAGGAAATTTTCAATTTCCTTCTAAATTTTTTCATTGACCTACTGATTATTCAGGAGCAAACGGTTTAATTTCCATGTGCTTGTTATGGTTTCCAAAATTCCTGTTGTTGATTTTTAGCTTTATTCCATTGTGTTCAGAGAAGATACTTGATACTATTTCAATTTTTGAAAATTTTATGAGTTGTTTGGTGACCTAATATATGGTCTATCCCTGAGGATGATCCAAGTGCTGAGGAAAAGAATGTGTATTCTGCAATAATTGGATAAGTTGTCCTCTATGTATCTATGAGATCCATTTCGTCTACAGTGTATACTGCAGATTAAATCTGATGTTTCTTTGTTGACTTTCTGTCTGCAAGATCTGTCCAATACTGATAGGATGTTATTGTCTCCAGCTATTAAGCTCTGTCTTTATCTGTAGTTCTAATAATATCTGCTTTATATCAGGGTACTCCACCATTGGTTGTATATATATTTACAACTGTTAAATCTGCTTGTTGAATTGACCCCTTTATTGTTATATAATGACCCTCTTTGTTTCTTCTTGTTTTTGTCTCAAAATCTATTTTTTTTTTTTTTTTGATATAAGTACAGAGACTCCTGCTCTTTTTTGGTTTCCACTGGCATATAATATCTTTTTCTGTCTGTTTAGTTTTAGTTTATGTGTCTTTATAGGTGAAGTAAGTCTCTTGTAGGCAACAGATCATTGGATCTTGCTTTATTTTATCCATTCAGCCAGCCCATGTCTTTGATTAGAAAGTTTAGTCCATTTACATTCAATGTTATCATTGATAAGAAAAGACTTACTTCTGCCATTTTGTTATCAGTTTTCTATCTAGTTGCTTTTAGGCCTTCTCTTCCTTCTTCCCATTCTTCCTGTCTTCCTTTTAGTGAAGGTGATTTTCTCTGGTAGTATGATTTAATTTCTTGCTTTTTAGTTTTTTAAAATATGTTATATATTTTCTAATTTGAAGTTATCATGATGCTTGCAAATACTATCTTATAACCCATTATTTTGAACTGATGACAACTTAACATTGATTGCATAAGCAAACAAATAAGCAAAAAGAAAACTAATAAAAATTCTACGCTTTAACTTTGTCCTATCACTTTATAACTTTTTGTTTTTCTAGTTATGTCTTATTGTGCTATGTCTTGAAAACTTATTATTTTTGATTGGTTCATTATTTAGTCTTTCTACTTAAGAGTAGTTTATACCCCACACTTACAATGTTATTCTGTGTTTTTCTGTGTGCTATTACCAATGTGTTTTATATCTTCAAATGATTTCTTCTTGCTCATTAATGTCCTTTTCTTTTAGATTGAAGAACTTCCTTTAACATTTCTTGTAGGACAGATCTAGAGTTGATAAAATCCCTCAGTTTTTGTTTGTCTAGGAATGTCTTTATTTCTCCTTCATGTTTGTAAGATATTTTCACTGGCTATACTATTGTAGGGTAAAAGTTTTTTTCCTTCAGCACTTTAAATATGTCGTGCTACTCTCTCCAGGCCTGCAAGTTTTACACTGTAAAGTCTGCTGCCAGATATATTGGAGCTCTATTATATGATTTGTTTCTTTTCTCTTGGTGCTTTTAGGATCATTTCTTTATCTTTGATCACTGGCAGTCTGAATGGCTTCAAGTAGTCTTCTTTGGTTACATCTGCTTGGTATTCTATAATCTTTTTGTACTTAGATATTAATATCTTTCTTTAGATTTGGGAAGTTCTCTGATATCATACCTTCATATAAACTTTCTACCTCAATCTCTCTTTCTACCTCCTCTTTAAGGCCACAGACTCTTAGATTTGCCCTTTTGAGGTTATTTTCTATATCTCATAGGGATGCTTCATTCTTTTTAATTCCTTTTTCTTTTGTCTCCTTTAATTGTGTATTCTCAAACAGCTTGTCTGCAAGTTCACTAAGTCTTTCCTCTGCTTGATCAATTCTCCTATTAAGCAACTCTGATGTATTCTTTAGTATGTCATTTGCATTTTTCAAGTTGGTAAGTTTTGCTTGCTTCTTTTTAATAATTTCAGTCCCTTTGTTAAGTTTATCTGATAGAATTCTAAATTTGTCTTTGTGTTACCTTGAATTTATTTGTATTCCCTAAACACAACCATTTTGAATTATTGTCTGAAAGGTCACATATCTCTGTTTCTCCAGTATTGGTCCCTGGTAGATTATTTAGTTTGTTTAGTGAGGCCATATTTTCTTGGATGGTGTTGATGATCATACATGTTCTTTGGTGTCTGAGAAGTGAAGAGTTAGGCATTTATTGTAGTTTTTAGTCTGGGCTTTTTTTTTGTGCCTGTCATTCTTGGGAAGGCTTTCCAGGTACTTGGAGGAACTTGGCCTAAAACCCAATTATGCTGTGGCTCTTGCAGACTCATAGAGGAAATGGCTTGGCGGTCTTGGATAAGTTTCAGAACTGGATTCCCAGGCAGACACTCTTGTTCTTTTCACTTATGTTCTTCAAACAAATGAAGTTTCTCTCTCTGTGCTGAGTCACCTAGAACTGGGGGTGGGGGCCACAAGCACCCCGTGGCCACCCACTGGGACTGTGCTGATTTATACCTGAAGCCAGCACTGCACTGGGTCTCACCCAAGGCCTGCTGTAACAACTATCTAACTACTATCCATGTTCACTCAGGGCTTTAGGTCTCTACTGTTAGCAACTGGCAAAGCCAGCAAGGTATGTGTCTTTCCCTTCAGGGTGGTGAGTTCTTCCAGTCCCTGACTGGGTCCAGAGATCCTCGTGGGAGCTAGAGACTAGATTGAAAAACCTTAGAAATTTACCTGATGTTATATTCTTCTATGGGTAAGCTGTCATTCAAACAACACCACAATATCATTCCTACTCTTCTGTCCCTTTGCTGTGGCAGAAAATCCTCTCCCTGTGTCTCCCACTACCACTGGCCCATGTTGTTTCTGCCAGACCACCTGTGATAGTCACTAAAAGCCCAATGACTTGTCAGTCAGCTTGTGGTGAATGCTGTTAGACCTTGGACTCCTCCTTCAGGGAAGTAGGCTCCCCTCTGGCCCAGGGCAGGTGCAGGAATGCTGACTAATAGCCTAGGCCTAGACCTGGGGACTCCAAGAGCCTGCTTGGTGCTTTACTCCACTGTGGCCAAACTGGTACCTAAGTTACAAGGCAAATTCCCCTTTATTTGTCCCTATTTGTCTCAAAGAGAAGGAGGTTTTCACCATAGACACCACAGCTCTAAGCCCAAGGCCTATGGCATCCTACCTGGGTATCACTCATGGTTATTCAGGGCCCAAGGGCTCTTTAGCCAGCAGGTGATAGATCCCACCAGGACTGGGTCCTTCCCTGCAAGGCAGTGGGTTCTCTTTTGATCCAGGGTGTGTCTAGGAATGTCTTTCATGAACTAGGTCCTGGAATGGATGTTCAAGACTCTGCTTGGTGCCCTATCCTACCAAGCCTGAGCTGGTATCCAAGATATATGACAGAGTCCTCTTTATTCTTCACTCTCCTCTCCTGAAGCAGAATGAAACAGTCCCTTTTGTTGCTGTGAACTAGGCTACCTAGGGTTGGGGAAGGGGTGGCACTAGAACTCCTTTAGGCACCCTATCTGATATCTCCCTAGGTCATGTGCCACCCTAGTGCCCTGCCTCTAAGCCCAGCCCAGCACCAGGAGTTGCCTAGGTGATCTTGGAAATACCAACTTCATCTATTTATTATGTTAAATATGAAAATTATACCTTATCAGTTTTCCTCACATATATTGTAAGTAAATAACAATTGTAATGGGAGGATGAATCAGGAGTGTTAGAAAACTTTTTAGATTACTTGAACTTTTTGATGCTATTTCTAAGTACAGTTTTAGGTACTTAATTGCTTTACAGTAAGGAACTTTGTGATGCTCCCATATGAGTGACAGAAGTCAGATAAGTTATTCTCCTGAGATCTTTACAATGAAAAAGAATAATATAGCCATATTATTAATATTGTTATATTAATGTTATAGTTATATATCCCAAATAGAGCAAGTAAGTTTCTTCATTCTAAATGAATTGTACATATTGAAATTTTACAGAAAGTTAAAGCTATGCATGATCTTAAAGTTTATTCATATCACTTTTTCTGTGGTTCTGCTCTACTTTTCTAAGCTAATTGTAAATCCTAAGGGAATATTAATGTACAATACTAAATTCTTTATTTGATTTAATAAGCCAGTGATATTTCCTAATAATAAAGACCTTCAAAGAAATGTAAATTTACCAACTCACTAATAGCTTCCCTCTCTTTTTAGAAATGCATCTATAAAATAGATGAAGTCGGTATTTCCAAGATCACCTAGCAAAAAAATATTTTTTCAGCTTTACTGAGGTATAACTAACAAATAAAAAATGTATATATTTAACTCATGTAAAGTGATGATTTCATATACAAAAACACTGTGAGAAGATTACCACAATAAAAATATTATTAATTTTGAGCAATTGAATGAGATTTAGTGGCATGGCCACATTAACTACTCTTGGCTACAAATTATTATTCAAAATTGTTAATCAAAAATCTAATTATGAAATTAGAACTCTTGATAGGTCATAGGGAAAGACATTCTCTCATTTGTGTAAACACAAACTCCATTTTGTAAGTGGATAAATTCCCTGTCCCAAACACTAATGGTTTGATGTGGCAACTGTTGAGCTAGTTTCCTTTACAAAAACCTTTCAGGAGATTCACACCTTTTACTTGATCCCTCCTGCCTTGTTCTTTCTCAGTTCTCCAATTAACACTGATATTATATTATCATTCCATATTTGGTTCCACTACCAACAGAATTCCCAAAATAAGAAGTCATATCTTATGTTATAGTTGATATCAAAGAATATTATTATTATTTTTGCACTGGAGCTGAAAACAATTAAAATAGATCTAGAAAAAATGCCTTTTGGTTTCTTGCCTTTTATTTTATCTTGTTTTGTTTCAGCCTAGGAAAGCACAAAACAGCTCAATATGAGTTTTCAGTAGTGCAGGCATAGACATTATAACGTGATTCACACATTTAAGTGAATAGTCTACACTATAAACTTCATGACAGCAGAAACAAATGTCATTACTCTGAATGAGTAGATGTAAAGTTGATAGACTATAGCTCACACTTCTAAGCCATGGAAAACATAAGTACAATATTCAGCAAAACATTTTCAATAGATCTCTTTAAATAATAGTGCATATCTTTAACCATTTTTCCTTTGACAACTTACCATCTTTAATACTTCACATATAATTTGAAATGTCTGCCTAATATTTAGTAAATATTCAACAGTCCAGGCTATAATGGAAAATAAAAATAAAGAAAAAATAAAAATAGAAAAATTCTATTTTTTTTTATATCAAACATCTCTAATTAGTCAAAATAGATAAGGTAATCCTGCTAATCTTTACACTATACATCTGATAAACTTTAGGCCAGGCATGGTGGAGTATGCCTGTAAACCCAGTTTGGGAGGCGAAGCCAAAGGATTGCAGATTGCTTGAGGCCAGGCATCCGAGACCAGCCTGGGCAACAAGTGAGATCCTGGCTCTACACAAAAAAAAAAAAAAAAAAAAAAAAAAAAAAAAAAAAAAAAAAAATTAGCTGAGCATGGTGGTACTTGGTGGTACTTACTTGCAGTCCCAGCTACTTGGAAGGCTGAAGCAGGAGGGTCACCAGCTCAGAAGTTTGAACTTACAGTGAGCAGTGAGCTATGATTGCACCACTACACCCTAGCCAGATTGACAGAGTGAGACCCCGCCTCTAAAAAAAAAAATCAAACTTTATGAAGATTGAGCTAAAAGTGTGTGTGTATATATACATACAAATATACATATATATGTGAGTGTAATTGGAAACCTTATATTTGGAAGGTTTGAAAATTATATTTGGAAAGCCAAAATATAATTAAGTTTTAATTCTAAAGAATGAATTTTTAATACATTTTGACATGCAAGGAAGAGTAGGAGAGAAAAATTAATATTTTATTAAAAACCCAAATTCTTTTTTTTAGCCAATATATAAGCCAGTGTGTTAACATTCATTTTATATAATGAGAAATACAATTAATCAGCAAAATTTTGGAGTAACAATCTGTTATCCAACAAAGGATTGTCATTTTGTACTTACTAAACTAGGAAAAATTTTTACCATTTATACCTAACTCTGGAAAAGTTTTGTTGAAAACGGTAACACAATCCATAGCTGGTAGTAATAATTTGTTACAACTTTATGACAGCAATGTGGAAAAGTATATAAAAGCCAGAAAACTACTTGTATTCATTGACTCCGGTTATCCAACACATAGGAAGTATTCTTAGAGACATAATGCTAACGAAAAAAAGCTATCTACATAAAGAAGACTGCAGTTTATATATATACCAATGAAGCATGAGAAACAGCCTAAGAAATAGATACTACATAAATGGTTTAGGAACCTAGTAAAATGAATGGATATTATGTACCTACTAAAATTATAGTATTAATTAAAAAAATACTTCTCCTAACTAGACTTTTCAGATGAGGTGGATACAAAAATGCCTACACTTCTATAAGGATGAAGTTAAAACTGTATATATCAGAAGTAGAAATTAAAGTCGGAAAAATAAGATCCAGTGCTACAGTTACCACTCAACATACCTACCCTATTTTCCTATCTGCTTTATTAGAAGTGAACCACAGATTTGGTTCTGCATTTTTTAGTAGCTAATTTGAGAAAAAAATAGAAAACTACAAAAAATTCTATGTAAATCTCGTAAATGCAGAGAAAAGAATGATGAGTTCCTGGGGTTGAGGAGTGGGAAAAATGGGAAGATATTGGTCAAAAGGTACAAAGTTTCAGTTATGCAAGAATAAATTCTGAAGATCTAATATACAGCATGGTTATTATAGTTAATAATCTTGTATACTTGAAATGTGTAACAGAGTCCATCTTAAATATTCTAATCACCAAAGAATGGTAATTATGAGAGGTGATGGATATGCTAATTAGCTTGAGTGTGGTAATCACTTCACAGTGTATAGGTATATCAAAACATGCTGTGTATCCTAAATAGATACAATTTTTTTGCCAATTATACTTTAATAAAGTTTGATGGGAGGAAACAACAAATCTTGTCTTAGTTTCTGATACTATAACAAATTATCTTAGACTAGGTAATTTATAAAGAATAGAAATTTATTTCTGACAAGTCTGTAGGCTGGGAAGTCCAAGATCAAAGTGCCAAGAAGATTCAGTGTCTGGTGAGGAATGCTGTCTGCTTCTGATCTTGTGGCTGTGCCCACTGGAGAAAACAAATGCTGTGTCCTCATGTGGCAGAAAGAAAAGAAAGGCAAAAGGGGAAAATGGACTAACACACTCCCTTCAACCTCTTTTTCTGCTCTCATGACTTAATCACCTCCTAAATGTCCTACTTCTCAATACTATTACATTGGTGAGTAAATTTCAATACATGAATTTTGGGGAACACATTCAGACTACAACACCTAACAGTGTCTAAAAAAGTCAGAAGAACAAATTAGCTGGTAAATATATAGTAATTTTTTGCATGAAATCTGAAATTTTTCCTACTTAGTCTTAGCAAAGGCATCATGTGTACATGTAAACAGCATCCTACATTTAAGGAAAAAGAAACCCTCCCTTCTGTGTTCCCTTCCCTCCTTCCTCCTTTCTTCCCTTCCTTCCTTTCTTTCCTTTCTTTTTTTGAGATGAAGTTTTGCTCTGTTGACCAGGCTAGAGTGCAGTGGCTCTATATCTGTTCATTGCAACCATTGCAACCTCTGCTTCCCAGGTTCAAGTGATTCTCCTGCCTCTACCTCCTGAGTAGTTGGGACTACAGGAACTCACTGCTACACCCGGCTCATTTTTCTATTTTTAGTAGAGACAGGGTTCACCATATTGGCCAGGCTGGTCTCTAACTCCTGACCTCAGTGATCTGCCCACCTCAGACCCCCAAAGTGCTGGCATTACAGGTGTTAGCCACTGCACCTCACCCATATTTACATAGAGATAAAGGATTGTTCATTTCCTTCTTCAGGAGAGAAAGCCAAATGCTACACTAGAAGCTTTGTTCTCCCTCCTTTTACTGCTTCTAAGGGTAGAGGAGTGAGTCCCCTGACCGAATAATTTGGGAGAAGGAATGTGTATAGCTCAGTCCCTTCTATTATTATAATTTCTGGAACCAATTTGCCTGCTAGAAGTCTGAATTCTCTGTGCTTTAGAGAAAATTTCAGGGTTCAGCTCAGTCTCTGGGGGCTAGGGAGTAGACTGCTATTGTCCACCTGTGGCTGTGACTCAGCTGGTAAATTTTCCAATTAAAGATGAAGCTGCAGAGAACCCATTTTGCCACAGGATCAAGCTCCTCCTCTCATCAACTCCATCAGTGGAAAGCTGAAATATTAATGTGCATCCATCAAATGCTTCCGCCTTTCTCACAATTGATCAGGTCCTGGGTTTGAAGAGGAATGTTTTGGTGTCTTAGTTCATTCTGTGATACTATAGCAGAACAAATTTATAATGAACATACATTTATTGCTTATGGCTCATGAGTCTAGGAAGTTCAAGATTAAAGGGTTGGCATCTGCTGAGGACCTTCTTCCTGTGTCATCCCATGACAAAAGGCAGAAGGGCAAGAGAGGGTGAGAAAGAGAGAAAAAAAGGAATCAAATGTGTCCTTTTATAATAACAAGCCCACTCCCGTGACAACGCTTTAATCCATCCATGAGGACAGGCCCCTCATGGTTTAATTACTTCTCATTAGGCCCTACTTTCCAATCCTGTTGCATTAGGAATTAAGTTTCCAATGTACTCTCTTTGGGGTCACACTTAAACCATAGCAATTAACCTCCAACATTTTACCACTTAATCACACTTTTACATTACACACAATAGTGAATTTTTCAGGGATATTTCTTATAATGTACCCCAAAGAAGATATGATGCTGTCTGAGAAACAGAAGGGAAACCAGTGTGGCTGGAGAGTAATGACTGATGATAATATTAGGGGAAGCAGGTAGGTTAGGGACAAATCATGTGTGCACTTGTTTTTGTTTGTTTCAAAAGGGTCTCTCTGGAAGTTGAGTGTAGCCTGAATTACAGCTGGTGAGTTTAAGTCCCATAGATTAGAATTTGACTTTATCCCATAGACTGAGTAGTTTATTGGGAGAGGGTCCTAGGAGGCATTGATAGGGAAGGGAGAGCATCAATATGAAGTGAGACAGAAAAAAAAGGAAGCCAATAGAGGATGTACTAAAGGGCAGATTGCCACTGTGGGTAGCTAGGGCTCAATCCTGATGCAGGACTCTGGCACCCCATAGAACATACCTCAAATTGTCACAGTTGAGTTTCAAGGAAGCTAGAAAATTTACTACCAACTCTCATGTCTTACTGGTTGAAGGCTGCCCCTGGGGGTGTTGACACCCTAATACTCAAAGCATGTTTTTGCAGCCAGAGAAGGGCCTCCAGCAGAGGGCCACAGGTTCTTAGAATAGGAGGCTTGTGGTGTGAACGGGAACAAGGAGCACTGAATTGGGAAAATGCCCTCTCCATGGGTTATGTTTTGTCACTGGATATCAAAGCAGTACAACTTGCTCCCCTCAACTTCCATAATCCTCAGGAAACTCTTTTGTCAACCTCTGCTTCCCGTTTTTCTCACCAGCAAAATTCCCTGGGCCAGTCCAGGGGACAAATCCCTTTTCCCCAGTTTCCTTTGGAAATTCCTCCCTCTCCTTTTAACATGTTTTTGCTCATAAAAATTAACTCAGATCAGCTCCGTAGGCTCTCTCATCAGTTCAACTCATAATACCAAGATAAATATGTTTTCATCAAAGCTGATGACATTCCTACTGACATACTGCTTGAAATTAAATATGCATGTTAAACTGAAATATCTATGTGTTTACTTAAAAACATGATCTCTGAGTATTTTTGAGTGTAAAATTGAAAATACACCAATGAAAATTTACAATATATAACTGGATTATATTGTTCCTGTATATGAAAACAATGTAAAAATAATTTCTAATAATTTTTGGAAAATATCTGCAATTAACTTTGATTGTTTTTAATAAACAATTTAGTTTCTCACCATAAACTTAAAAAATGAAGTATGTCCATGCGCAGAGTAAATTGAGAAAGATAGCTACTATTAGTTCATCTATCGAGGTAAGATACCACCCCTAGAAAGATACCAGGAAATCTATAACAGGTCCATTGTTTCAAAATACGTTCATTTTGGGATTTACAGATTTGTAATAGATATAGTAAAGATATCATCTGAAATACTGTGATTGAGTCCTAGAAAATTTAGACTGTCATAGAAAATGGATGTCGTAGTCACCTTGGACTGCTATAAAAACTACCTTAGTCTGAGTTGCTTCAAAAATAGCAATTTATTTTCTCACAGTTCAGAAAACCAGAAGTCTGAGATCAGGATGCCAGGATGGTCAGGTTCTAGTGAGGCTCTTTTCCTGTTTTACGTATTGCTGTCTTCTTCCTGTGTCCTCACATGGAAGAGAGACAGATTAAAAGGGAGAGAAAGAGGGAGGAGGGAGGAAGCGGGAACAGGAGAGAGAGTGCTCTTTGGTGTCTCTTTTTATAAAAGTGTTAATCCCAATATGAGGTCCCCACCCTTGTAATTCTAGCATTCTGAAGAGCTTCTGGAACTTTATAAAACAAACAAACAAACACAAAACCAGCAGTCCATCTGTTCTCCACTCCTCACGGCCAACTACTTTTGTTTCTTCTAGCTGATTATTTCGAGGCTAATTTTCATGTTTTAAATTTCATGCTTATATTACTACTTCTTGAACTTTCAGTTTTAAGCTTTATTGATTGCTTTCCTATCACGCAAGATGAAAAATAATATCTCTGTACCACAAACAAATATCCTTCTCAATTGCTCATTCTTCTAACTGTCATAATATTGGTTAGATCAAAGTGTAGTGTTTACGTTGTTATGACTATGAACAGCTAAACTGTAATATAAACTATGATTTTTCCTTTTTGTTTCTCTGCAGATATTTAAATTATTTTCTTTGAGGGCCTTTCAACAGATACTCTTTTCTTAATTTGCAATCTTTCTTTCTTTCTACTTGTTTATATACATATATATGGTTTTTCCCCTTTTTGGCACAAAAGGCAGCATATTGTTAAAATATAGTAAATCTTGTCATTAGCGTCTGTTTATCTGTAGATAAACATCCATCCATTCAGCAAGTATTTATTGAATGGCTACTATGAGGTAGTAAATCTCAGAACAATAAGAAAGCTGTAAATAAAATTAAGTTCCTATCTTGCATTCTAAGGGACTCGGATACAGTAAGGCTCCAAACCAATCAAGACAATTCCCCCTAAATGCAACATTTTGTGTTTTTGCTTTTAAATGAGAAAGTGATGTGAAATCACTGAATATGAAAATACATACTTTCTGTTTTGAGCTTATAAATATGTAGGTAAATGCTTACCCATTTGAGATTTATCATCTCCTTTAAGTTTCCAGGTTTTCATTTAATAAGTCATGGTCTTAAATTCATTGAGCAGAACTAGAAGGACCTAGATTAGTGCAAATAAAGTCAGGCCAAAAACATTTGGGGCTTTATAGAGCAATTAAATACAGGAATAACTAATTTTAATCCCAAATCCTCTTAGTGGATTCACTGTCCTACATATTCAAATGCTCTATTTTTAAATTTATTTTTGAAAATAAAGTGACTTGTGGCTGCCACAAACTTTATTTATTTATTTTTTTACCATTCAACATACCCTACTTCAACTAACCCTTTTCCTGTCCTGTGGTCATTGACTTTTTATTATTTTCTAGAAGCATCCTGAAATTCTTACCTACTTGTCCATCACCTTAATCTATGTAGCTTGCTATCAGTTACCAAATTCCCTGTCTGCCCGTGGGTGACCAATAACACAGCTGGCTAGTTCAGAACGACCCAGATTACTTATTCAAGGCCTGTGACAAATAAAATGACAGTCATATTTTCCATTTCCAAAAGAAAGCAGTTCCTCATTACCACTATTGATTTTGTAAACATGACACTGATGGTAAATACCTTTCTGACAATATCTGCCTAATGAAACTTGGAGAGAAATGATAAGCCTGTCATTAGTCTTTGGAATATCTGATAGTGGTAGAACCAATTTTTATAATTTATATAAATTACTTGTCAATGTTTTATGGATTATCTGTAAGATGACTCTTAATGAAGTAGGTTTGAACCTTGAAGAGTTAAGCCTTCTCAAGATAAGTGCTAAAATAATTAAGTAAACAAATCACTAATTATAATACTAGAAAAGAAGCATAAATACTTGTTCTCACAATTAAAATCTTTTCACAGTTTCAAACCCAGGTACACATAACTCAAAAACAACAATAAAAAAATTTCATCCTAATCGTACAAAGAGACTCTACCGGGAAGGCAATAACATTTTATTTATTTATTATTTATTTTTTATTTTAGTGAGGAACTTCTCATAAAACCTGATTTTATTATCTTTTTCAATGATAGTCTGTGAAGTTTATTCTGTTTCTTTTCTTGTTTTAGTAAAATAAAAAGTAGAGCGTGTCATGAACTCTGGTTGTGTAAAATGTATATTTAACACACCTCTCTAATAACTGAAATCATAAGTGTTGTAGAGTCTACTATAAGGTTCCCAATGCTTCAAAATCCTCTCAAAAGCTTTTAAAATGCGTGTAATATTCACAACCTTCTCAACACTTTGTAAATCTCTTCATCAGTGGCTCTCACCATTTGAGATTTTAAAAGCTCCCCAGGTGATTCAATGTATAACCAGAGTTGAGGCTAGGGGCCAACATTCTTCAACATGTGCTCTGAAAACTACCTGTCTCAGAATCACCTGGGATCTTGTTAAAAATATAGATCCCTGGCCTCAACCCTAGGACTATTGAAATCAGACTCTTTGGGGTTATGCCCTTAAATCTGTGTTTTTAAGAAGGTGCTTTTAGTACTCTCAGGGGTGCTTCCAAAGCTAAGTAGAAATGTTATAATGAATCCTGATTTTTTTCTTTCCTTTCTTATTTTCAGAAAACTTCTAAAGCACAAATGATAGTCCTAGCAGCCTCAACTTTACTTTGGTCTATAGTGATAGGCTGATTATCAAGATTTGTTTGTTTAGTTATTTTTTTGATCCCTTGCTTGCTTAAGTCTATGAGATCTCAGGGTAGTTAATTTGTTTCTTTAAAAAAAAAAAAGAGAGAGATTGTGTCTTGCTATGTTGCCCAGGCTAGTCTAGAAGTCTCAGGCTCAAGCCATCCTCCAGCCTCAGCCACTGGAATAGCTGGGATTATAGACATGCCCCACCATGCCTAGCACAAGCTAATTTCTGAATTAATCAGAGAAATATGTCACTACTACCTTTTAATTTTAGTATTAACTTGGTATGAATTCTGAAAAAATAATTCTTTAAGAAAGCAATTTTTTAAGGTTTGTTAGAATTTTGTAAAATAGGCAGACCTGTTGAACTACTTAGTTAGAATATAAATTGTGACAGTGCTGGGGAAGAGGGTGTTTTTTGTTTGTTTGTTTGTTTGTTTTTGCAGGTGGGATGGGGGAACCTAGAAAAAATATGCTGCGTTTCTGTGGCAGGGGCTGCTGCATCCCTGTGATTCAGCCCTGCTCCCCTCCCCTCGCCCTCTACCATGTTGCAGATTCTGGGAACTGTCAATCTCCAGGCCTACTTCTACTCACATGCCTGAATCATTATGAAACCAAAGACAGTCTGTCCCCACCAGTGGAAATTTGTCTTGTTACCTTTTGCCTATGGTCTCATGTTTCTGGTGTGAAACCCTAGGCATGAACACAAGTAACACAATTTCTTCTTTGTAGTATTCTTGAATTACTTTGCACGTGCTACTATGAAGATAACTGATAAGTATATCTCTGCAACTTGATGTGTTTGGCAGTTTACCAACAATTGTTCTTCACACAGGGAAACAGTCGTGCGCCATACAGCTATGTTTCAGTCAATGACGGATCACATTGAGGACAGTGATTTCTATTAAAAACAACTTAACAGAAAAATACCCATAGAATAGGGATCTAAAGAAAGAAAAAATTTTTTTGTATAGCTTTTGAATATGTTTGCATTTTAAGGTAAATCAGATTGATGGGACTTTGAACATTGCCATTGTGAACCTGGGAAAATTTCTCAATTGCTATGAGTTTAAATTTCCTTACCTACAAAATGAGATTACTTGAGGATTAAATAAGATTATGAGTACCAAGAGGCTAGCCCATAGGTGACTATACATCTGTCCTCATTCTATCCAATCATAGAGTCTTACCAATTCCATTTTATTATTTTGTAGCAAATGAGAAATTGAGAGTAAGACTGACAGCTTCCAGCATGAAACTTTAGATTAAATTGAGAATAAAAGGTTTGAATTTCTACCCATTCTGAGAAAAGAAGTAATTGTGAAACAGTTTCATTGCCAAATCCCCAATATGCATCTGGGCTTACAAAAAGGCAGGGCTATACCATTGTCACTCTTAACTGAAAAACAGCTCATCACAAATTGCTGTGTATGTTCTTTTCCCCCAGTTCCTCCAGAAAAATTCCACTATTACTTTGCCAAAAACGCTGTGACACCTAACAAGGCTGGGAAATGCAAACAGATGAAAATAATACTGGTCTAAAGTGGAAAAATAGACACCTGGAGAATTTCTTAGTTCACATTTTTCTTCACATATTTTGTCATTTAGTCAACTCTCTGGAGATGTGTTTGGAGGGCAATTTCAAAGGAATGTAAGAGCCAAATGAAAAAAAAAAAAAAAAAAAAAAAAAAAAGAAGCAGCACTTGGAAAATGGCTTTGTTTATTAAAGCATGCAACCACAGTTTCATGTAATATTTATACAACACAAAGAAAATTAATGAGAGAGTTCTCTAACCCTCAGGAACTTTAGAATAAATGGCTTAAGCCTTGAGATCTTTCCACTGAAGTTACAGCAGGAGGCACACCCAGCTTCAGGTGCTTGTCACAAATATAAGAATTATTCTTTACTACTTCATTAAAGATTATTTTCTGTTTGAATATTCCTCAAAGAAAATATAATCATATTAATTCACATCCATAAAAGTGACAAGTTCCATGGTTCCCTATTAGGCAGTATATTAAGCTTAACTTTAAAACAGATTTATAAAAAAAATCTTCAGTATTCATTGAGAGAGCAATTGCTAGGAAGCATTTGTGTGAACAGTGGTTAAGCAACGGACTCTAGAGTCAGGATGCCTGGGTTCAGTCATAGCCCTTCCACTTACTAAGTGTGTGGCTTTAGGGAGGATAATTAACTTCTCTGTGTCTCTGTTTCCTCACCTGGTACATGAGAATAATATAATAAGAACAACCTGTTTCATACATTTTTATAAGGATATAAAACACAGAATAGTACCAGGTGCATACCTCAGACCTGGGGTTATCAAAACAAAACAAAACAAGCCTTTTTGTTTGTTTGTTTGTTTAATGTAAGCAATTGGTCAGCATCACCACCTAGCCAGTAGGCCCTGAATAATTCATTTTTCTGAGTCTGATTTTCTTAATCTTAAAATAGGGAATATGTTGTTAGAAATGGTCCTTAAAACATGGCTACATATAGTCAGTAGGGTTGTTCGTGCATTGTAGTCTCTCTTTGCATTGTCGCATTTAACTTTATTATTTTATCTCTCTTACCACCTTCTACCTTGTAATATGGATGTGTGCGTGTGTGTGTGTGTATATATGTATATATACATATTTATATGTGTATATATATCCTGTTGATTATTATTTCTTAAGGAATCATTACTAATTCCTCAAGAAATATATATGTAGAGATATATATCTCTGCATATCCATCTATATATCTATATAGATGGATTCTAGAAGGTTCTAGAATTAAGAGGTAGACATCTTTAGGTATCTATTATTCTGCTACACAAGCAGTTAGAAATACACCAAACATGCTTTAAAACTGCACATTAAGCACACAGTGGACAATTGATTTTTAAAACTGGGTTTCTTAAAGAAATGTTGGGAAATCAGAGCTCTACAAGGGAAAGATAGTTGTTGAAAGTGTATTCATGTAGCAGTGCCAAGAGTGGATTCTTTCCTCTCAGAAGTCTGGTTTCCATAGTGACCAGCACAGCATCATCTGCTGTTTTGCAGCCTGCATTGTAGGGCACCCACCCCAATTCCAGCATAAACAAACAAGTGACAGAACACAGAGCTCTCTGGGCAAACACATTTTATCTGAACGTCCACAGACTGAGGAACTAGCTGCATAATTCAGTTTCCTCCAGTTTAGCCAGCACCCCATGGTGAGCTTGACAACATGCTGGACCGGATGGAAAGACATCATTCACATTAGGCAGTTTGCCTTAACCGATGAGTTGACTGTAAAGGGAGATATATGGCAGACGGAGAGCCTCTCAAGTTTACCTAAGAATATCAAAGTCCCTAGTGCTATGAAAGGCCTACAGCCTAAATGCGAACATTTACTTTAGGTGGAAGCCAGCTTTCTGGACCCCCAATTTCCATCTTTTGTATAGCTTATAGTTAATAGCATGTCCTTTGGAATCAGACAACCCAGGTGTGAAGATTGGATGTGCTCCTTAAGAAGTTTGTCAGCATGGCATTTTACTTTATCTTTTTATGCCTCAGTTTCCACATCTATATAATGAGAGTAGTTACTGTTACCACATATATAATTGTAAGAAAAAGTAAGATAATATATTAAAAATGTTAGTGTGGTTGCTTGGCATGCTGTAAGCCCTCAATAGAGGGCAGCTGCTTTTACTTTTCTCCTTTTAATCAGGTAGACTTTATTGTCTTAAATTCCAGCTAAAATATTAGGGGAATACAAAAACTCATACCTTTTACCCCTGGCAAAAAAGCTGAGTTTTTATTCTCTTGATATATAGTTTGTTGAAATATTTTATTCAATAACATCTTGTTGAACAAAACATTGTCAGTTATGAGAAAGTAAAAATTTTAGTTGAAATGGCTTTTCAGCAACACTGAAATGACAATTCTCATTATTTTGCAAATTCCATTATTTACAAATAAGGACCATACCTGCCTTGTTTCCTTGCCTCTATTCTTTTGAATTTCTTATACCCAGATTGCAAGTCTCGTTTTAAGTATTGGCCTTCTGTTTATTTCTTATAATCACACAGTTCAGAATCTTCCAAGTTCAGGAATCCACTTTGGCTGTCTAGGTTGTCCTGGTGAGGATGATGATGGTCATGTTAAAGATAAAGAGACAGCTGGAAAATATATTTAATAGAGCTATACGTGGAGTGTGATGGAATGTGATGGAATGTGGGAATGTATCATTATTATTATTATTATTATTATTATTATTTTGAGACAGAATCTCGCTCTATTGCCCAAGCTGGAATGCAGTAGCATGATCTCAGCTCCCTGCTAGCGCAGCCTCTGCCTCCTCCTGGGTTCAAGCAAGTCTCCTGCTTCTGCCTCCTAAGTAGCTGGGACTACAGGCATGCACTGCCACACCAGGCTCATTTTTGTACTTTTAGTAGAGACAGAGTTTCACCATGTTGGCCAGGATGTTCTCCTGACCTTGTGATCTGCCTGCCTCAGCGTCCCAAAGTGCTGGGATTACAGGCATGAGCCACCTCGCCCAGCCAGAATTTATTCTTAAGGAACAGGCAAATCGTCAACCTGGTCTTGATCTTAGTTACTCTTTCAGTCAAAAGGACTAGGTATTTCTTGCAGAACCATTGCATGAGCTACACATGAGGCATCTGGCCATGAACATGATGGAGAAACAGAGAGCGTTAGATTGACACATGTCAGAAAAGAAGCCATTCCCCCAGTAGTAAGTATAATAGTACCAGGTGCATACCTCAGACCTGGGGTTATCAAAAGAAAACAAGCAGGCTAAAGTGATCTTGAAACAAGTGTAATTATAGACAGTGAGAACAAGGAAGTGACTTAACAATCCAGGGTTGCTTGCAAGTATAAGACAATGGAAAGCTGAGGAGCAGAAGCTAATAAGGCAAGAAAAAAATCTGTTCCGGCCAAAGCAGACAAAGTCACTTTGTTAGTGAGCTAGTGAGGAGGATCTAGACATTCATTTCAAAGTATAGCTTAATATTTATAATTTCTGTATATAGAATCATTCTAAAGTTACATGCAAATATTTTTACATAGCTTTTAAGGTATAGTGAAGATTCAGTCTATCTCAACGAATTTCTTTTGTGGCCTTCATGAAGCAAATCAGTTAAAAATTCTCCATGTATTTCTCTAGAAAAGTATATAAAAAAGGGTAAGTCTCATAGTTGTTTTATCCAAATTCCATTTTCCACAGGGCCAAGTAAGCCTGATTGATCTCTTTCCTTGCTTTCTTCTTCTTCCTCTTCCTCCTCCTCCTCCTCCT
>NW_016107340.1:3682610-3793045 GCF_001604975.1 Cebus imitator | reverse complement strand
GCTGTGCAGAAGCTGTGGAG
Source organism: Cebus imitator (assembly GCF_001604975.1). Taxonomy (NCBI): domain Eukaryota; kingdom Metazoa; phylum Chordata; class Mammalia; order Primates; family Cebidae; genus Cebus; species Cebus imitator. Next base: position 3,793,025 of record NW_016107340.1, on the reverse strand, counting down.
TTTGATTAGGTCCCATTTGTCTATTTTGGCTTTTGTTGTCAATGCTTTTGGTGTTTTGGTCATGAAGTCCTTGCCTATACCTACGTCCTGAATGGTTTTGTCTAGATTTTCTTCTAGGGTTTTTATGGTGTTAGGTCTTATGTTTAAGTCTTTAATCCATCTGGAGTTAATTTTAGTGTAAGGTGTCAGGAAGGGGTCCAGTCTATTTCTTTATTTCTTTCTTTGATTTTTTTTTTATCTTTAATGGGTCAGAGATGATGGCCTTCTTTTCTGTTTTACATATCCAGGGAAGCCTTTGTTTGAAAGCTAAGAAATGACACTTAAAATGAATGAGTTCTGTACAGTCTTAGCTGGCAAACTTCTTCATTTGGTTAAGATGTCCCCAAATCTCCCTATTATAGAAGTCAGTCTTCTCCTTTTATACACAATATGTGGGGTAGTACTTTAAGACTGTGTAGTATCTTGTTTTTCAACAATTGATACCTAAAGTTTTGGCATCCATTGATGATTCTTGCTTTCGTCAGTTATTACACTGCTAGTTGCACATTTCTAACTTTATTCCTTTAAACTTTCTTAGCTGGCATTCTTCTATAAAGTTCTTTGACTTTGCTGATATACTTTGAGTGGAGTAGAGCTCCAACTTCTTTAATACAGATATTATATTCTTTATTGCCTAAAATTGCAATAAATTATTTTTCACAATCAAAATTTGCTCAAATAACAAACTGCAATTCTATTTGAATATGTATTTTAAATTCCACATCTTGTATAGTATATTACAGCAATTAAGAATAAGACTTATTTAGAATTTTTCATGTAATTTGGAAGTGAGCTTGCTATTTCTTTAATGTTCTGACTTGTTTAGTGTTTATGTTTTCAAGCTTTATGTATCTTTCAGGCCTGTTCATGAATCTTTTTGGCTTCTTTTACTTTCTACCAGAGGTTCATCTACCTTTTCTCATGGGACTACAGATATATTCCTAGCAGTAAAAATGATTACATAATATTTATGGAAACAATTACAATACTATTCACAGTTACAAAGTCATCTCTCAGTGAGTTTCCACATCAGTGCTGTACTTTAATAAGTCAGGGCATAAATGTTTTTACTGCATGGTAAAATTAAATGAGAGTTATAAACCTAAACATAGGAATCCAATGATACAATATTGCAACTTCTCTGTAGAAAGCCCTTGGGATACTGTTAATATTTAAGCATGTTAATTAAGCAGAAAATGAACAAAATAGTTTGAAATTAGGATCATCTGGCCCACTCTTCAAAGAATACAACACAGACTGGAGAAACTAAAAATCATTTCTTTTCAAGGACATGCTGATTGGTTTTTTTTGTTTTGTTTGGTTTGGTTCATAAAATTGCATGAATTCATGAACTAGTGTTTCTCTCATGAGTATAATCATTCCTCAAACAAGCTTACAGAAGAAGCAGATGTGGCTTTTCTTTCCATAAAGACTATGATGCTGCAGCAGTTAAACATACTTCTCAGCTGTATCTTCATAGCTGCAATTTGGCATTGCTTTTTAATTTATCAAATTGAAAAAAAACATAAGGCAAAGATTATGAGTCATTTCTCTCATTAGTACACTGATTACACAGATTCAGCATGAACAAGACAGATGCTAATTTGTGCATAAAGCATATTCCTTTTGACAGGAAAATATACATAAGTTGTTGCCGAAAGAAGACAACAAGGGTTTTGTTGAAAACCATTTTGGGATTTGTGTGGAAAGTTTCCAGTGAAAGACACAAGCTCTTGCTTTATCACATTAACAATAATTCCTAGATATAGAGTGTCAGTAAAGACACCCAAACAAAACTCTTCTTGTGGAGCCAGGTGGTTTGGCGATCGGAAATTTTTTAACCAGTGGCAAATCCAAGTAAATCAATACAGGTGGGTATGATAGAGAGAAAACAGCTTGCACAAATGTAGTCCCAGTTTTGAGTGTCATTTCTGCTACAGAAATTCCAATGTGCCCTTTAGCAGTTCCCTTAACTTCTTTAGGCTTCTGTTTTCACATTTCTAAATTCAAGATATTTGGTTTATATGATGGCTTGTGTACTTCTTAGCTATAACATTTGATATATGGATTCTATTTTTCAAGCTACATAGAGTGAGTTTGTGATATAAGCCTCTATGAACTGACATAAATTTGGAGTCAACCCTCATGACAAGTGGATTTTCCTCATATCCCATTATAACCTAAAAAGTTGGTACTAAAAGCAAATTATTTCCTGATAACCTTCTAAGTATCCAAGTGCCATAAATTCAAGACCTAGTCAGTGGAACAAGAATGATGACTAAGTTTTAGGAATGTAAGATTAAAACTTAAAGCTGGAAGATGGACAGATTTCTCCTATTTAATGTGAAATAAAATCAGACTCTTCTTTTCAGTGCTTAGTCAAAATGCTGCTTATCCTATACAACTTTCCCAATATCCCCTCCCCCATCTCGTTTTCTGTTCCTGTTTCCATGCTACTGTGTTCTTCCTCCCTTTGATTTGTTCTTCTATTATAATTAACTACTTGCACATTAATGTCTCCCTTTGTTTTTCTGTTTCTCAAGCCTCAGACAATTCTTTCACTTTGTGTTCTTTCTTCCTTCCTTTATCTTCTCTTACTCTCCTTCCAACCCCATTCTGAAAACACGTTGTTTAAATATAGTACACACTCAATATTTATTTGTCAGGTTGAATATTATTTTGATTGACAAATGTGACTACACATGGCAGAGCATCAAAATCATTGAATTTGAACAGTTTCTTGATGCAAATGATCAAATTGGCTAGTTGGCTCAGTGCTCTGTAGATGCAATGTCTGAGTATTAGCTTCATGACTCAAAGTAAATGTCTTATACAAATTATAAGAACCAACTCCTCTGATTTAATTGCTATTGATTAATTATTACTAATATATATTTTCCATTCTCTGTTTTCATTATGATTGTAAATAGTTAAGTATTCATCTGTCTCTAGCAGACACTTGGTAAGACTTTGAGCTTGTAAAAGTCAAGGACCATGTCTTCTTCATCTTCGTACTTCCAGCATCTGGCATGTACCAAGTATGTGCTTTATCAACAAATATCAATCAGAACAATCCTGATCTATGAGCAAGGTTAGAATTTGGTGGGGAACTGAGGAGGGAAAACAATAGATTAATTTTTTTCTTGGATGAATTCATAAGGGAAGAAACTTCTAAGAAAATTGATAAGAAATTGTATCTCTCTATAAAAGTCGCATTTATAATATTTTCATAGGAACTAATCTCTAGTCTCAATTATATTGCTTTTTAATCAGCTCACATTAAAGGAGTATAAGGCTCAGTGGGATACAAAGGGAATCATGTTAACATTCTAGACTGAATTATCTTCTTGACTATTTCTTTTATTTCATTTTCAGGTTTGTCTAGGATGTTAAAGATAAGTTTTTAATTACTTTTTCTTCTTTTCTAGTATGTTACTGAGTTAGTTTTTTTCCATTTAATGATCTGATAATAGTTTGTTGGCAGTTGCTTTCAGAATATATTTTCCAGTTTATAACATTCATCTGCTGGATGATATTAACAAATAAAATAGCACTACTACTCTTCTTGTTGCAGGGGGAAAATTACAGAACCCCAAGCTGCTCCTCAGTAAAATTCTGAGCAAACATTTATCACTGGAGTTAAAACTGTGGGTAAGAAGTAATACACATTGATTAATTTATTTTACTGCCAGTCCTCCAGATCCATGGCCATGTGTAGGTGGGATGATCAACTCCAACAAAGTTTTCAGCAGGCTTCTCCTTTTCCATAAAATGGGTATCAACAGCACTCTTTACCCAAATAATGTCTAAATTACAGAAGGCCTCCCTCAGGCAGCACTTGAGAGGCGACATGGGAAACTTGACTCTGGCTCTGCTGGCTACATTTGTCACAAGTCTGGTATGGAGCCTGTGGTAATTTTGAAGATATTCATTGTATTAATTGCTCAGAATTTCTTTTAGTGTGATCTCTATAGAAGAATGTATAGAATATCATTCCTTTTATATTCTATATGATAAAGAGCTCTATGATCAGATTAATGTAGGAAATGCTACTCTATACTCCTCTTGGACAATCTTAATGCATATTAGCATACTAAGGACATTTGAGAAATTATTTAACATTGCTATCTGAGCATTTCTTAAACTTTTTTGACCATTCTGCATTCTTTCTCCTTTTTTTCATCCATAACCTTCCTGCTACACCTCCCTTTCATTTTTCTCAGAATACCTAATATTAGTATTTTAGCCTCTGATACATTCTTTGGGGGGAAAACTGTTCTAGATAGGCCACAATTTGTTTTGAAATTAAGTCAGATCAGCAAAAAAACTATTGACATTTGTCCAGATTGTATACCCTTGAAAGTTAGCTCTCATTGAGTTGCTTTTTTGGTGCTATGTCCTCATAAAATTCTTATGAAAGACTTAAGTGTAAAACCCAAAGCTAAAAAGCCCTAGAAGACAACCTAGAAAATACCATTCTGGACATAGGCCCTGGCAAAGATTTCATGATAAAGACACCAAGAGCAAATGTAACAAAACCAAAATTGACAAACGGTGCCTAATTGAACTAAAGAGCTTCTGTACAGCAAAATAAATATCAATAGAGTAAACAGACAACTTACAGAATGGGAGAAAATACATGCAAATTATGCATCTGACAAAAATCTAATATCCAGAATCTATAAGGAACTTAAAGTAACAAGCAAAATCAAACAATCCCATTAAAAAGTGGGCAGAAAACATGAACAGACACTTTTCAAAAGAAGACATATAAGTAACAAACATGCAAAAAATGCTCAACATCGCTAGTCATTAGAGAACTGCAAGTCAAAAATCACAATGAGATACCACCTCACACCAGTGAGAATCGCCATTATTACAAAGTCAAAAGATAAACAGATGGTAGTAAGGCTGCAGAGAAGAGGGAATGCTTATACATTGCTGGTGGAAATGTAAATTAGTTCAGCCACCGTGGAAATCAGTTTGGCAATGTCTCAAAGAACTAAAAACAGAACTACCTTTTGACCTAGCAATCCAATTATTGGGTATGTACCCAAAGGAATATAAATCATTATATCATAAATACACATGCATGCATATACTCATTGCATTACTATTTACAATAGCAAAGGCATGGAATCAACCTAAATCGCCGTTAATGGTAGACTGAATAAAGAAAAGTGGTACACGTACGCCATGGATTACTATGGAGCCGTAAAAAAGAATAAAATCATGTTCTTTGCAGCAACATAGATGGAGCTGGAGGCCATTATCCTAAGCAAGCTCTCAGGAACAGAAAACCCAATGCCACATATAGTCATTTATGAGTGGGTGCTAAACATGGAGTACACATGGACACAAAGAAGGGAACAATAGACATTGGGACCTACTTGAGGGTGGAGGGCAGAAGGAGAGTGAGGATCAAAAAACTACCTATTGGGTACTATGCTGATCACCTGGGTGATAAAATAATCTGTATACCAAACCTCCATGATACATAATTTACCTATATAACAAACCTGCACATGTACCCGTGAACTTAAAAGCCTAATGGAAAAAAAAATTCTTATGAAGTCTGTTTTTATGTTTGCCACAGAATGTTGTTTGAGGGTATGGTACATCCCAAAGTGTATTGCCTTCCCTATGAAATTGTACATGAAAATGTTTTTAAGAAAATTTTCTGTTAATTCCTAGAGAAGCTTTGCTTTTCCCAAAGAACTGTTATTTCTTTCTCATAGACAATGAATGCTATTCTCCATCTCCAATCAGTAGTGCAACAACAAATGTACAATCTCAGTTAACCAGATGTTAGGAGATAGTTTGACCTAGAGTATGATTAATTCAGCAGCTCAGTGGCATTCATGGCATTTATGACTTCCCATTTTTTCCAGCTCTGCCACCTTCAGTGTCAAGTTTGTTCTCAAGCTAGTCTCAGTTATGGTTGTACAGTGGCTATAGTAGCACCAGGAATCAAATCCTCAACCAATAACACAAGGAGGAATAAAACATGACACTCTTTTCAGTGTATTCTTGGTAGTTTCAAAGAAACATCTTCCAGAGGACCTCACCCTCCCATCCCCAACTTCCCAGCCAGGTATCCCTTACCATCTGATTGGCCAGGACAAGGTCAGATACTCAGCTGGCACTACTAGCATAATAACTACTCGCAGAGAAAATGAGCTTATTATGTGTCTTAGTCATTTCAAATGGCTATATCAAATATCTTAGACTGGATGGATTAAACAACAGAAATTTATTTCTCATAGTTCTGGAGCCTGGGAAGTTCAAGATCAAGGTTCTGTCAGATTTGGTATCTAGTGAGGACATTCTTTCTGGTTTATAGATGATCATCTTCTCCTTGTATCCTCAAATGGCAGAGAGCAGAGGGCAAGGTCAAGATTTCTTGCTGCTTCTTACGAGGACATTAATCCTGTTAATTCTTCCCTCATAACCTAGGCATCTCCCCAAGGTTGTATGTCCAAAGACCATAATGTTATTCAACATATACATTTTGGGGCACGTAAACATTTAGTCAATAGCCCCATGACTGACTTAGATTAAAGAGAATTACTCTTGATCTACATATGGGGTTTTATTAATAAGGAAGAGAGAATACATCCTGAGCAGAAACCAGCAACGTCCATTAGAAAAACCTAGAGTATTTCCTTTTCATTCTAAGATGGTATGCTTAGAATTGTCTGTAAGTCGAGAACATATCTCTATGGCCTTTCCATATTTGCTCTATTTTTTCATAGTGGTTGTAACAATTTAAATTTATGTTTTCTGCTCATAATTTTTTTGTACACCTGCATTTTCGACCTGTAATTTTGATGTTGTGTACACTACCCATCTTTCAAAATGATGTATAATATGTGAAAATTATAGCTAATATTTCAAGTGCTCAGCTAGGAGATAAAAAATGACTAGGTAACTGCTTTGGATCTGGACATTCAAGATTCATTGATATTCCAGAATAGTTGGAACTTGTCAGTTCAAAGTGACTTTGGCCCACACTTCCAAAAACATGGTCATAGTAATCGACTTTCCAAGCATGGTAACACTGAATATTCTCATATAATTAACATTTCTAATTTATAGACAAGCAGTGGTAGCACTTACTTTCACAGGTAGAATTTAATTAGCCAAGACAAATAAATTAAGTTTCACACTTCTATAAGGATAGTGGAATTGCAGAGGCTGGTCTGGAAATTTCAAGCCATTCAAAATGCCATTTGACCTCCCAAGGAAATTAACTTTCCCAACTGCCATTCTGAAAAGTTCTAATTAGATTAAACAGTATCAGTATTGTTTATTTATTTATTATAGTGTGTCCCATGTCGGTTACTTTTTTGGAATTACAGAAAATTCTTCAAATGTCTTTTTTTTAAATGTAGAACTGCATGACAAATTCGATAGAAGTCATCTTAGGACTGAGTACATGTCAACTGAACTATATGGAAAGAAGATTTACAGGTGTTAATCACCTAAACCTAAAGCCTTACTTTGTTCTTATCACATAGGGAACCCAATTTGCATGACATTTTCTTTTGTACAAGAGTCTTATAAGATATAGAATACATGATTAAAGGTATCTGAAAAAAATTAGCTTGTGTGGTAATGGGAAATGTTTAAGAGGAGAGACAGTTGTTGAGGAGGCAAATGTAGATTTATTTCATAGGAAAATAAATAATGAAAATACTTAAGGAACAATATAAAATTAATAGTAGTGATCTGAAGGAAAATGGTTACATCAAATAGTATGTAGGACAATGCATATTGTAAGAGGGATTATGAGGTTATAATTATGGGATTATGAGAATTTAAGAATATATTGTGTGCTTGGTTGCCTGAAATAAAGCATGTTAAATTAGCATGATTACCTAAACACAAAGCAAGAAGACCATATAAAAATTAGCAAGAACGCTGGCAGCACAGACATAATAAAGAGAAAGAGAAAAATTGATATTCTTGCAGCTGGAAAAGAGAGAAAGTAAGTGGAGAGAAGGACAGTTAAATATAACATGTGATTAAGCTATTCCCATGTAATGTGTAATATATGTTTTCTTGGTCTCCCATGAAATAATGGGTAAAAGTTAAAAATTTCTAATAAATGCTTTATGGAGTGGCTTGCATTTTGGGAGTATGATAAAGGCTGAGACTTGCTCTCAGATTGGCTCAAGTGAAGCTTACAGGGACAGACACAAGATTGTTCCATTAGTTGGAGTTTGTTCTCCAAGTGGATTTATTTTACTTTTGTATTTATTTCACTCTTGGAAGTAGATTATGCTGCTTTTTTTTAAAAAAAAATTACTGCCTTGCAGTACTTCATAGGAAATTATTTATTTGCAAGTGTCTAGAGTAACCTTGAGCTTTGCTCTGCATCTCTTCCTGTAGCTTTAGCACTCCAGTAAGGAGCACATCCCTCTCGCATCACAAAGCTAATGATCCTTCAGAAAAGAGCCTCCTGTTTTTGGCCTCAGGGTAAATGACTCGTGGGTGGGACACTACAGGGAGTGAGGTGGGGTGGTCTAGCACTTCTGCAGTCTTTATTTTCTTGATCATTTGCATTTGGACAGCCACTGCTCTTGGATTTATTACCAAGACTTGCACTGGACTCCTCCAACCTTGGAGTTTCCTGGGGACTTGTAAAGTACATGTCTTTGATCTTTGTGGTAGCCCTCTCAGGCTGTTTTGGGTGTATATGCATGTGTATAAGTGAGTGTGTTTTAAATATTGACTCCTCTCTTACTGTTTCTAGTTGTCTTCCAGAAAATTCATAAAATGTTTGCCCTTCAGAGTAGCCTCTCTTGTCTAACTTTTGCTTGTATTTCAGTTGGATTTTGGAAGGGAAGGGAAGCATATGCAATCAAGTCACAGGTATATATATCCTTGATATTTTAAAAATGCTTTATGTTCAATGGCATTCTTGGAACCCACTCAATGAACTGGCATCTAGTTTTCTCCTAATAGATAACAACACTACACTAGACTTATTTTTCAGGCTTCATGGTTTCATGCTAAGGGAATATATCCATCTAGCCCAGGAAAGCTTTTCCTAGAAATGACCTAAAGTGTAACAACTTTTCAGACCTTGTGGTTTCACGCTAAGGGAAAATATCCATTTAGCCCAGGAAAGCTTTTCCTGGAAATGACCTTAAGTATACCAACTTGTATATAGTCCAACTCATACAATTCTATTTTTGCCCGCAGAAGCTAGCTTAAAGGGAGGCACCGATTTAATAAATGACAATTATTCAACTTTTTGTGGTTATTGACTCATGACATTTGTGCCAGAATGTGGAAAACATCATAGGTAAAGGGAAAATTGATGGAATCTGAGCTGATACTATAATTCCTGCCTGCTGCTATATTTTTCTTCTGTTAAAGCTAAAAAATTAAAGTTAATGGGTATTTAAAAAATCTAATTAGAAAGAATAATCAAGACCTGTTATTTGATAGCACAACAGGGCGATTATAGTCAATAATAACCTAATAGTTCATTTAAAAATAAAGAGTGTAATTGGATTGTTTGTAACTAAAAGAATTAATGCTTGAGGGAATGAATACCCCATTCTCCATGATGTGTTTATTTCACATTGTGTGTCTGTATCAAAACATCTTATGCACTCCATAAACATACAAATACTACATACCCACAAATTTTTAAAAAATTTAAAAGTTTGGGCAGGGCATGGTGGCTCACACCTGTAATCCCAGCACTTTGGGAGGCTGAAGCAGGTGGATAACAAGGTAAGGAGATTGAGACCATCCTGGTTTACACGGTGAAACCCTGTCTCTACTAAAAATACAAAAATTAGCCAGGCATGGTGGCATGCACCTGTAGTTCCAGTTACTCTAAAGGCTGAGGCAGCAGAATCATTTGAACCCAGGAGGCAGAGGTTGCAGAGAGCTAAGATTGTGCTGCTATACTCAAGCCTGGGCAATAGAGTAAGACTCTGTCTCAATTAAAAGAAAAATTAGCAAAGTTTGACTACACAAATATGCTACATGCTCATCCCAGCTAATAAAGAATTCTCACGTGCTCTTAGTGAGGAATCAATTTTCAAAGTGTTGAAGTCAAAGCAGGCCAAATATTTTGGAACAATTTGTGAATTTGGAATTAAAAGACCTGGGTTCAAATTCTGACTGTAACTTCTCATGATTTTTTTAAAAAATAGCTGTTCTGCTTTCTTCCTAGTTTTTTCCTCTGAAAACTAGGAATAATAACATCTTCCCACTGTTGTTGAGAGTAAGTGAGAGGATCTTTAGTATTTAATTAATGCTCAATAAATTCAATTTAAATCTGTTAATTGCTATTGTATTATTCCGCCCTCCTTTGCTGCTTTCTTTTCCCCATATGTCCCTCCTCCTCTTCTCTCCTACCCTACTCCTCCCCTGTGTGCTGGGATTACTATAGCCTTAGATCCTTCTTCTGTCACTCTTATTTTTGTATTCAGCCCTATTCATCTTTTACTTGACTTATCGATAAATATTAGATCAATACTAAAGTCAGAATTTTATTTCTTTCTTTTTCACTCTTTTCTGCCCAAGTTATCAAAGTATACTTTTTATTCTCTAACTTATCCTCCAACATCTGCCTCATGGCCAAGCTGGAAATGCTGAATAACAAAGATGACTTAAAACATTCCTGCTATTTAAATGACTTTTATAAACTAATGTTGTAAAGTTAGCAGTACTAATAAATTTGATAAGATGTTAAATTAAAGATCGACTCAATTGCTCATTTATTTTTATTGCATTTTAGGTTTTGGGGTACATGTGAAGAATATGCAAGAATGTTGCATAGATACACGCATGGCAGTGTGATTTGCTGCCTTCCTCCCCTTCACCTATATCTGGCATTTCTCCCCATGCTATCTCTCCCCACCTCTCCACCCCCCCGTCCCTCTCCCATTTCCCCCCAACAGACCTCAGTGTGTAGTGCTCCCCTCAATTGCTCATTTTAAGTTGGAGTTACAAGGCTGTTGCTCTAATAAGCCAAATGTTACAAGTATATAAAATCCTAAATTTGTGCAGAATCCTTCCTAATCCCTACCCCAAGCTGGACAAATAATACAGTAAGAAGGAACATGTCCCACAGGTCTTCCTTCATTTCAGACACCAGCTGAATACTCCAGGTTCCCAGGACCACCCTTACTTCAGATTAGCTGGCTACAAATGTGAGGATTCCCATTATTACCCTTAAGTTTGATAATTTGCTAAAAAGACTCACAGAAATTATTGAAAGCTGTTATACTCACAAAGAGTATACAGGGAAAGGATACATATTAAAATTAGTCAAAGGAAGTGATGCATAGGTCAGAGTCTAGGAGGGGTCTAAACACGGAGGTTTTTCTCACCTGTCCTCTCCCCTTAAAGTAATGCAGAACAGCACCTCCTCCTGGCCACGATGTATAACAATGGTCAACCACAAGAAGCTCATCCAAGCTTTGATGTCCAGAGTTTTCATTGGGGATCAGTCACATACTGTTTTTGTTGCTGATATTTTGTCCCCAGTATCTCCTGAAGTCAGACTAATGCCTTTAATCTGGTTACTCTGGAAGTCAAAACTGATGTAGCATGACTCAAAGCCCCTATTAAAAATCATGGTTACACTCTTTGCTGGCTAAAGGTCCCAGACAAATAAACTCTTATTAGGCAGGATATTCCAGGGGCCTAGAGATTACTTCCCAGTAGCTGAAGTCAAAGGGCAGACCTCTTGTGGGGTGAAGTTAATTCTTCATTATACAATCTGAAAGTATTATTTCTTTATCTTAGATTATCCTAAACATTTCTAAGTGGATTCTAAATTTTCATGAGCTAGAAATATACTATTCACTATGGAAGATAATTAATACCCCAGAAATTGAGATTAAAAGAAAAAAATTTTTTTTAGCTTTTTGCCTGGCATGGGATCTGGAGCTTGGGTATTCTAGGCAATTATCAGTGAGAAAACTGTTGGCTTTTTCTTCTCATAACACCCTAGATTTGGGCCAAATCTGGAGTTGGCTGGAATAATATTTAGATGAGTATGAGTTCCACAGGTAAAAGGTTCTCTATGAGTAAATATCCCTGGATTCTGTAAATGGCATGTAATGTTGATCTTATATTAGCAAGCACTTAAGAGAAAAACAGTAAATTTTCATCTTGCTTCAGTAACTGTGCAAATGAACTCCTTCTAAGCTTACCTAGCAAGCTTCCCAGTTCAGACATAAAGAATATTAATAATGCTTCAAGACAATTTTGCAACATAATAGGAAATCATCATTTTAGGATGCTCTGCTTTTTGAAAAGCTTATATATTTGTTTCTAAAAATCATGGTGACAGCATGCAGCTGTTATAATGTGCTCAACACAAAAAGAAATTATTTCTATTTGTGTGATTTGGAAACAATTTTGGAAGCAACACCTAAGCACACATTTGGGCAAGTCTTGCCAAGATGGCTGCATGACTCTCTTCATGGTGATTCCTGTCAATAATGTAGCAGCATGCCTCCATGAGTGAGAAGTTTAGTTAGCAAACTCTGTGAGCTGTGCCTTTGTGTTCAGGGTATATTTTATATGTTTGGCCTGTTATGCTTTAGAAACCAGTTGCAGCATTATTTCATTATTATACAGGTTTGTATATAATACTCTTTTTCCTTATGAAAGCAGTTCCCCACAATTAAATGATAGAGCTTTAAAGAAGCTATCTTATTCTTTTTTTTTTTTTATCCTTAGCTTCAAGCTCCCTTGTTAAAGAGGTAGTTCGGTATCATTATGAAATGTAGGTGGAACAATTACTGCCTGTCATCAACATAGCATATCTAAATGGAAGGAAACCCAAGTATGCAAAATAATGGAGTATTTAAACAAAAGAATAACTATATAGCTAGCAATATTTTATATGCACAAATTATAAGCCAAATTATATGGGAATGCAGACATCAACCCCCCCAATTTGTAATATACATGTTCAACCATTTTTGCATGTCTATAAAGAAATACCTGAGGCTGTGCAAATTTATAAAGAAAAGGAATTTAATTGGCTCACAGTTCTGCAGGCTGTATAGGAAGCATGATGCCAGCATCTGCTTGGCCTCTGGTAAGGCCTTAGAAAGCTTTCAATTTTGGCAGAAGGCAAAGGAGAAGCTGGCATCTCCTATGGTGAAAGGGAGAGAGAGAGACCAGAGCAAGAGAGAGAGGGGAAAAGTGCCACACTCTGTTAAACAACCAGATATTGCATAAACTCAGATGGAAAACTACTCACTATCTCAAGAACAACCGAAGACATTCATAAGGGATGCCACCATGATCCAAACACATCTCACTAGGGCCACCTCTAACACTGGAAGTCATGTTTCAACATGAGTTATGGAGGAAACAAAACATTCAAACCATGTCAACGCATATAGTTTCTACTGAAATATTAAATAATCAGATTTACAGTAGGTTTGGTAGCTACCTTAATTCTTAAGTAGCAATGAGCATTAAATAATATTAGCAACAATCATGAAGTGATAAAGGCATACATACTGCTATTACTACTATGCTAATAAATAAATGTTAAATTCCACAGAGGTTTGTATAAATAAAGAAGTAATGTTTTTCCCATCCAAGTCAAAAAGCTTCCTAAATATTTGGGGCTAAAAATGCCAGGGTTAGGAGATAACTGGAATTAAGTGTATCTCACTTGCTCTCTGTGTGTGTGTGTGCATGTGTGTGTGCACGTGTGTGTGTGCATGTGTCTGTGTGTGTGTGTCTCTGTGCGTGTGTGTGTATGTGTGTGTGTCTGTCTGTCTGTCTGTCTGTCTATCTTTGGGGTGGATGACTAGAACCAGAAAAACACTGTTTCTAGTTTAATTGGTTTCAGAAATGCAAACTACTCTCTTTTAACAGATGGCCATCTGAATGAACTTTGAGAATGTTAGACTTTGCAATTTCTCCCACTTCATCTCCCTTTGCTATTCTCAGTCCATTTCCTCCAAACTCCTAAGCAATAAGGAAGAAAAAAAAGTCTAGGATACTTGGGAGAACTTAGAGATATGACTTTTGCTACTTTACCCACAACCTTGATGGTGGAGGGAGTCAAATAAATGGACAGGGTAGTGGCAACTTGAAAGAGAAAAGGCTTTCATTGCAGCACTGTTTACAATAGCAAAGACCTGGAACCAACCCAAATGCCCATCAATGATAGACTGGACAGGGAAAATGTGACGCATATACACGATGGAATACTATGCAGCCATAAAAAACGATGAGTTTGTGTCCTTTGCAGGGACATGGATGAATCTGGAAACCATCATTCTCAGCAAACTGACACAAGAACAGAAAATCAAACACTGCATATTCTCACTCATAGGCGGGTATTGAACAATAGAACACATGGACTCAGGGAGGGGATCATCACACACTGAGACGTGTTGGGGGGGATTAGGGGAGGGTCAGTGGGGGTAGGGAGGTTGGAGAGGAATAAAATGGGGAGAAATGCCAGATATAGGTGACAGGGCAATATGTACCTGTGAAACAATTCTGTATGATCTTTACATGTACCGCAGAATCTAAAGTACAATTATATAAATATATATATATATATGTAAAATATGGGAAAGAGAACAAAAAGCAACATAGAGGTCAAAAGTATTCAAGAGAAAGTAATAAATAAAGAAAACTGGCAAAGGGAAAAAAAAGAGAAAAGGCTTTCAGAAATAATCTGTAACAGGGGAAGAAGAAAACTTTGAAACAATTGGTCCTAGAAGATGAACAGAGGAAAAGCCTAAAAGGCCTGAAAGCAACTTAGAATTCAATTATGATCCTCAAATGTCAGCAATTATCAGACATATAAATTTATCTATTATAAAAACAGTATATATTTTTGAATGTGTACATGTGTGATTGTGTCTCTGTGTGTCAGTAGTTGTTTGATCTCCCATGAAAAGTACATTGTGTGTAATATGGTTTGGATCTGTGTCTCCACCAAATGTCATGTTCAATTGTAGTCCCAAGTGTTAGATGTGGGGCCTGATGGGAAGAGATTGGCTCATGGGGGTGAAGTTCTCATGAATGGTTTAACACCATCCCCTTGGTACTGTTCTTGTGATGGTGAGTTCCCACAAGATCTGGTTGTTTAAAAGTGTGTTGTACCTCCTTTTTGCTCCTGCTCGTGCCATGAAAAAAGTCTGCTCCCCTTTTCCCTTCCCAGAAGCAGAGCCAATGCCAGCATTGTGCTTCCTGTAAAGCCTGCAGGACCATGAGCCAATTAAACTTCTTTTCTTTATAAATTACCCAGTCTCAGGCATTTCTATAATTATAGCAATGCAAGAATGGACTAATACATTGTATATTTTTGCTCCAATTTTAGAGATATGAAAACTGAGGAACAGAAATAGTAAATTCTTGCCTAATGTCACACATTTAGCAGGTAGCAGAGCTGGATGTAATGTAAAACTTATTTCTTAACACTTTCCAATGTGGAAATGTGGAGGGCCTAGACTGATCAAGCCTGGTTTTCACCCAAGAGTTTACATGGATCTTCCAAAATTTCCTGAAATGCATTTTTAAGTTTCCTAATTTTTTACTGGCATATGGTATCTTATGCTATAATGGACTTTTAAAATCAGGCACTTGATATATGCACTTTTCCTGAATTCGAAAAATGTGTGAATTTGCCCCTTAGCTAATATTTCACATGCTTTTTTGAACTGCAAGCCTTTCCAGAACAGAGTAGGGAGACTGCTCTAGCTACCCATGAGCCTCTCCAAATTACCTGCTCAGTCTCACTTAGAGCAACATGCCTGAGCTAGTAGTGCATGAATTGGATTCGATTAATTTTTTCTGAACACTGATTGACTAAGACAGTCCATTTTGCAAACATTTATATTGCAGTGAAGTTTAATTATGGATTATTTTGCCATGAGACATACTAGACTGACATGAAACAGAGAGTAAACATTTACAAAGCAGTCTAAATATTCCTAATTTTCTGCTAATTGCTTTTTTATTTTGTCTACGGTTTTAGGTACACACTTTTATAAGTGCATAGAATTGTGTTCTCAGAATAAAAAATTCAGAAAATTTCATAAAAACAAAGACATAGATTATAAAGAATACAGAAAGAGTATCCAATATGACCACTTCTATATGTACACATTAATTTTACTCTATTTATATGATATTAATGGTGAAATTAGTCAAAAAATAGATAAACCAATGTGCCATCTGTGTGGCTGCTTTGGAATAATTATTTTGCCCTCCCATATCATTGGGGTGTGCAAATGGTAGAACTTTTCCAACTGCAAGGTACTAGCCTAATATATTCTGTCACCAGATTTTCTTTTTAAGCAAAGGTCTGTGTTGGTTTGCTTCTTAAAGTAACTAAAGTATTATAAACACTGTGTTGGAATTAGGCTAGTCCAAGATATTTTCTATTTGTTAGAGAATAAATTTTTACCTTGAAAGAGAGCTCAGTATAAAAAAATGATTAGGTGGGAAAAGAAATTATTGAGGGAAATATTTATATGCAGGGACAAAAGTCCAAATTTCAGTTGTGTGTCCAATACTTAGTGTGTTTGTATTTGGTAATTGCTACTTAGGTAGACTTCTGGCACATTTGGATCCATGAGACAAATAGAAGGGATGGTAACACACCTGGAATGAGAAGCCTTTGCATATTTGTCATAGGTCCAAACCCAATTTTGTCTTACTGGCCTATTTTGGGTACTAGATAATGCAAGCTGTAAAATAATAAGTAAGAATATTAAATTATAAATCTGAAGTTATGATGTTTAACTCAAATCTTGATCTTATTTGATCACGAAGACACTCAATAAAAATGATTTCCTGGCTTGTATCAATGCAATAAAGCATGTAAGGAGAGTCAATAGGTTCAGTTCATCATCATAATTTTCACCTAGGTTTATAACTTCACCAATAAGCATTCTGGTTTAGAGACAGAGAAAAGAACTAACTACCAGTATTGATCAAAACAGTAAGTGCATGTCATGTAGCACCTATAATAAGTAATGCAATAGGATTTTTATTATGATTGCTAGTTAGAGTCTATGAAGTTCAAAAATATGTGTGCAACTGTATAAGAAGTTTTTTTTTACAGGATAACAAAACGAATAATGGGCAACAACTAAACTCATAGTATGGAAATTGATCATATCAGGTAATTCATCAATTAAATTAAACATAGATACTAAGTAGCTCAACTTAAGATGTCTATACAGGAGGTTCTATTTTTAACTTCCAATATTTTTAAGGATTGCTAAAAAATGTTACCAGTTGACTTTCCTGGCTTTCATCCTGAACCTTTTGGTTTATTGCACAATGTTCCTGTGCTATGATTTCTTCATTAGAACAGTGACTTGGCATTTGTATAGATTTAACACCAATTGAGAAATATGTTTCTGTGGTAATTGCTCTCAGTTGAAACTGTGTAGAGTTTGTGCAAAATGTTTCTATAATGCTAACTCTCTTTGTTCTTTTCTTTGTGTGTGGAGAGCTTAACCATTTCCTTTAATGTTCTTTGCAAAATACCTGAAGCAAATGCTCATTTTCTGGATAGGTGCTGTCTAAACTCTACATAATGTCTGCTTTTTTATATGATCAGAGTTTCAGGATAAGAGGTGAGAAGCATTTTTTATGACTCTAGTCACTGGCAGGAAGATATCAATTTATAGGTTGAGAATAGCTTATGAAAAAAAAGCTTTTCAAGATTCAAAATCTTGAGATTCTTTGGTGATACTTCATAGGCATCTCTGCCAAACTCATATTTTGCCTGCTCTTAGCTGACTGGATTGTTTTGCCTAACCCATTATCCTTTCACCTATTATCAGAAGAATCTAGATGATGGGACAAAGAAAGATAGCATAGAAGGAAAGTTGTGTTGGAGCTCAAAGAATGAGACCCTTAAGTGTGGTGTTTTGACATGTAGAATAGGTATGAATTAAAAGAAATTTGAAGGCCTCAGAAAAAACCTTAGTAGAAAGCTACCAAGAAATTTCTAACTTTATCCTGTTTCTTACCACCCACCAAGCACAGGGAGGCGCTTTCTCTGGAAGTTCTTTTATCTGGCTGAGGAACAGTCTTTCAAAAGAAATTCAATTGTCTTAAACTCCCTCCCTATAAAATTCATCAAATAATTGGGAAAGATTAACCGCTAGAAAAGAGAAAAGACCTAAAGTCATCACCACATCCAGACAGAACTTTCATCTATTCTTCTGAGGACAGCACTAAAAAATTACCTGGGAAACTATCTGCATAATAAGACAACCTTGGCTGGGCATGGTGGCTCATGCCTGTAATCCCAGTACTTCAAGGGGCTGAGGCAGGTGGATCACCTGAGGTCAGGAGTTTGAGACCAGCCTGGCCAACATGGTGAAACCCTGTCTCTACTAAAAATACAAAAAATTAGCTGAGCGTGGTGGTGGGCACCTGCAATCTCAGCTATTCAGGAGGCTGAGGCAAGAGAAACACCTGAACCCAGGAGGTGGAGGTTACAGTGAGCTGAGATCACACCATTGCACTCCATCCTGGGCAAAAAGAACAGGACTCTATCTCAAAAATAAATAAATAAAAATAAGACAATCTTGTTCACAGTGAAATTCCACCCCTTGCCTTTCTGCAATTTGTCATCATCTCTTCCAAAGCTCAGAGAAACTTTGTCCCAAGCCATTGTCTGATTATCTGTCCCTTTTAGCGTCTAAAGAGAATATTACAAACTATTGTTTGCTCTTTGGGCCCATTCAATTCTACTAAAAATTATTTATACCCCTCATAATTCTCTAAGTTTTCTTATTTCCCTCTCTTCTAATATTGAGTGTCAACTTGATTGGATTGAAGGATGCAAAGTATTGTTCCTGGGTGTGTCTGTGAGGGTGTTGCCAAAAGAGATTGACATTTACATTAGTGGACTGGGAGAGGCAGACCCACCCTTAATCTGAGTGGGCACCATCTAATCAGCTGCCAGCGTGGCTAGAATAAAGCAAGAAGAAGAATGCAGAAGGACTTGACTTGCTGAGTCTTCTGGCCTTCATCTTCTGTGCTGGATGCTTCCTGCCCTCAAACATCAGACTCCAAGTTCTTTGGCTTTTGAACTCTTGGACCTACGCCAGTGGTTGCCAGGGGTTCTCAGGCCTTCAGCCATAGATTGAAGGCTACACTGTTGGCTTCCCTACTTTTGAGGTTTTGGGACTAAAACAGGCTTCCTTTCTCCTCAGCTTACAGAAGGCCTATTGTGGGACTTCACCTTGAGATCACGTGAGTCAATATTCCTTAGTAAACTCCTCTTCATATATACACCCATTAGTTCTGTCCCTCTAGGGAACCTTGACTAAAAGAGCAGGGTATAAAATATTCTGAGCCTCATTTGTTTGTTGGGTCATCACTCTTCCATCATTTTTCCCTATGTACATTAACAAATTTTTATGCCTTCTGCTAATTTGTTTACTGTCAGTTTATTTGAGCAAACCTTCAGAGGACAGAAGGGAAGTTTTCCCTTTGCCCTTACATTGTCACTTTCATTCTCTTTCATTATTTTATTTTGAGGATGAATTATTGTGCCCACATCTTTCTAATACACCTTGTAAAGACTTGTACAATGAACACTGATACTTTTAATTTTGTTGAACTATGGTTTATTATTACCAGTATACTCTAGAATAAATTAAATAAATAAGTAAGATGAAAGTAAGGAAGAAAAAGTTGCCTGCAATTCTTTCTCCTATCTTTATTACACATAAGATAATCACTGTTAACATTTGGGTACATATCATCCTAAACTTGTACATAAGTATATATATATATATATGCTTCTATATACATAGATATGTGTTTGATGCAAAATATTTTAAACCCACATTTAGTTATCAGTGGCAAATCCATATGTGTCTGCAGCAACCTCAGTTCTTGCCTCCTCAAAAGAAAGAATTCAACTGAGGGACATAAAGTAGAAGAAGAGACTGAGGCAAGTTTTAGAGCAGGACTGAAGGTTTATTAAAAAGCTTTAGAGCAGAAATGAAGTGAAGGAAAGTATACTTGGAAGAGGGCCAAGCAGGCAACTTGAAGGACAAGTGCACATTTTGATCTTATGATTTGGGGTTTTATGTGCTGGCGTACTTCTGGGGTCTTGTGTCCCTTCACTCCTGATTCTTTCCTTGTGGTTGGCTGTTCACCACTTTCCTTGTGGTTAGCAGTGGCCTGCTAGCACTTGGGAGGGGAGCATGTGCAGTGTGTTTACTTGAATTGTATGCATGCTCACTTGACACCTTCTTCCCTTACCACCCAAATGTCCGTAGGAGGTCATATACCAGTTAAACTCTGTCACTTTTGTCTCTTAGTGTGCATGCTTGAGCCCACTCTTAATCTTAATCTTGATCTTATTGGAAGCTACTGATTACCAGTTTCAGTTTTTCCCCATCTTTAAGAAGACTGCCTTTCCCTGGCACTGGCTGGAATCAATTATTATTTGAGAGAGACAGTTAACAACCACCTGACCATCACTTGATGATCACCTGACATTCCTGGTTGGAGGTTGGGAGGGCACTCTCCTGCCCTGTTATGTCTGACTAGCTACCTACTATAACAATTACAGAAACTAATTAAAAATTTTGCATCTTTTAGATTTTCAGCTTAAATATGTTTTCAGATATCCTTTTTATTCTCTCCTAATCTCTCAAATTAAGCTAATAATTATTAACCAGCAAATTGCTAGTTAAACATATCTTTTTTGCAAAGAAAGACGTGAATTTTCTCTTAATCTTCCTGAGTTCAAGTTAATATATTTAAATATGTACATTGAAGGCTTACAAGTTCCAAAATCAACTAGGTACTGGGAGCAATAACCAAAGATAAGAGTTGATCACTCTCTTTAAGGTGATTTTAATATTCTCAGGGATACAAAACAAACGTGATGGATTGAAGAGCAGTTAATGCAATAGAGAAGAGAGAAGGGGCAAACACTGAGAATTAATGAAGCTTCTGAAAAAGTTTCAAGAGCTATAAGGGGCCTGCTAGCCCTGGGGAATTTAAACTGTGGAAAAGAGGGAAAAAAATATTCAAGGTAGAAAAGGCAATATCAGCTAAATCATGGAGTCAAGGTTGAGCTTGGCATGACAAACCTTCAAAAAATGGAGGATGTACAGTGGGAAACGGTGGTTGTGAAGTTTGATGAGAAGGTTAAAGAAAAATATAATCATTATTAGTTTGTTACATTTTGACCCAAATCCATATTTAGCTCCTCTGAGTGATATGATCATGTAGGAGCAAAGGCAAACTTCCCTCTGAAGGTTCACTGAAGTGAACTGACTATAGACAGATTAATGGGAGAAAAGTCATACAAATTTATTAAGGTGCATGGGGGGTGGTGGAAATCACAGAAGAGTGATTATCCTAGCTAATGAGGGTCACAATTTTAAATATCCTTCTTCACAGATGAAAGGGAAATGGGGAAATGTAGGCAATTTTGAGGGGTAGTAAATGATTATTTTTGAGAATGGAATGGGCCCAAAGAGTAGACAGTAGTTGTAAATTATTCTCTTTGGAAACTAAAAGGGACGGGTGAGTGATCTAGGATGAGGTTCCTCTGAGCTCTGGGTGAGGCGATGAATTGCAAAAAAAGTGAAGAGTGGAACTTCACTGTGAACGAAGCCTGTCCTATTATGTCAGATATAGTCTCCCAGGTAATTTTTTGTTGCTGCCCTCAGAGTAGATAAAAAGTCTACTTAGGTGTAGCAATGACTTTTAGTCTTTTCTCTGGTGACTTGTCTTTCCTGGTTATTTGATGAGATTCCTAGGGACGGGGTTTTAAGACAATTGAATTTCCTTTTGGAAGAAATTTCCTCCCCAGATAAGGGAACTTCCAGAGCTTCTCCCTGCACTTGGATGGGTGGTGGTGGAAGTGGATTCAGGACCATGAGGGGAGTGTAGTAGGGTGGGGATTGAGTGTGGCTTGAGAGGGTGGTGAAAAACAAGAGGTTAGAAAGATTTTGGTTCTGAGGCAGCTCTAAGACCTTCAAGTTTCCTTTAATTCAAAATTCTCAGCATGCCAAAGCACCATATTTTGAGGTGTCATTCTCTGAGCCCCAACAATAGTGATTTTTTGAAAGCTTTATCAAATGCAAATCTGTACATCCATCTTCTTTTTAGCCCTAGATCAAAATTTTACCTGCCTGCCAATGTCTTTTAGATCTTTCAAGTCAAATATGTCCCACAATGCACTCATTATATTCTCTCTAATAAAATTTCTGAATTATCACCAAGGAATCTGTTAAGCAAAATTTAACTAGACCTTGTCAAAGTAAGGAAGAACGCCAGTTTAAGAGTCTTATCCATGTCTCAGAATTGGAAGTCAGAAGCAGAATATCTATAGAACATTGGCAACTAGGATCAAGCAACTAAAGGTGGATTCTTCAAGATTGGAGCTAATTGAGACTGTACAAAACCTACCAAAAGTCTTGATAAGTAAACTTTTGTTTGGTAAGTGGGCTACTTGCCCAGGTGAACAAACTTTTTGATACTGTTATCTGAAACCATCTGGAGTTATTTTTTGCTGTACAGTCTTATTTTGCCCTGGAAAAGTTTTTTTCTAAAACAAAGAACTAAGTCACATTCATATAGTTGGTCTATAGACGTAACTCAGGTGGATACAGATGGTCTCAGTTCTCACTTCCCTAAAACAGCTCCCTTTAAGATAGACACTGGTAACACCCACCAATGGCTCCCCAATTCATATGAGTCTTCCTACTCTCCCAGAAGAAAGAACTTGCTAGTTTTACTTTCTATCCTCTTGAATCAGGCGCTCAGTCTCAACTCCCATATTTTGCAACTGCCTCCCAAATGCTCTTCTAGCATCTCTTCGGTTTACATGCCTTCTTTTAGACAAAGATTAGAGTTTCACTTTTGAAATAAACAATTGAATATGTAACTTTTCTCCCAAATGACTTATATTACTTTCCCAAAGCTAAAGAGTAAAACTTGAACTTACTAGCACTGATTTCAATACCACATGTTAGCTGGTCCCAATCTCTTAATTCACTTTAAACTACATTTTTAATGTGTGGATAATTTCCTGAGCACAGCATGAAACTTCTAGGCTTTTGCTTTACCTAGTATACCCGTCTTACCTTTCACTGCTCAAAGACCAATTTTCTGGCCTCTTTTTTTCTGGGTTTCCTTCCTATTTATTTTTCTATTTATTTCTGCCTTCCTTCTAAGTTCCTCATTCACCAATTGTTTTAATTAGTGACTCCAGGGTTATGTCTTTGGCTCATCCAAGTGTGATGCTGTGTTTTCTTTTTAGATGATTTCAGTCATTTTAATTGATCTATTTCTTTATACACTATGGCTCCTCAGTTCATGACTCTTAAACTTTCTTCTGAGCTTTAGATGCAGATTCACCTGGGCTATGCGTATTCCCTTGGGATTCATATATATATCTTAAATGTAACATGCTCAAAACCAAAACTGTTCCTTCTCTTACATTCTTTATGAGACTCTTGTCACCCAGGAAATGAATCTGCGTGTTATCTCCCTCACCCCTCACAGCCAGTGACTTAGTTTGCTTTGCCCATTTTACTTCCTCTGAATTTCTCAGAACTTTACCATCTCCGTGCCTCTATAGTTGCCCTAGTTTATGCCTTATTATGTTTTGCCTGAAATTTTGTATCAGCCTCCTAACTTCTCTCTCAGATACTAAGCTTGCCGTTTTCAAATACAATTTCCATAGAGTCACCTGTGTTTTAAAAATGCCAAATTGCTGTACTTAAAACCCTTCAATGACTCCTAAAAGCCTACATAATGAAGGTCAAACTTCTTAACATGTAATATAAAACCTTCTATAAAACTTGGGCCCTCTGAATCTTTCCTGCCTTACCTGCCTTGTGTTTTGCATTCCAGCAATTAGGGCTTTTAACTTTTTGCCTTTGAGATTATGTTTATGATATTTCCTTTGCCTGTAGTTCATGTATTTTTCAATTATTCTGTTGTTTTTCTTTTTTTTTTTTAAGTGTCAAGGTTTTTTTAAAATATACTTTAAGTTCTGGGGCACATGTGCAGAACATGCAGGTTTGTTACATAGGTATACACGTGCCATGGTGGTTTGTAGCTCCATCCCCCTATCATCTACATTAGATGTTTCTCCTAATGCTATGCCTCCCCAATCCCCCACCTCCTGCTTTCCATCCTCTAGCCCCTCAACTCTCAACAGGCCCTGATATGTGATGTTCCCTTCCCTATGTCTGTGTGTTCTCAATGTCAACACCCACTTATGAGTGAGAACATGCGATGTTTGGTTTTCTGTTCTTGTGTCAGCTTGCTGAGAATGATGGTTTCCAGCTTTACCCATATCCCTGTAAAGGACATGAACTCATCATTTTTTATGGCTGCATAGTATTCCATGGTGTATATGTGCCACATTTTCTTTATCCAGTCTACCATTGATGGGCATTTGGGTTGGTTCCAAGTCTTTGCTATTTTGAACAGTGCTGCAATAAACATACATGTGCATATGTCTTTATAACAGAATGATTTATAATCCTTTTGGTATATATCCAGTAATGGGATTGTTGGGTCAAATGGTATTTCTATTCAATATTCCATTGAGACATCTTTGGAAGGAATTTATTTTACCTCTTCTTCCTCTTCTCTGTATAGCACCAGTGGCATACTTCTAGACATACTACAATGAAGTTATTTGTTGTCAGCATCCTACTTAATTCTTTAGGATTTGGACCATGTCTTGATTTTGCCTATTTTATTACTCTTTACAAATATACAACAAAATAGGTACAGTTGTTGATTATCACTTTATAAGTAAGAATTTTGAGTTTATGGAATTTTAATCATTTCCCTGAGTTTGTATACAGATAGCAGGTGGCAAAGTCTGAACTGAAAGCCAGATCTTCTTGGCTTTTAACTACTGTGCTGTAGCAAGATGACGTTGTAGTGAAATTACCATAGCATCTACATATTTTAGATGCTTAATGCACATTATCTATTATCCTAGCACATAGACTATTACAAGTGCTCACTAAACATTTTTTGAAATAAAAGATGACTCATATCTTCCAGGTTGAAGAAATAAATTTCTTAGAATAATTTCTGAAAGTACTCTGTCTTTAATCTGTATAGCATTCATTTAAGCTGCAGCACTGAGTTGTTTAAATGTTTAATCCTCATATGACCATACTTGAGGTTAAAAATAAGTATGCCATTCATATTACTTGTTCATCTATTTTCCATGTGATCTTTGTACATAGAGGTGTTCAAACATTTTAATGGAATTAGATTATTGAATTATAATTTACATACATAGGGATGCATAAATCTTAAGTGTACAGTGATTGATGTCAAGTGCATACATCTACCCCATTATAATATAGACCATGTTCATAATTCCTAAAGGTCTCTTTATGCCCCTTTTCAGCCAGTCTAGACCCATTCACCATGCAATACTATTTTGAATTTTGTTATTATAGATAAGTTTTGTCTCCTCTAGGGCTTTATATAAAAATAATCATTTAGCATGTTCCTTTTGTGTCTGGCTTCTTTTGATCACGTTAATGTTTTTGAGGTTTATCCACATTTTATATATGTCAGTAGTTTATACATCTTTATTACTAAATAATCCATTTTATGAATTTACAGAAATTTGCTTTTCTATCCTTTTATTGGTGGACATTTTGGTTATTTCCAGCTTTTGGCTGTTATCAATAAAGCTGCTATGAGCATTATAATACATGAATTTATATGTATGTATGTTTTTATTTCCTTAGGGTGAATGTGTAGAAGAGTCAGCTGTGTTATTGAGTAGGGAAGTGTCTTAGTCTATTTTGTGTTGCTATAGCAGAATACCTGATACTAGGTAACTTTTAAAGAAGAGAGACTTATTTAACTCATTGTTCTATGGCTAGGAAGTTCAAGGGGCAAGATACCAGCATCTGCCTGGCTTCTGGCAGGGCTTTCATGCTGTGTCACCACATGACAGAAGGTCAAAGGGGAAGCAGACACATGCAATGGGCAAGGCCTGAGGGGCATCCTTGCTTTCTAACAATTCACTCTCATAGGAAGGAATCCATACCTGAAGGATCTAATCCACTCTCGCCAAAGAGAGAACTCCAGACAGCACCAAGACATTTATGAGGAATCTGCCGCCAAGACCCAAATACCTTCCACTATGTCCTACCTCCCAACACCACCACGTTGGAGATCAAATTTCAAACTGAGTTTTGGTGGGACAAACCATATCCAAAATGTAGCAGTATGTCTAATTTTATGAGAAATTGCCGGGAAAATTTCCAGATTCGTTGAATAGTTTACACTTTTACTACCAACATGTAAGAATTGCAGTAGCTCTGCATCCTTGCCTACATTTCATATTCTCAGTCTTTTCGAATGATCCTTTTTATTGGATATTTTGAAATATCCCTTTGTGGCTTTAATTTGCATTTGCTGATAATTAATGATGTTGGACATGCTTTCATGAGTTTTTTGTACATTCGTATACTTTATTTTGTACATGCTGTTAAATTATTTAGCCTATTATTTATAGGATTTTTTAAAATTACTGAGGTATAATTGTTTTACATATATTCTGGATATAGGTTCTTGTTCAGTATGGGCATTGCAAATATTTTCTCCCAAGCTGTAGCTGTGACTTTCTTTCTTTCTTTTTTTTTTTTTTAAGTTATCTTTTGACAAACTAAAAATTTAAATTTTGAAGTTTAATCTGTATATTTTTGTGTGTTCTGAGACTATTGCTTTCTGGATCCTTTGTGAGAAATATTTGCCTACCAAAAGATCACAGTATTTTCCACCTTTATTTTTACAATTTTATAGCTTTAGCTTTTATGTTTTAGTCTATAATCTACGTTAAATTACTTTTTATGTTTGGACTGAGATAGAGTCTGACATTTTTTTTTCTCATATGAATATCTAATATTTTCAGTAGGGTACTGAATGAAAAGACTCTCCATTGAATCATGTTGACTCCTTTGTAAAAAAAATTTAAAAAATAAAAAAAAAAAGAAAGAAGAGAAAAACAATAGATTTGACAAGATTGTGTCAATTCAATTTTTGGCTTTCCATTCTGTTCCATTCATATATTTGTCTAATTTTATGCCAGCATTATGTTATTTTAGTTACTATAGCTTTGTTAGTAAATTGGTTGTGATAGTACCCAATTTGTTACTTTTTGTTTCTGTGTTGGGTCTTTCACATTTCCATAGACATTATTTAGAATCAGTTTGTTGGGTTTTGTTTTGTTTTGTTTTTTTTGTGTTTTGTTTTTGTAGATGGAGTCTCACTCTGTTGACAGGCTGAAGTGCAGTGGTGCAATCTCGGCTCACTGCAACCTCTGCCTCCTGGGTTCAAGCGATTCTCCTGCCTCAGCCTCCCAAGTAGTTGAGACTAAAGGCACTCACCACCATGCCCAGCCAGTTTTTGTATTTTTAGTAGAGATGGGGTTCCACCATGTTGGCCAGGATGGTCTTGATCTCTTGACCTTGTGATTCACCCACCTCGGCCACCCAAAATGCTGGGATTACAGGTGTGAGCCACCACGCCCAGCCCAGAGTTTTTAAAATAAGAAAAAATAAATTATACTTACACATATACCTACTGTTTTTAATATTCTTCATTCCTATATGAAGATCTGTGTTTACATTTGATATTACTCTCTTTCATTCTGAAGAACATCCTCTTTGTAATAGAGGTTACTGGCAACAAATAATGTCAGGTTTATTGGTCTGAAAATGTCTATTTTGCTTTTTTTATGATTTTTTCTCTGGATCTAGAATCTTAAGTTGACACTGTATCCCACCCATCCCCCAAGAACCTTAATGATATCATTTTATTGTTACTGTTGTTTTGTGCTTTCATTTCTGATGAAAAGTTAAAGATTATTTTATCATTTTTTCCTATTACGTGTTTGTGTCTTTTTCCCCTTGGCTGCTTTACGGATGTTTTCTTTATTATTCATTGTCAGTAATTTGATGTGTGTTAGTGTGATTTTCACTGTGTTTATTCTGCTTTTGGTTTGTAAGCTTCTTAAATCTATGTGTTTATATTTCATATAGTATTTTGAAATTCTAGGCTATTAGTTCTTCAGATATTTTTGTACACCAGCCTTTTTCTCTTTTTCTGAGACACTGATTATGTATTTGTTAGATTACATTGTCTCAGAGATCACTGAGGCTCTACCAATTTTTTAAAGACGTTTTTCTTTTCTTTTTCCTTATTATTTTGATTGCCAGGTTTTAATATTCACTGATCTTTTCTTCTGTAATATCTAATCTTCTATCAAGCTCCTATAGTAAATTTTTTATTTAATTATATTTTTAGCTACAGTATTTCATTTTGTTCCTTCGTATGATTTCCATTTAACAGACAGTCTCTGTTCTTTCATTAGAGTCATATTTTACTTTAAATCTTGAACATGAACATACTTATAATGGTGTTTCTCAGAGTCTTTAATTGAATCACCCCTTCAATTTCTAGTTCTATTTTTATTTACTGACTTTTCTTGTGATTAGGGGTTATGCTGTTCTGCTTCTTTGCATGTCTAGGAAGTTTTAATCAGATTCTAGATATTTGAAATGTGTTTGTGAAGATCTGACTTTTGTTTTCTTCCTTGAGGTCTGTTCGATTCTGTTATTTTAGGTGCTTAACATACTTGAATATCAGCCTGATCTTGTGGGGGCTTTTCCAAGCTTTATTATGTGAGTTTAAAGTAGATTTTGTGGAATAAGCCTTATTCCTCAGCCTTGGTCTTTCTGGAATTTCTTCTGAATGCCCCAGGTGTTCTACGAGGACTCTCCACTATGGCTAATCACAAATAAATGCCTGTCTTATGCCAGCTCTGGTAGTTATTGGGGTTTTGGCTTAAGATGTTGTTCTCTCCAGCAGTTGTCCTTTGCCTAGTTTCATGTAGTATCATCCTACATTCAGCCAAAGATTCAAGGGGACCTTTCAGTTGATTTCTGGAGCTTTTTCACTGTGTGGCTCTTTCTTTGCCCTTCAAATTTCAGGTACCTCCGTCTTCCTCACCTCTTATCTCTGTTTCCTAATTTCTGCCTTATATTCTTTATATTTCTGCCTAACATTCTTTAGATCCAGAAGTGTGCTCCGAAAGCAATCTGGATCAACTGTGGGGTTCTATCATTTGTTTTCCTTCTCTAAACAGGACTTTACCAAAGTCCTGTGATACTTGTTTAGCCTCTGAAAGATTTTATTTTATATACTTTGATCAGTTTTCTAGGTGTTATGGGAGGAGGCATAAACCATAATTTAGTTAACTCCCTCACAGATCAGATTGGGAGTCTGGTAAAATTCAATTCGGATACTCTTTGTACTCTGATGCAATTAGCATGCATTGTAGGACTGTATCAAAATATCTCACATATCCCAAAAATATATATGCCTACATAGCCATACAAATTTAAAAATTAGATTAAATAATAATTGTTATAAATTTACAGGCTAAATAAACATTTGTATTAGATTAGGATCAGTCTTATTTATTATTCCTGGAGTAATATATTGATCGCTTCCTCATTCTTATTAAAGGGATTTTTGCAGTAGTTATTTGTCTTGTACTCTCTGTATATAAACATTTTAACTTCCACAATGCCTGCTTTGCTCTCATAAGTGAATGATTCTTTGACAGCAGAGCTGCTGAAGAATATTGTTCACTGATGAGTAGGCAACTTTATGAAGTTTTTGTGCTCTAGCTTCTTCTCATTAATTATGAAAAAGTAGCCTGTCTACTGAAAACTACCAGAGAGAGTAGATTTGGGGGATATTGATGGACAGGATGTATTTTGCTCAATTCATCCAGCCCACTGAGCTGTGATAAGCATTTTGCTTCATTTGGATGAGTGAGCACATGGTGTGTCTCATTTAAAAACCAAAACAGTTTTCAGAAATTTATAGTAGCATGAAGCTGTGCTGTAGTAATGTCCTTTTAACAATAAGCATATCTATAAAAAAGTCTTGGGTTGACTAAGTAAGGACCTTTGGGGAAGATGTTAAAAGTGCTGATGTTGCAAAGGCATTGGCCTCAGTTGGCAGGTCATTTTTGACCTTTCTGCCTCTTGTGAACTGAGCAGAAAGTATCCATGAAACAAAATATGCAGCAGAGAAAATTAACAACCTGTAATATTTACCCTAGACTTTGACCATTATCCAGTATTTTATGATAGAGACAAAAGCCCCTTTTGACTCTGGAGAAAAATATAGAGTAGTTAAAGTTTTGAAAACATAATATATAATATATGTGGGTAATTTTTATGGTTTGAAGTTACTTGGAGATTAGAAGTCTTAAGAAAGAATAAAGCTTTGGTCTTATCCTACTGACTTTGGAAGTTGAATAATCACAGATGTTATGAACAGGTAGATCTGTGTTTTCAAAACCCTCTGCAAACCAGAAGACAGAGGTGCGACATTGGAACTGGTGCCACAGACAAACTTTCTTTACTTTTCAAATGTGTCCACCACTCCTTTTCATAAACTCTTGAGGAGACAAATTATTCTGATTCATTTGAACAAAAGTGAAAATGAAATAATTCTTGGATTCTTTTGCTATATCTAGTAGTGTGCTGGTAAATAAGCTCTCCTGAGTGGTGGGACTGGAGGGTAAAAAACGCTTATTTGTAGTGCTTTCTGATTTCCATGGTGAAAATATTTCATGGCCAAATTCAAATTACCAGATTTTAACAATTGATTAGCAAAATTGCTGGACATTTAACAGTTGGCATGGTCTCTCATGAGTGGCTCCAGCTTACCAATAGCTAAGTCATATTTTGCAGTACAGGAAATGTTACACTGATCCTACTTTAGACAAACAGGATCGGTCCTACTTTAGAAGAAAGAGTTCAGTTTGTCCTGCTTCAGAATTCTGCACTCACATTTTGTGCAGTATGATTTTGGGAGCATAAACTGTCTGGCTGTATCTAATAATCTGGTTTATTAATATGACCAAGGATTACTGCAAAAATTAAATGAGATAAACATTAAGTGCCTAATACAACTCCTGAAACATAATAAACATTTGATAATTAGTAGCTATTATTGATTGTATGTAGATTTGAGATATTCTAGTGCAGTTACATAAAAGTAACTGCTTTTAAAGTCTGATGTTAGAGAAAATAAATTTAAAAGCTATGATGAATGATATAATTTTTGAAAAATAATTTCATTTTAATCACGGCAGATTCTATCTGTACTTGAAAAAATATTTGTATGAAAAATTATTCTGAGTGCAGATAATGCCTGGCTGCATATAAATTTTTAGGTATTTTAAATAAATCAGTGGCCTCACACTAGTCAAAGATCTGTAGTTTGGAACCATCTGCTGGAATTTTTGCAGTAGAGAGTTAAGTGTGAGAGAACAGTCAACACCTACAGAAATGGGTAAATGGATAAACTGATAGAACCTCCTGGAGTCACTCGCACTTTCATAAGTGCAGTTCTCCACTCCAAACGTCTAAGCACTTCTGTGGACTTGATAATGGAATTTCAAGCAAGAGCAAGTTGTATGTAAATTAGGAGGAACTAACTTCATTGTTTAAAGGTTTTATTAGTTTTCATAAAGAGTAAGTGTTCTTCTACTTTTCAGAACCCTGCTCGTTTGAAGAGAACATCAATATATTTTGACTCATGAGAAAAATAACAATGAAAGTGGATTATGCAGTCGTTTACCCAGGATGGAAATGTCTTTTTGCCAGAACCCTTTTGGAGCTTTTGAAGTCTGAAGTTCACTAAAAAATTCCCATTAGATATTTTGTTCATATAAGGTTCACCTGAAAGAATTCTCTTTGAATCTTTAAACATTGTTTTTTTTTTTAATAATAGAAATATCATAAAAATTTTATAAAACATTTCAAGGGGTAGCATGAGAATATTTGTAATGCTCTCTCTGTGTGTGTGTGTGTGTGTGTGTGTGTGTGTGTGTGTGTGTGTGCAGAGAAATAATAAGATCTCTTTTTATAATACTATTGTGCCAAACTTATCAAAATACATATACTTCAGTTTTCTTATTCTTATTTAACAAATGGCTCTGATTATATCTGAATTCAGGCCTGTCAGTGGTGGTAATAAGACTGTAGTCACGATAATTCAAAACAAGACAGACAGTATTCATAGATTTCTCTAGCCTTCCACTTTTGTGTAATCTTAAAGCTTCCCAATTACACTATTGGAAAAATTACTGAAAAATGCAAATAGATAAGAGATTGTCAAGCAGCCATGTGAACTGGCAAGAATAATAATGCTGGCAGTTCTGTAATCACTGAGCATACAAAAGCTGACAGAACCAATACTTTCTTTCCACCAATTGACTAAATGTATACGATTGCTGCATGCTTTAAAAAAGCACAGGTGAAAACACAGCATCCTCTAAGTTGGCAATTTAAGCATTTTCAGACTCCTCATGGCTTGCTGACTGGTGGAAAAAAAGACTGCTGTTTAACATGAAATAAGTTATTCTATAGTCAGCTGTGTTGAATGCATTATAAGGACACACTCTGTTTTCAGCCACAGAGCAAACAGTAGCCAGTGTCTCCTCTTGCAAGTGGCCTTTGTTAGCCAATCTAACCTTACCCATTAATTGGTATCATCCCAGGAGACACAAGGCCCTTGCCCTGTCTGGAAAGCCCAGATTGCTTGGTGAGCAGGTCAAGGACCTGGGGCTCCCACCTGGCTCATGTTTCAGAGTGCCTGGGCTGCTAGTGAAGTGAGTCCTGAATATGACGAGACAAGAAAATCACTGGGTGTCAAAGATGATTCTGCAGTCTGTCCACTTGCCCACATTCTCAGTTTATCTGCCTCTGAATTCTTTTCTGAAAAGACTTGCATTAGTTTGCCATAACAAAGTACTACAAATGCTGGCTTAAAGTAACAGAAATTTATTCTTTTGCAGTTCTAGAAGTTAGAAGTCAAGGTATTGTCAGGGCTATGCTCCCTCCAAAGCCCCTAGGAAAGGATCCTTCCTTGTCTCTTTCAGCTTCTGGTAATCTTGGGTGCTTCTTGGCTTGTGGCAACATTCCTCCTCCAGTCTCTACCTCTGTCTTCACATGGCCATCTCCCTGTCTTTACGTGGCATTCTTCTCTGAGTGTTTATGTCCACATTTTCCTCGTATAAAGACACAAATCATATTGGATCAGAGCCTAGCCTAATGATCTTATATTGCTTGTATTTGGAACAGGGTCTGCAAAGAAATGTCTGCAAAGACTCTACTCCAAATATAAGTTATATAAGATCATTAGGGTCACATTTATGGGCACCAGGGGTTGAGGATTTCAGTATATCTTTTGGGAGAACACAATTCGATTCATTAAAGGACCCAAGGAAACAAATTACATCCTCTGGCACTACCCAAGGGGTTTAGGTCAGTTATGGCAACAGGATATGAATGCTCCAAGATTTTTGAGACAAAAACAAATGAATGAAGCACAGATTGTGATTCAAGAATCCAAGGAGACAAATTACATCTTCTGGCACTACCCAAGGGGGTTAAGTCAGTTATGGCAATAGAATATGAGTGCTCCAAGATGTTTGACACAAAAAAATTACTGAAGAGTAGATTGTGATTCATTTACTCATTTTAAACTTTAGCATTATGTCTTATGGACCTAATATGCACCAGGCCTACACTAGACTTACCTGTAAAAGTAACACACAGAATGAAGTACCTGCTCTCATGGAGTTTGGAGTTTTGTAGAGGATTATACAAATAGTTAATTAAACATAGTTGAGTTAAATCTAGTGAACAAAGACTTTGGGATGTTACAAGAGCATATACTTGGAGGATTTGATATGGCGTGGGGAATCAAAGAAGGCCTTCCTGAAAAGGAAGATAATAATGGCAGTCATAGTAACAATAATAAAAATAATATGCTAACATCTATTAAGCATTTACTGTATCCTAGGCACCATTTTAACTATCTTTCTTGTATTAACTCTTCATCTTCATATGTATCCCGCTTTACAGATGAGGAAACTGAGGCAATAAAAGGTTAGATAAATTACCAAAGGCTGTACGAAATTTAAGATTTCTGCTGATACCTGATTAGGATTTAGAGAGGTAAGGAAGTGGAGAAAGAGAGCTCCATTGGAGGCAGCAGCATATGTGAAGGTCCTGAGGCAGGATGATTCTTCTGTGGGTGGAATGAGGTGAGCAAGGGGGAAAATGGTACAAGGAAAGTGAGAGAGGCAGTCAGCGGCCAGATCCCAAAGGTCCTTGGAGGCCAAGGTAAGGCATTTATCCTAAAAGTAATGTGAAACAATTGGTGAGTTTCTATAAGACAATGACTTAAGGGAAATTTGTATTTTAAAATAAATTAGTTGTAATGTGGATGAAAGATTAGAGGAAGATAGGAGTTTCGAGGAAGGCTAACAAGAAACCTCAAGAAGAAGATAATGGTGTCTTGGACTAAACTTGTTACAATGCAGATGGACAGATACAGACATATTTGCAATAAATAGGAAATGGAATTGAGAAGACTGGGCCAACACTATGTTCATCTGGGTAGATGGCAGTGTCATTTACTGTGATAAGGGAGTCATGGAGATGAAGAGCAGGGTTTGAAAGGAAGATCATAGCTTTGGTTTGGACACATTGAGTTTCAGGGCCTCTGTGACATTCAAATCAGCAAGGGAAATACAGTTTGCAGTTCAGAGAAAGTGTAGGAATAGAACACAACTTTCATCATAATAGTGACAGCATATGAAACTGTGGGAATGGGTGAGTTTGTCCAGAGGGAGAAAGAAGAATATGAAGAGGTTAAAGGCTTTGATCTGAGTTCTCCAGTATTTAAAGATAAAGGAAAGAAAGAGTAGAAAGTTAGAAAGGTGGCTGAGAAGTAGCAGTAAGTAAATCAGAAGAGTACGATGTGATGGAAGCTGAGGGATAGAGGATTTGAAGATGGTAAACATGTCAAATACTTCTGAGTAAGGGGACAAATGAAAAGTGTTAATTAGACTTATATTAGTAGCATAAAAGTCATTGGTGACCTTATCAAAGTAATTTTAGTGATTTGGAGACGGCAAAGAGCATACCGAAATGAGTGAACTGGTGGAATAAAGATAATGAGAAGCAAGAAATTTGTACCTTTTTCAAGAGAATTTTGGCTTTCAATGGGAGATGATAAGGCAGGGGCTGAAGGTGATGTGGGGTGTGTGTGTGTGTGTGTGTTTTAAATAGGGGATTTTAATTTAGATCAATCATAAATGCTAAAAAGAAGCATTCAGTGGAGAGGGAGAGAGAGAGTTATTTAGGACACAGAATGAAAAGGAAATTGATAGCATTTCAACCCTAGGAAGTTTGAAAGTGATGGGATTCATAATATATGGAGAGTAGAGAAATGGATAGACGGAGAGTAGAGAAATGGCACAGAAGCAGATTTGGTAGCAGAAAGCTGAGAGAGTTTTCATTTCCAGTTTTTTTTTGAGAAATAGGTGTGATGATTTGCCCTGAGTGAGGGTTTGAAAGGCTTGGAAGTTTGAGGAAATAGAAATGATTATTGCAGAGATTGGGAAGGGTACTGTAGAAATCTAGGTGAGAAAACCAGGGTGGCTCAGAGATTTTTGCCATTTTGTTTTACAGATATGTTTTAAACATCTAGGTTGAGGTCTAGTGCATAGTCAGCACTTAACATATTTGTTGAAAGAATGAATTTGAGGTTGCAAGCTGACCATTCCCTTAAGGCCAAAGTATGGGGAAGACTTCCCTCTTGGTTTATATTTTATATTGAGTTTCTTTACACAAATTGAAGATAGTTCTTAGCAGACTGAAAAAGGACTTACGTTGAGTCTCTTTACACAAATTGAAGATAGATCCTAGCAGGCTCAAAAAGGACCAGTGACTTAAAGGATTTAAGATGATGTGAAGAAATGTGGACTTTTCTGTCTTAACAATCTATATCTCCCCCCAAAATTACACACATTTTCACCCTAGTTCTCCTAGAAAGGCAGTCCATTCTCTATAAGTCCTTACATTTTTTTCACACAACCTCTCCTTTCCTTTAAGGGATCATTGCCAAGGACACTTCTACATGTAAAACACTTTTGTCAAAGGATCATCACTTCCTTGTAAGAAATGTGTCCATATTAGAAAGAGATTTGTCATGAAATGGGTGGCAATTATTCCATGTTTAGAATTAGTATTGCCTTTGAAAGAAATGATGGCATGTATCTCATGTGTTTCCGTGTGTAGTCCTGTCTTCACTAATGATGTACCAAATGACGTGAGTCTGTTTTCACAAGTTTTGCTACTACTGATAGAAACTTGACGCCTACACTGGCAATCTTCATCTTTATCAACATTGTTGATTAAATTTAGCAACTCAACTTTCAATTCTGTAGGAAATATCCTTGTATCACCACACATTCTTGTGGTGGTATTTAGGCTTCTTTTAAATGCTTATATGTTTATCTTGAAATGGAGACTAGCATAATCTTTTAGTGATTTTTGTTCTTGATAATGATTTAATAACTTTGGATTCATAACTTGGATTCACGGAGAGAAAATCTACTTAACTCTAAAAGTATATATGTGGATACACCTGATATCTTGATTCTATTATAAAGAACATGCACACGTATGTTCATTGCGACACTGTTTACAATAGAAAAGACCTGGAACCAACCCAAATGCCAAACTGGACAGAGAAAATGTGGCACAGTAATTACTGTATTTTTTCTCTTCCTTTTTCCAGATTGTGTCTCTCCTTTATGTCTCAGTATGTTTTCAAATGGTGCTCGCTCTCTCTCTATATATATATGTATATATTATTAAATTTTATATATAAATATTAATTTTATAAATATATAAATATTTTATAAATATAAAATATATAACTTGTATGTAAATATTTTATATATAAATATTTAATATTCTCTATATAAATATGTATAGATTTTTTATTACACTTTAGGTTCTGGGACACATGTGCAGAACATGCAGGATTGTTGCATAAGTACCTACATGGCAATGCGGTTTGCTGCCTCCATCTCCCCATCACCTATATCTGGCATTTCTACCCATGTTATCCCTTCCCAACCTCCCTACCCCCTGCTGTCCCTCCCCTATTCCTCAACAACAGACCCCAGTATGTGATGCTCCCCTCCCTGTGCCCATGTGTTCTCATCATCCAACACTCACCTATGAGTGAGAACATGCGGTGTTTGATTTTCTGTTCTTGTGTCAGTTTGCTGAGAATGATGGTTTCCAGATTCATCCATGTCCCTACAAAGGACACAAACTCATCATTTTTTTATGGCTGCATAGTATTCTATGGTGTATATGTGCCACATTTTCTCTGTCCAGTTTGGCATTTGGGTTGGTTCCAGGTCTTTTCTATTGTAAACAGTGTCGCAATGAACATACATGTGCATGTTCTTTATAATAGAATGATTTATAATCCTTTGGATATATACCCAGTAATGGGATTGCTGGGTCAAATGGAATTTCTATTTCTAGGTACTTGAGGAATCACCACACTGTCTTCCACAATGGTTGAACTAATTTACACTCCCACCAACAGTGTAAAAATGTTCCTATTTCTCCACATCCTCTCCAGCATCTGTTGTCTCCAGAGTTTTTAATGATCGCCATTCTTACTGGAGTCAGATGGTGTCTCAATGTAGTTTTGATTTGCATTTCTCTGATGACCAGTGATGATAAGCATTTTTTCATGTTTGTTGGCCTCATAAATGTCTTCCTTTGAAAAGTGTCTGTTCATATCCTTTGCCCACTTTTTGATGGGGTTGTTTGTTTTTTTCTTGTAAATTTGTTTTAGTTGTTTGTAGATTCTCAACATTAGCCCTTTGTCAGATGGGTAGATTGCAAAAATTTTTTCCCCTTTTATTAGTTGCTGGTTCACTCTAATGATTGTTTCTTTTGCTGTACAGAAGCTCTGGAGTTAATTAGATCCCATTTTTCTATTTTGGCTTCTATTGCCAATGCTTTTAGTGTTTTAGTCATGAAGTCCTTGCCTATGCCTATGTCCTGAATGATTTTGCCTAGGTTTTCTTCTGGGTTTTTTATGATGTTAGTTCTTATGTTTAAGTCTTTAATCCATCTGGAGTTAATTTTAGTGTAAGGTGTCAGGAAGGGGTCCACTTTCTGCTTTCTAGTCAGTTTTCCCATCACCATTTATTAAACAGGGAATCCTTTCCCCATTGCTTTTGTCAGGTTTGCAAAGATCAGATGGTTGTAGATGTCTGGCATTGCCTCCGAGGCCTCTGTTCTGTTCCATTGGTCTATATCTCTGTTTTGGTACCAGTACCATGCTGTTTTGATTACTGTAGCCTTGCAGTATAGTTTGAAGTCAGGTAGCCTGATGCTTCCAGCCTTGTTCTTTTTGCTTAGAATTGTCTTGGCTATGCGGGCTCTCTTTTGGTTCCATGTGAAGTTTAACATGGTTTTTTCCAGTTCTGTAAAGAGGGTCATAGGTAGCTTGATGGGCATCGTGTTAAAGCTATAAATTACTTTGGGCAATATGGCCATTTTCACAATATAGATTCCTCCTAACCATGAACATGGAATGTTTTTCCATTTTTTTGTGTCCTCTCTTATTTCCTTGAGCAGTGGTTTGTAGTTCTCCTTGAAGAGGTCCTTTACATCCTCTGTTAGTTGTGTTCCTAGGTATTTTATTCTCTTTGTAGCAATTATGAATGGCAGTTCGTTCTTGACTTGGTTCTCCATTAGTCTTTTATTGGTGTATAGGCATGCTTGTGGTTTCTGCACATTGATTTTGTTTCCTGAGACTTTGCTGAAGTTGCTTATCTGTTTCAGGAGATTTTCGACTGAGACGATGGGATCTTCTAAATACACAATCATGTCTGCAAATAGAGACAATTTGACTTCCTCCTTTCCTGTTTGAATACTCTTTATTTCTTTTTCTTGGCTGATTGCTTCCAATCTTGGCTAGGACTTCCAATACTACATTGAATAGGAGTGGTCAGAGAGGGCATCCTTGTCTAGTGCCAGATTTCAAAGGGAATGCTTCCAGTTTTTGTCCATTCAGTATGATATTGGCTGTGGGTTTGTGATAAATAGCTTTTATTATTTTGAGATACACTCTGTCGATACCTAGTTTATTGAGAGCTTTTAGCATAAAGGTCTGTTGAATTTTTTTCAAAGGCCTTCTCTGCATCTATTGAGATAATCATGTGGTTTTTGTCTTTGATCATGTTTATGTGCTGGATTACATTTATAGACTTGCATATGTTGAATCAGCCTTGCATCCAAGGGATGAAGCCTATTTGTTTGTGATAGATATGCTTTTTGATGTCCTGTTGCAACTGGTTTGCCAGTATTTTATTGAAGATTTTTGCATCTAAGTTCGTTATGGATATTGGCCT
Organism: Cebus imitator; assembly: GCF_001604975.1. Classification (NCBI taxonomy): domain Eukaryota; kingdom Metazoa; phylum Chordata; class Mammalia; order Primates; family Cebidae; genus Cebus; species Cebus imitator. The sequence continues at coordinate 3,753,643 of NW_016107340.1, read as the reverse complement.
GAAGTTTTCTTTTTTTGTTGAGTCTCTGCAGGGTTTTGGTATCAGGATGATGTTGGTCTCATAAAATGATTTGGGAAAGATTCTCTCTTTTTTGGATTGTTTGGAATAGTTTCAGAAGGAGTGGTACCAGCTCCTCTTTGTATGTCTGGTAGAATTCAGCTGTTAACCCATCTGGGCCTGGGTTCTTTTTGGTTGGTAAGCTATTAATTGCTGCCTCAATATCAGCCCTTGTTATTGGTCTATTCGGGGTTTCAACTTCTTCCTGATTTAGGCTTGGGAGGGTAGAAGTGTCCAGGAATTTATCCATTTCTTCCAGGCTTACTGGTTTATGTGCACCCAATGCAGGAGCACCCAGATACATAAAGTAAGTTCTTAAAGACCTACAAAGAGACTTAGACTCCCACACAAGAATAGTGGGAGACTTCAACACTCCACTGTCAATATTAGACAGATTAGAGTTGTTTTTAGTAATCTCTGATGTAGTTTGCATTTCTGTAGAATTGGTGGTGATATCCCCTTCATCATTTTTTATTGCATCTATTTGATTCTTCTCTCTTTTCTTTTTTATTAATCTGGCTAGCAGTCGGTCTATTTTGTTGATCTTTTCAAAAAAACAGCTCTTGGATTTATTGATTTTTTGAAGGGTTTTTTGTGTCTTTATCTCCTTCAGTTCTGCTGTTGTCTTAGTTATTTCTTGTCTTCTGCTAGCTGTTGAGTTTTTTTGATCTTGCTCCTCTAGCTCTTTCAATTTTGATGGTAGGGTGTCGATTTTAGATCTTTCCTTGCTTCTCATGTGGGCATTTACTGCTATAAAATATCCTCTAGATATTGCTTTAAATGTGTCCCAGAGATTCTGGTACATTGTGTGTTCATTCTCATTGGTTTTGAAGAACATCTATATTTCTGCCTTCATTTCATTGTTTATCCAGTCAACATTCAAAAGCCAGTTATTTAGTTTCCATGAAATTGTGCTGTTTTGAGTTAGTTGCTTAATCCTGAGATCTAATTTGATTGCACTGTGGTCTGATAGACAGTTACGATTTCCATTCTTTTGCATTTGCGGAGGAGTTACTTACTTCAAATTATGTGGTCAATTTTAGAGTAAGTGTCATGTGGTGCAGAGAAAAATGTATATTCTGTGGATTTGGAGTGGAGAGTTTTGTAGATGTCTATTAGGTTTACTTGGTCCAGATCTGAGTTCAAGTCTGAGATATACTTTTTAATTTTCTGTCTCATTGATCTGTCTAATATTGACAGTGGAGTGTTAAAGTCTCCCACTATTATTGTGTGGGAGTCTAATTCTCTTTGTAGGTCTTTAAGAACTTACTTTATGTATCTGGGTGCTCCTGTATTGAGTGCATATGTATTTAGGATAGCTAGCTCTTCTTGTTGCATCAATCTTGTTACCATTATGTAATGTCCTTCTTTGTCTCTTTTTATCTTTGTTGGTTTAAAGTCTATTTTATCAGAGACTAGGTTTGCAGCTCCTGCTTTTTTCTATGTGTGTGATCTCCATTTACTTGATAAATCTTCCTCTATCCCTTTATTTTGAACATATGTGTGTCCTTGCATGTGAGATGGGTTTCCTGGATACAGCACACTGATGGGTTTTGACTTTTTATCCAATTTGCCAGTCTGTGTCTTTTGATTGGGGCATTTAGCCCATTTACATTTAAGGTTAATATTGTTGTGTGGGTATTTGATCCTGCCATTTTGATGCTAGCTGATTGTTTTGCCTATTATTTGATTCAGTTTCTTCATTGTGTTGATGATCTTTACCATTTTGGTACGTTTTTGGAGTGGCTGGTACCGGTTCTTCCTTTCTATGTTTGGTGCTTCTTTCAGAAACTCTTGTAAGGCAGGCCTGGTGGTGACGAAATCTCTCAGCAATTGCTTGTTTGTAAAGAATTTTATTTCTCCTTCACTTATGAAGCTTAGTTTGGCTGGAAATGAAATTCTAGGTTGAAGGTTCTTTTCTCTAAGGATGTTGAATATTGGCCCTCACTCTCTTCTGGCTTGTAGGGTTTCTGCCAAGAGATCTGCTTTGAGTCTGATGGGCTTCCCTTTTTGGGTAACCCAGCCTTTTTCTCTGCCTGCCCTTAGCATTTTTTCCTTCATTTCAACCCTGGTGAATATGACGATTATGTGCCTTGGGGTTGCTCTTCTTGAGGAATATCTTTGTGATGTTCTCTGTATTTCCTGGACTTAAATATTGGCCTGCCTTGCTAAGTTGAAGAAGTTCTATTGGATAAAATTCTGAAGAGTGTTTTCCAGCTTGGATTCATTCTCTCCGTCACATTCAGGTACACCTATCAAATGTAGATTTGGTCTTTTCATATAATCCCATATTTCTTGGAGGCTTTGTTCATTTCTTTTCACTCTTTTTTCTCTAATCTTGTCTTCTCATTTTATTTCATTGAGAGTTGATCTTCAATCTCTGATATCCTTTCTTCTGTGTGATCAGTGTGGCTATCGAAACTTGTATATGCTTCTCGATGTTCTCGTGTTGTGTTTTTCAGCTCCTTGAGGTCATTTATATTCTTTTCTAAGCTGTTTATTCCTGTTAGCATTTTGTCAAACCTTTTTTCAAGGTTCTTAGCTTCTTTGCATTGGGTTAGAACATGTTATTTTAGCTCAGAGAAATTTGTTATCACCCACCTTCTGAAGCCTGTTTCTGTCAATTCATCAGACTCGTTCTCCATCCAGCTTTGTTCCCTTGGTTGTGAGGAGTTGTGATCCCTTGGAGGAGGAGAGGCGTTCTGGTTTTGGGTGTTTTTGTCCTTTTTGCACTAGTTTCTTCCCATCTTTGTGGATTCATCTACCTGTGGTCTTTGTAGTTGCTGACTTTCAGAAGGAGTCTCTAAGTGGATATCCTTTTTGTTGATGATGAAGTTATTTCTTTCTGTTTCTTAGTTTTCCTTCTAACAGTCAGACCCCTCTGCTGTAGGACTGCTGGAGGTCCACTCCAGACCCTGCTTGCCTGGGGATCACCTGTGGCAGCTGCAGAACAGTAAGGGTTTCTGCCAGTTTCTTCTTCTGTTATCTTTGCCCCTGAAGGATACCCAACAGATGTCAGCCTGAGCTCTCCTTTATGAGGTGTCTCTTTGGATATACAGGGGTCAGGGAGCTTCTTGAGGAGACAGTCTGACCCTTATAGGAGCTCAAGTGCCGAGCTGTGAGCTCTGTTGTTTTGTTCAGAGGTGCTGGGCAGGTACGTTTAAATCTGCTGCAGTGGAACTCATAAATGCCTTTTTTTCCTAGATGCTCTGTCCTGGGAAGGTGGGGCTTTATTTATAAGTTTCTGACATGCTGCTGCCTTTCATCAGAGATGCTCTGCCCAGCTAGGAGGTGGTCTAGTCACAGTCTGCCAACAGAGGCATTGCTGAGCTACCATGGGCTCTGCCCAGCTTCTGTGTGAACTTTCTTGCAATGTTGTTTATAGAGGTATAGTTAGAACTACCTTAGTAATGGTGGTCTGCCTCAGTAATGGCAGACTGCCTCTGTAATGGTTCACTGCCTCGGTATTGGTGGACTGCCTCAGTAATGGCAGACTGCCTTGGTAGTGGCGGACTACCTCGGTAGTGGTGGCCTGCCTTGGTAATGGTAGATTCCCTTCCCCTCACAGAGCTGGACCATCCCAGGTCCAGCTGCACTTGCTGTAAAACTCTCAATCCAGAGCATTTCAGATTGCTGGTCTTTGTGGGGGTGGAACCTGCCAAGCCAGATCACCTGGCTCCCTGTTTCAGCCCCGTTTTTTTTCAGTTGAATGGGCAGCTCTGTCTCCCAGGTGTTCCAGACGCCAGTTGAAACAGCTGCCCAGATTTGTGTGAGTGTTCATGTGGAGACCTGCTGCACCAGCTGAAACAGCCATGCTGGAAACTCATGGCACTTTTCAGCCTGGGAATCTCCTGGTCTGTGGGTTGTAATAACTGGTTTGGAAATGTGGTGATCACTCACCCTCTACATTGTTCTTGCTGGGAACTACACTCCAGAGCTATTTCGATTTGCCCATCTTGGATCCACTCTCTGGGAACTCTATTTTTCAGATTGCATTATTAGAGAATAATTTAAAATTTTTTATATTTTAAAACGTGATGTTGGTTTATTTCACAGAACCAGGAAATTCTCAATAAGATGTAACAAACCACCAATGATAAAATACTGAGTATGATTGTCAAATATATTCACTTATGAGAATAATGTTTCTAGCATCATATTAGATTTTATTTGTTAGTTTAGAAGAATGCTATTCATCATCCAGAATTATCAGCTTTTAGAAATTTCCATGCCATTTGTTTTTCCAAGGAATGGCTTGCACATGAAATGCATTACAGAATGGAGACTAATATTCCATGAATTGCTTGAATATAAGTGACTCATTATGGGCTAAGTGACAATTAATTCATTTTCATCATTCTTAGATTCATTTCAGTTTTGGTTAGGCCAATTAACCACCTGAGATGCACCTGTTTGAATGCATGTGTTAGGTCTGCATGTGAAGTAACTACAGGAAGAAAATAATCTATTTCTACATCCTACAGAGGTAGGCAGAGTACACTGCATGTGGTAAATTCTTGATAAACAATTACTAAATAAAAGTTGCTCAAATTTTCACTACTCATTATTGCTAGAGTACATATCTCCTTTTTCAAATTTACTTGCATACTCTCAAATGTCTGCTGTCATTGAAACAACTCTGACTAAAATATTCTTTCAGTTACTATCTATTATGTATTCAGGGTAAACATGATCTTCAAGTATTTTACTTACCTACAAGAAACGTGTCCTTTAGCTACAGGGAAAACTTTAACATTCTAATGGCTTTAGCATATAGGATCCTCTACGATCTGACTTCAGGTTGCTTCCAATGGACTTGGGTGTCTCAATAATCAGGCCAGAGCAGAGGCCCTGAATTGTATTGAAAGAATATCACCTTTTTACAAAGAGGATTAAAATAGTTGTAGCAACCACTTTGTAGATACAGAATGGGCCCTCATTCCAAATTTGGTTAGATATCAAGACTGATGGCACCACACACATTTCATACATTCATAAATGTATGAAAATATTTATTATTAACCTCTCAAACAGGTCCAAAATGATTTGAGAGAGCAGGGAAAGAGGACTTTCCTGGAGTCTTAAAGGTGGTTAAGGGAAAAACCAAGGTGAGGGATGCTTCATGGTTTCAGCTCCTTGCTGGTACCACAGGAGAGAGCACCTAGGCTTTCTTATCAGCTTGCCCAGAAGAGGGGGGCAAAGGGGAAGAAGGAAGAATTAAACTGAAATGATGTCTGCAGTTCCACAACAAAAACGGAGTCAGACTAATAATGAAGTTGTCATGGGAAATATCAGAATTTTGTGGGGAAACTGAAAGCTTTTGTCTTTGTATTGTTGTTAATAATCTATTTCATGGTGGATGGGAAATCACTTCAGTTTGAGTTTTCAAAGCCTCGAAGGTTTTAATTGGTCCTAGGCTGTAACTTACCTTTTCATTTTCTTTTCCACAATTCCTCTTCTTGGAACCAACTCTGTAGTCACACAGAACCATAAGTTTAACTTCCTACTTGTGTGTCTTTGCTCATGCTCTTCTCTTGTCCTCCAAGCTTCTTCTAATATCATTTGCAGGTGTGAGTTTTATTCATTCCTTAAGTTCAGCTCAAGGGCTTGAACCTTGTATTAGTCCATTCTCACATTGCTATGAAGAACTACCTGAGACTAGGTAATTTATAAAGTGAAGGCATTTAATTGACTCACAGTTTTGCAGGCAGTACAGGAAGCATGGCTGGGGAATCCTCAGCAAACTTACAATCCTGGCAGAAGGTGAAAAGGAAGGAGGCACATCTTACATGGCCAGAGCAAAAGGAAGAGAGAGAGAAGGGGGAGACGATACACACTTTTAAACAACCAGATATGATGAGAACTTACTATCAAGAGAACAAGGGGAAAATGTGATCCCTTGATTCAGTCACCTCCTACCTGGCCCCTCCCCCAACACTGAGGATTACAATTTGACATGTGATTTGGGCGAAGACACAGATCAAAACCATATCAAACCCTTTTCTGGTTCTGCATCTTGGAAGCAATACAGCTTCTTCTAAAGGCCTATAGTATGTGTATATTTTTCTCTTGTGGCATTTGTCATTGTCTAGCCAATCTCTGAAAGTACCTAAAGGCTGGAATCCAAGTGATTGATTTGTACATCTTCCACATAGTCTTTCACATAGGAAGTCAGCTCCAAGAGGGCAGGAACTTGGTTTTGCACACTATTGCTCCTTCATCACCTAGAACAGAGCCTGGCACAGAGTTGGTACTTACTAAATACTTAACAAAAATAAATAATAGAAAAATATTTGTTGAATAAATGAAAGCTAAATTAATAAAGACTATCTGATTCCAACTTGTATTTATTTCTTAAATTTCCTCTTTATGCATTGCATAAACAAAAGAGAAATACATATTTTGAGAATTTACCATTTCAACTGATTTATTTGGAAGTTCAACTAATTTAAAGGGAAGATCAATATTGGATCAGGAATTCACAACTGAACATCTCTGATATGGTTCTGTAACAGAGCCTCAGGCATTTCCAGAAATTAGGACAGACTGCTTAAAACAAAATTTATTAAATAACTTGAAGATTATTGTGAAGGTACTTGACAAGCATACACATTTTACTTTTGCCCTGTCCCTGGTTTTCAGAGTTTTGTGCTAAATCTGTTCTTTTATCACAGCTGTAGGAAAAATTGTAGCTGATTAGCGAGCAGAGTAACAGGTTCACTTCATTAGGCTGTGCACAAACTTTCCTTGGCTGTACTTGTGGTACAGTATTTATTGGAGATTAACCTATGACAGGCTATAAAACAAGAAGTGAGGTCAATTACAGATCCATGAGAACATACAGGATATCAAGAGGGTAAGTCTGAGTGAGGGAAATTTCATAAGAAAAGAGAAACCTGGAGTCAGTACTTCCGAAGATAGTGTTTACCCCAGGGCTCAAGGTCATTCTCTCCTCCAGGTGAGTATAAACCAAACACAGCTGATAAAGTTGTGCAGTATCTGAGCTCAGATACCCATTCTTCAAATGAAGGGTGTCAATATCCAACATTAGAAATTCCTAGCTAACCCAGCTTTCATTTGATAGTTTTTTTTTTTTTGTTGTTGTTATTTTGTTTTGTTTTCAAAAAGCCTCCTTATTTTTCTGCTTCCTCTGTGTCTCTTTGAATCAAGAACTTGCCTGCCCATCATTCTTAGATTACACATGCCACAGTAGAAAGGACAAAGGAAAGATGTAGGCAGTGGAATATAGGTGGGATAATCAATGAGACCAGGAGGACTGTTAAGCTGATTACTGAGAAACCTGGGGTAGATTGTATTTCCCACTCCTTGAGTCTTGGCTAGTCTTGTGATTGGCTTTGCCTGAAATGAGATTGTGTGTACTTCCAAGCTCAGGCTTCAAAAGGCCTTGCAGCTTGTACCTTTGCTCTCTTGGATGCTATCCTAAAACTTCATGGAAGAGGCCTATCTAGCTTGCTGGAAAATGAGAGGCTGCCTGGAGAACAGCTGAGACACTCAGCCAGCAGCTAACACAAATCTCACAGGCATTTGAGAGAGGCCATCATGGTCCTTTTGTTTCAGCTGAATGAAGCTGTGTGAGTGAGCACAGGTGAAACCATTGAGGGACCAACCAGCTAACTCAAAGATTCACGAGAAATAAGAAAGCATGTTGTTTTTAGCCACTAAACTTTGGAAGTGATTTGTTACATGGCTAAAGATAACAGACACAGGTTGCTTGTGAATTTTGTATTTATTTAATCTGGCAAATTGTAATCATTTCTTCTATTTTCCAACTTCTTAGGTTTTTTGGACAACAAAATTTCAACATCTTTATGGAATCTCTGAAGTATCATTAATCTGTTTGTTTGTTCATTCAGTGTGGTACTGTTTGAGTATCCTGTATATATGGGAAGTAATAATAGCAAGATGAGACTTTAGAGGTAAACTGACGCTAGACCAGAGCTTTTCAAATCAATATAGACTGCCAATTTAAAAAAAGAGAATAGACTAGAAATCAACATCATATATAGTAAAGGTAAATGTCGTTTTAGTTACTTAAATGTATGTGTATACTGAGACATAACAAAGATATTTCTCTTATTTTGGGTCTTTATTTTAAAAAGTATAAAAGCAACTGAACTAGATAACTGAGAGCTTTATATACTATCCTAGAAAACAAACCAACCTGGACTTACCCCTATAGTCTGAAGTGTTATTGAAGAGTTTTAGTTGTGGTCAGGTATGTGTTTTAGACTTATTGTGCTAGTGGCTGTGTGCTGTGGATCTATCTGAAGTGAGAATGACAGAAATAGGGAGAGGAAGTAGAAGTCTCGGGTGAATCAGGGATAAGCAGAGAGAATTTCTTTTAAGGAGGCTTCACTAGGTTTGGCCAGAAAAATAGTCGATTTGAGAAATATTTTAAAATTCAAGTCAAATATACAGCATGGAATACTATGCAGACATAAAAAGAACTGCAATCATGTCCTTTGCAGGGATGGATGTAGCTGGAAGCCATTATCCTCAGCAAACTAACACAGGAACAGAAAACCAAACACTACATGTTCTCACTTATAAGTGGAAACCAAATAATGAGAATGTACACAGGGAGGGAAACAACACCACTGGGGCCTGCCAGGGGGTGGGGGGAAGGGAAGGCATCAGGAAAAATAGCTAATGCATGCAGGGCTTAATACCTAGGTGTTGGGTTTTTAGGCTTAGCAAACCACCATGGCACACGCTTACCTGTAACAAACCTTTACATCTTGCACAGGTACCCCAGATCTTAAAATTTAAAAATTCAAGTAAGAAAAATTCAGAAAACTATTGAAAATGGGAGTGAGTGGGAGGATGAAACCAATAAAGCTGTTGATACTAGCAGATCCTGATATATTTTAAGTGGGAAGTAACTTTAGGTGAGACATCAAAGATGACTTACAGATATCTATCTTGTACGGATGGCATAGTCACCACTAGAGATAAATAATGTAGAATAAAGTGGCCATTGTATTGTAACTCTATTAATCTAGTTTGGGGCATGGCAAGACTGTGCTGTTTGCAGGTCATTCAAATATTGGGCAGCTGGATGTATGAGGCTGAAGCTGGAGAAACAGATGTGGGCATCATTAGGTAGTGATTGGATTAAGATGGCAGATCTGTAAAGAGGCTATATAAAAAGAGAACAGTGGGCCCAAGGAAAGGACCCTTAAGTGCTGGGGAAACGATTAGTCGAAGTAAAAGGAGTCTACATCATGGCCGAGGAGAAAGGTCAGAACTGCAGGCTATCAGAAATCAAAGGAAGGGATATTTTCAGAAAGGCTGGGTTTAAGAATGTCAAATGCAACAGAGAGATATAGGAGGATGAAGGCCAAAAATTATTGTTTAGATTTGGCAATTAGGAGGCCACATGTAAACGTGTCAGTAGAGTGGTTGGGGCAGGAGCCAGATGGCAGTGGGTGGAAGATTAATAGAGAAAAGACAACTCTTGTAGGGTGACTGGATGAGAGTAAAGGTGATCTAGTGTATGGCTGTGGAGTTCAAGGAGGTTTCCGGATTTTGGATTGGTTTGTTTTACTTGAGATATTCAAGAACATTTAAAGCCTAGGGAGAAAGAATCTGGAGAAGGGAGAGGGAACATGAACACAGAGAGGCAAGAGGGGATGAGTTAAAATACAACCCACCATCCTCCAGAGGCAGGGGCCAAATTTTGTTCCTGGCTACTTCCCCAACCTACCTTGCAGGTGTCTCTTAATTGCTTTGGCCCTGTCATATTTAAGGCCTCTGATGGCTCTTGCCTGACTACTGTCTCCTCACTTTTTGATTTAAAGACTGTAGGATTAACCCACACAAACACACACACACACACACACTGTGGCAAGTAGAAAAGAGAAATATATGAGTTGTCCTTACAGCTCTGACAAAAACTCCACCTACTGTCACACAGGGCTAGTGGCAGTGTTAGGGTAGGAGCATGTAATGTAACCTTTCCAAGGTGGTTCAGAAAACTCAAACTGGCATTTGAACTAGATCTTGAAGGATGAGGTGTTTGTTTTTGCCAGAGGGGCAGGACATTTGAGATAGAGGAAATTGCATGTGCAAAACGAACAACAGATCACAATGCCCAGGAGGTGAGTGGTTACAGAGGGGCTTGTGAGAACTGAGGTTGGATGGGCAAGCTTCTGTGGAATTTTGCTTGCTATATCTTAGCTAGAAAGGGGGCATTTTACAATCTTTGATCAAGAAATACCCAGGATCAGAATCGTGTTTTGGTTTTTTAATTAGTATTAATGGCTGAGAATTTTCTTCAGAAATTTATTCTAAAGACCCATCAGTCTAGTTAAGACAGAACTATATTTAGAGCTGGGCACGGTGGCTCATGCCTGTAATCCCAGCAACTTGGAAGGCCGAGGAGGGCAGATCACTAAGGTCAGGAGTTTGAGACCAGCCTAGCAAACATGGTGAAACCTCGTCCCTACTAAAAATGCAAAAATTAACTGGGCATGGTGGTGGGCACCTGTAATCCCAGCTACTCAGGAAGCTGAGGCAGGAGAATAACTTGAACCTGGAAAGCGGAGATTGAGGTGAGCTGAGATCACGCCACTGCACTCCAGCCTGGGCAACAGAGCGAGACTCTGTCTCAAAACATAATAATAATAAAATAAAAAACAAAAAAGAACTATATTCAGAGGCAGTTAGATCTAGAGTTGCATCCCAACTCTAGCCTTACTACTTGTTTGAATTTGCCAAGTTACTTAGCCTCTTTCTAGGTCTCAATTTTTCCATCTGCAATATGGAAATTACAGAGGATTATTATGTGGGTTAAATGCTACCATGCCTACAGTGTCTGAAAAGAGTACTTTGTCCCTCAGTGTTAGCTCTCCTACTCTATCTTTAGATATAGTCAGCCTACATTTTTTAGCATATTTTCAGGCTTTACCAATATAGGGACCGCAGTGTGAAATAATCATAATTCTGCATTTGAACTTCTGTTTATAAAAATAAAGCTGACTGATAGAAGCAAGTGGATTGATTTTGTTTTATTATAAAAAATTCAAACATATGCATAGAGAATAGTATAATCAACTCCCATAAACACATCACCCATAATTATTAAGATTTTTGTACACTTGCTTTATTGATTTCATTTTGTGAGGCATTTTAAAGTAGTCAGACATCACCTATACCCCAGTATGCATGTGATGCAATATACCTTTAAAAATGTGAGTATACTGCTACTTAATTAAAATGCATTATCATACCTAACAACATCCAGCAAATATTCACATGACTCCAACAATAAGGACGGTTCTGTGCACATGTAGAGCTATTCATATTTTAGAAATTTTGTTAATAAATGCATAGAAAATTAGCGCATGAAGACAGTTAATTTATTACTCCCAAATGTATGTGTGGTTTTAATAGTACAAAAAAGTATTGTACAGTTAGGTTGGCTTCTGATTAAACCTATAGTCTTCAGTGTGAGTTAATGATATTCACATAAAGACTAGTGCCATTAATGATGACAGTTTAAACTTGAAAATCAATACTGCTATAAAAATAGATATTGTTTCCACATGGAAAGGCTTTGAAACCTTATTAACAGGCTAGATTTGCTTGTATTCTCTGTAAAGATATATGTTTTACCTGAATTAAAAGCCACTGACATTCAATTCTGTGATCAGTGTGTGTGTGTGTGTGTGTGTGTGTGTGTGTGTGGTGTGTGTTGGGGGGAGAGAGAGGTTGTGTATACTTTCCCTTTTTGTAAGTGAAGTTACTGGAGGGTAATGGCTTTCTTCATAAATTACACATAAAATAACAAAGGCTTCTTGTTGAAATTGTTTTTATGCAAGTGTAACAAACTACTCAATTCAAAAATGTCTTTATCCTTGAAACTGACCTTATCCTAGTCATGGATTGCTGGCATTTAATATTCAGGCTTCCTAATTCTTTTTTGAAAGGCTGTCGCAGGAGAATTGCTTGTGGAATATATAATGATTTATTTAATCTCACAGTCCTTAATATCTGGGAAACTAAAAAAAAAAAAAAAAAAGACAAGATGATTCTTCCATATTAATGGAAACAGTTGCCTATGAATTGTTTTTAAGAAATTGACAGTAGAAAACTAAAAATAACATAAGTATGTGATTTTAAATAATGTTTTTGCTATTCATACCATCTATTCATATTGCAACATCCATATTTTAAGTGCTTCAGGATAAGATGTTTTATAGTCTTGCATTGTTTTCATGAAGCTAGATTCACCTGACCAGATTACCAAAACCTTAGAATTAATTTGTTCTTCACAGTGAATTTGAGTAAATTTCTCTCAGGAAGGTAATATTCACAAACGTGGAAGATTGCTATGAAATAAAAGGATAATGATGACAAAGGGCATGTAGATCATTTTCTTTCTGACATAAGTCTAATAAAACAGGACAGAAAATTAACTGAATCTACATTTTTAAATGTTTGAAAAACTTAAACAACTGGTTATCTTTAACAGGAAAAAAATATTTAATTCAAGTGGCTTATTAGCTAAATTTCATCTCATTTTGTTTGTGTTTGTGGTTAAACAGCCAGTAGATAGGCTCTGCCCTATGCTATGGGTAGAATAAAAAAGATGATTGAGAAATGATCAGTCAATCCTTTACTTCCAAATACACATTTGGTATCTTAGAAATACTTTCTGAACTTCTGTTACCTGTAAGCCAGTTAACTCTGCAAGTGTCCACCAAACATTAGTGTTACAAGGAGCCAAGCCTATCTTTAATATGGGTTGGATATGATTTTGGTTGCAAAAGGACAATAGACCACTTGACATCTGAATTAGAATGTCTAATAGGTGTCTCAGACTTGAACCCGTCTAAAATTCATCTCTTCTAAATCTACTCTTCCCATGATTTCCTCTTCCTCAGCTGCTCAGGCTAAAAAGCTCTGCTTAAAGTTGTTCTTGACTCCTCTCTTTCTTGTACGGCCCATTTCCAGTATGTGAGATAATCCAGTAGGCGCTACCTGTAAAAATCATCAGAATCCAGCTACTTCATCTCCAACAGCACCCCAGTCCAAGCCACCTCATCTCTCATGTCGATTACTGTTGTAGCTGACTAACTGGTGCCTCACTCTGGTCTCTCTATGGTGTAGTCTCAACATAGCAGCCAGGATGATATGCTTTAATAAATAAACTAACCATTTGAAACCCTCCAAAGCCTTCCATCTCACTCTGAGTAAAACCCAAAGGATGCCTTATAGCCTGCAAGGCACTGCTAGACCTGACCCCCAGTTTACTCTGCTCCTCCTCGATTATATCTCCTCACGCTAATCTCTTTGTTATTCCTCTGACACATCAGGCCCAGTCCTGTCCCATTCCTGTACTTACTAGTTTCTCTGCCTAGAACATATTTCTCCCAGATATTCACATGGCTAGCTCTCTCATCTCCTTCAAACCTTTAATTAAATATCATCTTCTTAATGAGGACATCCCTGGCCTCCTCCTCCTTTAAAATTGTAGTCACCCGCAATGTTCATTATTTATTTTCCCAGCTTTCGTTGCCTTAATAGCACTGATCACCACCTAAGCCATATTCTTTACTTATTCACTTTTTATTGTCTGTCTCCTCAGCTAGAATATTAGCTCCCTGGAGACAGAGAGAATTTTTTGTTTGTTTTACTGCTGCATTCCTTGTGTTTACAAGAGAACCTGGCGTAAAGCAGGTAATAAACATATATTGAATAAATGAATAAATGTGCTCATAGAGCTGTTTCATACAATTTCATGTTATGTGTTTTAAAAACATGCTTACATACAATACACATAACTTCTGCCATGTTAATCCATATCCCAACCTCATTAGTTGGAATTGCAATACGTCTTACGTGGATATAGCTTATGTATTAAAGAACCTTTAAATTATTTCTAATTTTTCATAAACAGAATATAGCCTGCACGTACTTGGGAACATAAGTCTCTATTTCTCTAGGGTAGTATGACAGATTTCTGTTTCAACTTTACTAAATTGGAATTATGCTTCTCAGAATTCCCTTTCTTACATAATTCCTATACAGGGTGGGCTCTGAGAGACATTGTGCATGAATTTGGAAAGGAGCCATATCTCTTTTATGCCTGGAAAGGCAGAGCTAAGCACCAGGCTTCATCGTTGGAGCTCACACACACACAATAGGCTTATCTACTGGCTCATATGACCAGCATGGGGCAGGAGCTGGGCCACAACTAGGCCAACTCCAGCTGGATGGCTGGCTTCAGTTTCTTACTCCTGGGCAAGGCGCACATTTAGCTTCATGACAACACGTGCCAACATCTCCTGCAGGACAACCTAATCATCTAAGTGAGAGGTTTGGTGGTGTTGAGAGACTAATGCAGGTTTCTATACCTCCTTGTGGTTTTAGGCTCAGCCTCCAGGTTCTAGAATCTAGGTCATTCTGTCTTCCCCTACATCACTTCCTTTCTTCCCTTCCTCCTGACTGCCCTGTGAGCTGTACCTTTCAGACACAAACATAACAGTCTCATATAGACTGTGCAGTGAGCTCCCACAATTACATAAGGTCAAATTCCCAATATGTGTGTATATATATATATATATATATATATATATATATATATATATTTGGTTGGTGCAAAAGTAACTGCAGTTTTTTAAAAGTAATGGCAAAAACCACAATTACTTTTGTACAAACCTAATACTTCCTAATGACTCTGCCTTTGTGACGGAATGCTGACTAATACAGTAGCTAGCAAAAAAGAAATTTGCTAAGTCATAGGATTTGTACATTTTGCATTTTAGTAGATTAAAGTTTAATTCTTATTCTTTGAAATGTTGACAGCATTTTTCCCCAGGGATCTATAAATTGTGAATCCATTTCATTTGCTTGCACCTTAATGACATTGAGAAGATAGCAGAATGTGTTTGCAGGTGCGCTGGAAGGGTACCTATGGAGGAAACTCAGGAAAGGAGAGTAAATGAGAACAAATGATGTCTAGTCCTCATCTGCACAGCTGGTCTCAGTTAACAGGACCACTGTGAATCAATTTACATTTTAAATACTCCTTTTGTAATGCCAGAAATCAAAAACATAATTTCAACAAAATAAAAGCTTCGTTTTTTAAAAGCTGACTGTCATGAAAGGTTTGTTGTTCATGAACAAAAGCAAGTTTCATCAATGTGTTCATTCTTAACTCTTGGCAGATGTTGGGCAGATGTTTGTACTACAGCCACATGGGGACTTTTAGGAAAAACACCCTCTTAATTATTCAAAGCAGCCTAAATTGTTGCATAACTTAGTGGTGGAATTTTTAAAGAAATGTCTCATAGCTTAAAACAGTCATATTAAGATGCTGTAGCACTTTGTTATTCCTTTGATACCATTCACATCCTAGGAGCAAGTTCCTTAGACCTGTGTGCTTACAGAAGCTCGCCAAGATATTTTAATCTCCTGTTCCTTTGTTATTATTGATTGAAATAGGTTCCAGAAGACAAAAGCAGTAAGCCACTAAAGATATCAGTAACAGCTGGGCACAGTGGCTCATGCGTGTAATCCCAGCACTTTGGGAGGCCAAGGCTGGTAGATCACCTGAGGTCAGGAGTTCGAGACTAGCCTGACCAAGAAGGTGAAACCCCCGTCTCTACAGAAAATACAAAAATTAGCTGGGTGTGGTGGCAGGCACCTGTAGTCCCAACTACTAGGGATGCTGAGACAGCAGAATTGGTTCAACCCGGGAGGTGGAGGTTGCAGTGAGCCAAGATTGCACCACTGCACTCCAGCCTGGGCGATGAAGCAAGACTCTGTCTAAAAAAAAAAAAAAAAAAGATATCAGTAACAGGAGATCATTCCAAAAAGTTAAAGAAAAGTTAAAGAAGCTTCCTCTTTGGAAGAATGTGGGTGGAGGGATGTGGTTAACAGAAGCAGAGTCTCCCTGCCTCTAATAAAGCATACATGAGCTTCACGGCCCACCCCTACCAGCCCAGGCTTTACAATGGAAAACTGTGGCTGGCCTCTAGAATTCCCAAAGTAGGGTCCACATATGTCTTTAAGTGAGTCAATGTTCCTAGATGACATCAGATTCAGCAACTAGGAAAAGCAAATTCTTATATGAAATACAATTTGTTTTGCATGTAGATGTGTACAAGTCACTAAGCAAAGGGTTAATAGTCATCTCTTCCTTGAAAGCTAAACTCCCTGCAGCAAAGCACACTGACTCTGTGGGTCTCTGGGGAGCTCTGTCTTTTCTCTCTGCTGGCAGCCAAGTGCCTGAGCACAACTGGGAAGGAGCTGCTCTGCAATGAGATACTCTACTAACCGGTTTTGCTTATATTCCAAAGGGTATAGAATATATTATGTGCTCTCAAGTCACTCTCCAGGGAATCTTAGAACATGTTCTAGTCTCCTCAGGTGGGGAGTAGGATGCATTCAAGCTTTGAAACAGCTTTGCTGATGATGTATAAAATCTGAACAGATTTACAAGTTTTTCCTTCTCCAGTCCCTAATAATCAGGTTCTTAATCTTTTCATTTCTTTTAAATTCATTTTTTTCTTTTTTAAACATATTTAAAGCTCATTAGAGTTAAGAAATAGCTTTTCTTCAGAGCACTTTTGATCTAGGGTTCTGTGATTTGTCCTTCTCTTCTTCTAACTTTTTTATGAGCAGGGGTGCATTCAGCATGGCCATTCCTGGTTGGTTCTAAAACACACTCTCCCTTGGCAGGCTCTTTCCTACTCTTGAGCAGAAAATAAATATACTTCTTATGCTTGACTGATATCATTTTCTCTCCCCTTCATCCCACAGAGGGTTCGCATTCTGGGAGGCTGTACTTAGGCTTATGGGAGGAGTACATATACACAAAGCATATACCATTAATATGTTAACTTTGGATCCAGGGTAGGCTGTGGACATAGTCATGACCTCAAATGCATGTTTGATATCAACCAGCTCATTTCACTTACCTCCTCCCTCTACCTGATGGCATCACCAATACAGACAATCATCCTCTGACACAGAGTTCCATTCTATCCTTCTCTGCCTAATTTTCTCCTATCAGTGTCTAATAACAGAAAAAGATATAGACCTGAGCATGGTTCTCTATGGACCCCATTTCATGGATCAATGATAAAAAGCAAGGCTCATAGAGCTGCATTATGTAGACTTGAAACCAGGCTCTTCATTTACTAATTGCGTAATGTTGACCAATTTACTTAATCTGTGCCTCAGTTTCCTCATCTATAAAGTGGGAAATGAAAAACAGTATATTTATCCATAGTGTTGTCGCCAGTATTGATGGAATTAATGTATGCCTCTTTTCTTGAATAGTATGCTTGACCAATAGTAAGTTCTATGTCAGTATTAACTATTATCTTCTGACATATATGAAATACTGCAGGGTGCCAAGGTATTTCTTCTCTTGTAAAGGACAATTCTAGTTTATTGATCTTATTAAGTTGAAAGAACATTCAGACTCCAACTTTCTCATTCCCCTTACCTTTTCTCTTTCTATTAATTATATCTCTGTATCTGCATAGGAAAGTATAGCACAGAAAAGTCCATGTCACAGCCTATCAGTGCAAAGGGGTCCTTAGGCAGCACTTTGAAATCTTTGACCATTCTAATGGTGTGCCTCCTGATGTGTTCCAATACTCATACCATTACTTAGTTAGCTTTCTTCATTTAACAATGATGATGACAGCAACATGCAACTAAGAGCATCTACTTACCATGAAATAGGCCCTATGATTAGGTAGATATCCTACAGTCTGTCTCTTTTAAAAATTAATCTTTACTTTTAGAAATATGGTGGTAAATGTCAGATGAAACAGCTAAAAGAGTGAAAGTAGTTTCCTTTGGGAAGAAGACACTGCGGATGGGAATGGATAGGGCAGGGAATTGCAATAGTGTTGTTATATCCTTTGCAAAATTATTTTACTCTTAGCTATTTCTTCTGGTATTTATTGTCATTATTAAAAAATGCTTATAGTTCCATTTCTTGATTTTATTTTTCAGTTTTATTTATTACTTATGGCTTCCTGTTATGAGGAGGTAAATGTTTACCTCTCTTATACCTCTCCTTCCATCATCTCAATACACACACACACACACACACACACACACACACACACTCACACACATATACATACAGTTATGAGAGAGAGAGAGAGAGAGAGACAGTCTTGCTTTGTCACCCAGGCTGTAGTGCAGTGGTGCAATCTTGGCTCACTGTAACCTCCACCTCCTGGGTTCAAGTGATTCTCCTGCCTCAGCCTCCCAAGTAGCTGGGACTACAGGTGTGTACCACCATGCCCAGCTAATTTTTTGTATTTATCGTAGAAATGGGGTTTCACTGTGTTAGCCAGGATGGTCTCGATCTCCTGACCTGGTATTCTGCCCGCCTCAGCCTCCCAAATTGCTGGGATTGCAGGCATGAGCCACCATGCCTGGCCCATCATCCCAGTACATCATGGTTAGTTCAGTACTGTAGATAGCACTCTGACTGTAAATATTAGTCACAGAAGAGCCATGTGGCATAATTTTATGTCCTTTTGTCATACAGTGTTGACTATCCTTGGAGTTCAGAGCTATTATTTTCGTTTAATTTTCTATGGTTCAATCAGTTATTTACACCTTCTTGACATCTTTAAACACAATAGGTACTCTATCAGATTTGGGTTTTTCAGCCATGTTCTTCCTCTTGCCCTCTGTCTTTCTGCTCTAATGTAGTAGTTAACCTGAGTCTCCTGTGAACATCACCGGCAGGCAGGGTGTATGATTCCCTCTGCTTCACTCCTTGGTTGAATTTCCTGTTTCTTGAATATCCTGTTTTCTTTTTATTGGTCAGGTGAAGCACATTTTCCACCAGACTCCTGAGGAAGGGAACAGAGAAGACATATTTTTGAGACTTTCCATGTGTGTGTATCTTTTGTTACTTATACTCACAACAATTTGCAAGATAGTTTTATTGTACTCATTTTATTGATTAAAAAACTGACCTCCAAAGAGGTTTAAAACATTTCCTCAAACTGATATAGCTATTATGAAGTAGAACTGAGAAGAAAATTTGCAGAGTTGTATATATAATACACAACATACATACAACTCTGTATATATAATACATGACATGTATACTACTCTGTAGGTATAATACATGACCTGTATATGATTCTGTAGATATAATAAAAATGTATATGTGACTATATATAATACACAATCTATATGCAACTCTGTATATATAATATACAACCTATATACAACACTGTATATGTAATACACAATGTATATAACTCTGTGTATATAATAAACATGCAACTCTGCCAAATATAACTTTGCCAATGTGCTTGTACACTCTCTCTCTCTCTACAGAGTTGACCAGTACCATTTATCACTAATTCATTTCATCTTTACAGAAACAAATTTTAGAGAATTAATCTTCAGATTTAGTATATATTTTTATTTTATTCATTTAATTTTCTTATCCCCTTTCTAGTTTGGCCTGGCAAATTAGTTCTTCACTCTTTTTAAATAATTATTCTAGATTTTAAAATGTCATTTTTTTGTAATTAGGATATCAGCTTGAATGTTAAAAGATAATAATGGAGAAATTTTCACGAACATAAAAATTGAGTTTGATTATAATATACTATAGGAATGTTTGTTTAGATATTTAAGATTTTTTTTTACACAGATATAATACAAATAGCAATAGGACTATGAAGATTTTAACTTCTAGCTGAGTAATTAGAAAACTTATCTAGAATTGCTGACCACAATTCTAATAGCATAAAAACAGTTCTTCATCCTAATTCTTTATTGAGTTATTTGACAATTGAGCCTGAAGTCCAAGCAATGACCTAGATGACTTTTACCTGTCTTTTTAGACCTAACATGTTCAAACGGCTTCATATTAAAATGATGGACTAATATAAAAATGGTAGAACAGTATCTAATTTCTCCATAAATTATTATGGACTGAACATTTTTTGTGTACTGCTCAATGTGATGGTATTTGGAAGGAAAGGCTTTGGGATGTAATTAGGCTTAGGTGAAGCCCTAAAGGTGGGTTCCCCTTCATTCTTCTTCAGAGGAATTAAACAGATCACTAAAGAATACAAAGATGACAGATATAAGGAACAGCCACTAACCCCAAGGTGAGATACAGCACCCAGGGAAAGGCCCTCCTGACCCAGGCTGAGATCCAGGCCTCCTTGGAGGGGGAACAGAGGTGGCTTACTGGCAGAGAAGTCATAGCAGTGTTATGCTATGGGAACTTCCCTGAAGTCTTCCTCTGAGTTGTTGGAGAAGGCTGTCTGCAGGAAGTTGTGGATCCTCAGAACTTTCTAGGTGCTGAGGGAAGCTGTGGGCTGCTGAGCACTGGTGGAACTGAATGCTGGAGAGGCTACCCTCTGCAGCGTGTAGTTCACTTTTGTGTGTGGATTGGACCAGGGCATCTCTAGGACATTTGCAGGGATAAAAGTTAGGGGGTCAGCTTGCTAGATGCCCAGCCTTATGCAGTCCTGGGCATGTGCATTCCTGAGGCTTAGAACAGTGACCTAGGCTGGGGCATGCTCTTGGGTTCCCAGATATATCACCACTGCTTGAGTAGAGCTGGAAGGACTGCACTGCAGCCAAATACTGGAGAAAGGAACATTCCTCAGGAACTCAGCACAGGAGAAACTGTGTGGGCCAAGCAATAGAGAAAATACTCTCTGCTGGAGTCTGGCAAGAGAGCCATGCCTGAACCAAGAAGAGAAAACTCCTTTCTCCCCAGGTCTCCCTTCAGCATCCTTTATTGACCAGCATGAACATCTTGCTGGGTGGCAGAAGAAAAATTTTCAGGGCCCAATTCTTTTATCACAGAGCATGGAAGAATATGAATTTGCAGTTTAGCTGTAAATACAACAATAACCAGTATCATGTCACAATCAGAGACATACATAGAAAGAAATAATCAATTCATAAGCATTTTCCAGTATGCTTGGCACTGTATACTCTGAAGAGATCAAAAATTATAATCTCTAGTAGAATGATAAATGTGACATGCACCGTATTTGGTATCTGGCATCCAAGAGACATTTAAAACCTAGTCTTCAAAGAACTTAAGCTGTGGCTGAGGAGGAAAGAATATAATGCAAAAAACAGAAACAAGCAACAGTATGAAGTTGAGTGTTAAATAGGGTCATGCAAACTTTTTGCCAAGAAACTATAGAAGTGATATGCTTTTTCCCATTGTTCTTATGTTTTTACAGCTCCCTAATTCTCCACAGACACACTCCAACTACCTTCTACTTAGGTATTTTTTCAGTTCCACATTAAATTAGAGTGTATTTCCCTATAAGCCTTAAAAACCACAAATAAACATTGCCTTAAAAATTATATAAAATATTCTACATTCACTAATTCTGAATTTTTTAAAACCTGAAGATCATTACTTGGTAGATTGGCTAGAACTTTTTTTGGTTAAATAAGCATTGCTGCTCCAACGCAGTGACTTCTCGTTTGCTGCCAATTTGTTACTTGGTTTTCTTACTATTGTTTCTCTTAAGAAATCCATCTTGATAGTAAAGAGAACATGTTTGAATCCAGTGTACCTGGTTTCAATCCAAGCTCTGCTACTTGTTAGTGTTGTGGGCATGGCCAGCTTACTTATCTCAAGAATTTCAGTTTCTTCATCTTGGAAAGGAAAATAAAAATACATGTATTATCATATTCTTATAAGGATTAAACACTTGTATAGCTTACATACATAGAGACATACATATGTATTTATATAGTCTTTAGCATATTGTTGGCACACTGTATATAGTAGTTCTTTCAAGGATTAACTAGCATAAGAAAGGAGAGAACAAAAACTAATCAGTTTATTTTCTACTTGATAATATCCGTGATAATAGAAGTAAGGGGAAGAAATTTTGAAACTCATTGCCAAATGGATATCAGTATGATGCAGAGTCTCCTATACATTGACAGAGACACAGAATTGGCCCTATAACCAAAATGTCTTAAAAAATCAAGTTGTGAGTTTGGGTGATGGCATGTCCATTTATTCATTTCCCTCCCTCTCCTAGGACTGTGGCTGCTTTGGTGCCCTCAGAAAGTCATACAACATTAAATTTAGATATTCCGTGTAAACTTAGGTTGTGGGAGTACACAGAATGCCTACACTCTGAGTTTATCATTTTCTTCAGGATGAGCCAAGATCAACTGGAAAGTCCATGCAGTTTGCATGGTATCGTGATAAGCTCGCAGTTACCAGGTGTTCTACTTTCTGCTCTCTCCCACATGGTAATTAGTGAAACTGTCTTTCAAGTACTCTAATAAATGAAACTCTATTCTCTGTCTTATCTGGAATGCTAACTTTATAAATCATCTACTCCACACATTCTTTGCCTCACATTCCCCCCACTACATCACAAAACTTAAACTCCCCAAAATGCCAGGGAACAAACACTGACAAATTTCTGAGAGAAAGTAGAGCCCCTTAAAGAAAGCAGAGCTTATTTGGACTGCTTCCATTTTATCTATCAGAATAATGTAAAAACAATAAATCGAAAGAAAAATATAGTTGAGAAGGAATTGAAGCCTAGGCTTTTTTTTTTTATCAGATTTTTTAAATTATTGATTCAATTTCATAACTCACTATTGATCTGTTCAGGATTTCTATGTTTTTCTGGTTCAATCCTGGGAGGTTGTATGTGTCCAGGAATTAATTCATTTCCTCTAGATTTTCTAGTGTGTGTGCATGGAGATGTTCATAGTAATTTCTGATGATCTTTTGTATTTCTGTGGTATCAGTTGTGGTGTCTCCTTTATCATTGTGCTTATTTGAATATTCTCTCTTTTTTTTCTTGCTTAAATTATTAATACATATAAGTCTATTTTGTTTGTTCTTTCAAAGGACCAACTTTTTGTTTTATTGATCCTTTGTATCTTTTTTTTTTTTTTTTTGATTTTCATTTAGTTCTGTGAACTTTGTTATTTGTTTACTTCTGCTAGTTTTGGTTTGGTTTGTTCTTTATTTTATTTTGCATTTATTTTGTTGAGACAGGGTCTCATTCTGTTGCCCAGGCTGGAGTGCAATGGTGCGATCTGGACTCATTGCAGCCTTTGCCTCCCAGATTCAAGTGATTCTTGTGTTTCAGCCTCCCAAGTAGTTGGGACTACAAGCGTGTGTGCCATCACGCCTGGCCAATTTTTTGTATTTTTAGTAGAGGCAGGGTTTTGTCATGTTGGCCAGGCTAGTCTCAAACTCCTGACTTCAGATAATCCATCCTCCTCAGCTTCCCAAAGTGCTGGGATTATAGGCATGAGCCACCGCACCCAGCCTGGTTTGTTGTTTCTTGTGCAGTTCCTTGAGGTTGTTAATTTGAGATCTTTCTGTATTTTTATTTATTTATTTTGAGACAGAGCCTCACTCCGTCACCAGGCGCCAGGCTGGAGTGCAGTGGCACGACCTCGGCTCACTGCAACCTCGGCTCACTGCAACCTCCACATCCCGGGTTCAAGCAATTTTCCTGCCTCAGCCTCCCGAGTGGCTGGGACTACAGGCTCGCACCTCCACGCCCAGCTAATTTTTTGTGTGTGTTTAGTAGAGACGGGGTTTCACCATGTTGGCCAGGATGGTCTCGATCTCTTGACCTCGTGATCCGCCCACCTTGGCCTCCCAAAGTGCTGGGATTACAGGAGTGAGCCACCGTGCCCGGCCCTGTATTTTAAATGTAGGGTTTTAGCACTATATCCCTTCATTTTAGCACTATTTTTGCTTTATCCCGGAGATTTTAATATGTTCTGTCTCTTTTTTCAATTATTTCAAAATTTTTTATTTCTGCCTTAATATTATTGTTTACCCAAAAATCATTCAGGAGTGTTGTTTAGTTTTTATGTACTTGTGTGGTTTTGAGAGTTCCTCTTGGTATTGGTTTCTACTTTTATTTCACTGTGTTCTAAGAAAATACTTGATACGCTTTCAAGTTTTTTGAATTTCTTGAGACTTGTTTTATGGCGAAGCATATGATCAACTTTGGAGATTGTTCCATGTGCAGATGAGAAAAATGTATATAATGCAGTTTTTGCCCAGAATGTTCTGTGATTGTCTGTTTGGCCTAGAGTCCATTTTAAGCCCAGAGTTTCTTTGTTGACTTTCTGCCTCAGTGACCTGTCTAGTATTGTCTGTGGGTTTTCGAAGTCTATTGATCTCTTTTCTTAAGTATATTGATATTTGTATCATAAATCTGAGTGCTCTGGTGTTGGGTGAATATATAGTTAGGATAGTTACATCTTGTTATATTGAATGCTCTATTATTATATAATGCTGTTCTTTATCTTTTTTTTTTTAACTGTTGTTGATTGAAGTCTGTTTTATCTAATACATGAATAGCTACTGCTGCTCACTTTTGTTTTCCATTTGTGTTATATGTCTTTTCCCATCCTTTTAATTTAAGTCTGTGTATGTCTTTAGCCCTTAGGTGGGTCTCTTGTAGGCAGCAGTGGTTGGCTCTTGTTTCTTTAATCCAACTTGCTGGTCTATTTTATAAGTGTAGAATTTAGAGCATTTATGTTTAAAGTTAATAATGATATGTGAGGTTTTGTGCTAGTCATAGTTTTGTTACCTGCTTTCCTTAGAATCTCAAACGTGTAATTGCTTTGTAGGATCTATCAGCTTTCTACTTACATGTACTTTTTTGATGGTGAGTATCATGCTTTTGTTTCCATGTTTAGAACTACTTTGAGTATTTCTTGTATTTCTAGTCTAGTGGTGATGAATTCCCTTACCATTTGTTTGTTGGGAAAATATTTCATTTCTCCTTCATTTATAAAGCTTTAGTTTGGCGGGATATAAAACTCTTGGATGGCTTTTTTTTTTTTAAAGAAGACTAAAAATAAGCTCTTGATCTCTTTTGGTTTGTAAAATTTCTGCTGAGAATTCTGCTATTAATCTGATAGGATTTCCTATATAGTTGATCTGTTGCTTCCCTCTAGGTGCTTTCAAGATTTGTTCTTTCACAATTACCTTGCATAGTGTGATGACTTTATGCCTTCATGATATTCCTCTTGTATAGTATCTTCCAGGTGTTTCTGAATTTCTTGTACATACACGTCTACATCTCTGGCAAAATTAGGGAAATTTTCCTGCATTATTCCCTTAAAATGTTTCTTGCAAACTTTGTAATTTTTTCTTCACCCTCAAAAATACTTATAGATTGTAGATTTGGCCACTTTACATAAACCCACATTTCTCTAAGGCTTTGTTCAGTTTTTTAAAATTACTTTTTGTCTCACTTTTTTAATTTAAAAGATTTGTCTTCAGATTCTGCAGTTCTTTCTCCTGCTTTGTCTAGTCTATTGTTAAAGCTGTTAACTGTGATTTGAAATTTCTTCAGTGAATTTTTCATTTCCAGTTCTATTTTATTAAAAATACATATCTGGCAAAAAAAAAATACATATCTATCTTGACTTTCATCTCCTGAATTATTTTTCTAGTTTCTTTGTGTTGATTTTCACGTTTTCTTGGATTTCATTGAGCTACCCTATAATCCATGTTTTGAATTATTTATCTGTCATTTCAAAGTTTTCACTTGGTTAGGCTCCATTGCTAGAGAGTTATGGTGGTCCTTTGGGGGATGTCACAATATCTGTTTCTTTATGGTGCTGGAGTTTGTGTGCTGGTTTCTTCTCATCTGTAGAAGCTGTCACTTCTTATTTTTGAATTTTCTTTCTTCTTTGCAGGATTTTTTTCCTTCCCCCTTGAGGGTGTAACTGTTCCATATCTTCAGTAGGGTCCTTTGGCTTTGCTTCTATTTGCTTTTAGGGGACCAAGGCTCTGTATTAATTCCTTGGTTATAGATAGTCATAATGTGGTGGTTTTCTCAAATGCTAGTTGTTTGCAGGTTGTAGTAGTGGTATGCTGTGCATGTAGTCAGGCTCACTGTCTCCTACAGGAATGAGGAGGTGGAGGTCTTGGGAGGCTTATCTTGTTCCCCTGCACTGTGCAATGTCTGCCATGAGAAATTACATTGATTTATGCAGTTTACCATACAGGCCAGTAGGTGGTGCTTATGGCTTAAGCTGGCTGTACCCTGTACAATGACAATAGAAGTTGTGATGAACTGTACAGTTTGATCTCTGGGCCAGTAGGTAGTGCTTGCAGGTGAGAGGTGGTTGCAGTAATGATAATCGACATTTTACTTGGTCTTTGTTAATCACAGAAAGTACCAGTGTGTTCCTGGAAATGAGCAGGACGTGGGGTTCCCAGAAGCACAGTGGTATGCTCTACCACCAAGGCAGCTGGAGAGGGCAAAGCTAGGTGAAGCTGATTCAGGAGAGACTGCAACCAGGGTCTCTGAGGCAGGTGCAGGCTCTGACCTTGGCAGGGGTCCATGGGCATCTCTCAGGCCACTGGAACAGCCACCTAGGGAGGGGCAGAAGTGCATTTCCTATACCACGGAGTTTGCTCCGGGTAAGTGGGGAGGCTCTAGCAGGTAGCCATGGGGCCCACCCAGCTCCCACATCCCCAACCTAGTGCGTCTCCATCTGGTGTCCAGCCATGGCAACAGATCTGACTAGTTAGGCTAGTCCCAACCCACCTGCACCCAGATCACCTTGTCATTCCAGGCATTTTGACCACTTGACTCCCTGCAGCAGAAACCACAACTATCAGGCCATGGTTTTTCCAACCAGGTCTCATGACATTAGCAGTGTCCAGTTCCAGTGCCACCACATGAACCTGCACCATACTCTATGTGTAGACAAGTGGGGTTACCTCCCCCACTCAAGATCAGGCCACAGTTTTCATCAGCATGTACCTGTGTGGTATGCTTGAGTCCTAGGGAACTAGGATCAGGCCAGCAGATTTTTCCTCCAGCCCCTCAGGGTCAATCACCACCTGTGAACTGCTCCCAGGCCACCAACAAACCACTCAGGCAGGGCAATGAAGGCTATGCTGTGGGCCCTCTCCTGAGGGAATGGCAAGGTGGGCAGTCTTGGGAAGAACTGGTGGGCTTGAGGGTGCATGGTTCAGATGCACCTCAACCCATGGCATTGGCATGGGGCCTGTGTGAGCATGCCACAGCCCTGCTCTCTCCTGACAGGAGACAGCAGGAGCTGCAGCCACTTAGGGCAAGATACAGAGCCTTGGAGGGTGAGCTCCCAGAGTTGTGTTTTGCTGCAGCTGCTGTGCATATGAACACTTTTGGGTTCCACCTAGGCTTAGGTAGTGTCTTGCATGTTCTTCAGGTAACTCCCCCTGCCAAGACCTGTGGGTCATGGGAACTCTAGTAGCTAGGATCTCAGAGGTCTGTGCCCCAGGGTTGTTTCACTCACCCCTTCCTTGGGTCTGATCCAGGTCTTAGGGCTGATCATCATACCTAGTGTTGCTGTGCAGGCAGACACACTTCCTCCTTCTTCAACCATGGTGTCTTCTGTTGTCTTTCTATTAAATGTCAGTGTTTTCTTTCAAAAGGCCTATTCAAAGTATGAAGGTTTACTTGATCATTTGTTTCCTCTCCATGGAAGAGGCACATCCTAGCTGTGTCTAGTCAGCCATCTTCTCTCTTTGACAGGAGTTTTTAATCTGAGTATTCATGCTCTCTCCAACTGTAAAACACTTTTCAACATTATCTCTTTAAGGGCCTTCCCTCATTTTCTGGAAGTTCTGGAAATAAGTTGGAACATCTAATTCTTTGTATCTTAACTTTCACATTTTCCTTCCCTTTTATTTGGCTGTGCTGTATTCTGAGTAATTTTTTTATATTTATCTATCATTTTATCATCTTTCTCTTTGGCCAGTTCAACATAACTGATCAAACTTTTGAGTTTTTAATGTTAATGAACTATATTATTTAATTCTAGAATTTGCATTCTCTTCAGATCTGAGTCTTGTTTTTCCCTAGTATGTTTGTTCTTAAATTTTGGTTATGCTACTTTCATCTGACTATTTTACATCTGTTTCTTAATATCTCTTTTAGAATTGTTCTAAAAGGACTGATGGGACATGAAATTTTTCCATTTTTGCAGCTGCCAACTCCACCCTAAGCAATGTTTTTTTGTGTGTGTACATGCTGGAATTTTTACTATGAGCTCATCAGTGGGAGTTCTTTTTTATAGGAAGACTAAGTGACCTGAGTTATGAGAATGTGCTTCCAGCTTTTAGGTAAATGTCTTGGTTCTCTGCCTCCCACACTGAGTAAATGTGCAAATTCAGGCATGACATCCACAAGTTCATGTTTTCTATTTCCTTCAGGTTACAGTTATTCTTCCAGAGATCCATGGAGATCAGACATCTTTTTACCCAAAGCCAGTGGTAGTCTCTCTAGCCTTTTAAAATAGACAGGATAACTCTTGCAGACTCTTCTCTTTAGGTATAAATCTCAATTTCATCTGTGTACCAGCCCCATAGACACCCTAAGCATCTTACTGAAGTTGTTGAAGATCCAGGCATGTAGACATATTTCAAATTAAGATATTCTATAAGACATTTGTTTTCATTCTCACTCAATATTGCTTTAAGTATTCTCTTATTTTCTAGTATCAGGAATATCTCATTTTTAATTTTAAGCTTGCCCTTGAATCTAAATTTTAACAGTTGTATTTTATCAATAAAATGTGAATGTATCATTTTTACATTTGAAGTGGGAGGAAAGGTCTTCTACATTAGCTAATTTTTCATATTGACTAGAACTTATTTGATTTTCTAACATGTCAGTTTTTCTGGTTATTGCTTTTCCTTCTATATCTTTAATTTTTTAAAAAGGAGTCATTATTTTACCTAGCTTTACCTACCTCTGAATCCTTTTCTCTCCTTATAAGCTTTCTGTTTCATAGAGATTTGTTCATTTTTGTATCCTACTTTGAATACCAAGCCTACTTTAAAATGCTTTTCTAATTCAAATAGTAAATATTTTTTAGAAATCTATACTTCTTTTTTGCTTTAGCATGAAGTTTTCTTCCCTTTCATCTGCAGTACGTTTTTCATGGGTTCTGTACTAGAATCTTTTTCTGTTTGACCCTCTAGAGCCACTCTTTATTCTTTTTCATCCTTTGTGCCCTCACAGGGCGCCCTGTGAGGCTAATATCCATGGACGGCACCAACAAGCTAGATAATCATCTGTCTTCCAGTTGAGTTCAGCCAATGGAAGCACCAGCAGGAGACTGGAGGGCAGAAGGAGAATGAAATTAGAATATTTATGTTCCTTCATCCATTCTTCCCAGCTCCTTAGAGTTGGCAGGACTCTTGTGAGGAGTTCTTTCCATATAGATATCCTTTCTAGTTTCTTTACCTTGAGCTGTTTCTTGACCTTGCCCTTTCAGACTTGGGGCAGAAACAACTCCCTGTGGCTGCTAACCCTGGTGATCTGCACCATCCATACCTTTATAAAGTATTTTTTTTGTTTGTTTCCAGCTTGTTTATTATTATGTGGGGTTTTTTTCCTGAATCCTTGATTAATAAAGGTTTCACTTTGGATTTTATTTTTTGTTATACTTTTCTTCATTCTTTATAGGGAGGCGATCTATCTATCTAGAGCAGCCAAAGAGTATGTGGTATGTCCTTGGCCATAGTCTGTAAAAGTGTGTTAATTTTGTTTTACAGATTCATAGCTTGAATTTATTGCATTCATATTGTATGGTTTTGTTAATTCAAGTAGGAATTTCTCCTGTCTCATTGTTTGGCTCTCCAATACTCTTCTCTACAAATGTAATGCCATCTGTGCTATGCATATTTAGCTAGCCAAGTTGATTTTTATAGAAAGGGAATCGAATGGTATTTGGGGGCATATATGAATTCAGAAAATATTCTGTTTATCAATATGCATTGTGAAAATGATTACTTGAAGATGTACTTCATCTGTCCGTGAGGTTAAGACAAAGAGAAGGACTTAAGGCTGAAAAAGTTAGACTATAAAACGTCTTGTGGAAACATTCTGCTTCCAGTAGGGCTGAACAGTTATCAGACCACTCCTTCCAAGGGTTTTTATCAACCCTTGAAAAAACATATATAAAACAACCATCTTATGGCATTGGAGAGTGAAAAAAAAAGCAGGCAGAAATTAGAGGGGAGATGACACTCTAACTTAGAATTAGAGAGGAGATGGATGAAGGGAACTGAATCTGGTGAGATTCCTGTTTTTGGAAACGTCTAGCCTGGGTCCCAGTTTGTACTTGTAGAGGAAAAAAAAAAAAAACAAAAAAAAAACAGATGAAAATTCTGCAAGTTTATTTGCTTGATTAACCAGTAAAGATGTTCATCGGGCAATTGCAACTACTGGAAATCAAGGGGGAACATACTATAAAAAGGAGAAAACTAGGAAGAGGTTGTATTAGTCCATTCTCACACTAGTATAAAAAATACCCAAGATTGGGTAATTTATTTTTTAAAAAAAAATGTTTAATTAACTCACAGTTCCACATAGCTGGGGAGGCCTCAGGAAACTTACAATCATGGTGGAAGGTAAAGGGGAAACAAGGACCTTCTTCAAAAGGTGGCAGGAGAGAGTGTGTGAAGGAAGCAAATGGGGAAGAGCTCCTTAAAAAACCGTCAGATCTCATGAGAACTCACACAGTATCATGAGAACATGATGGGGGAAACTGCCCCCATGATCCAATCACCTCCTCACAGGTGTCTCCCTCAACACCTGGGGACTAAAATTCAAGATGAGATTTAGGTACTGGGCTTAATACCTGGTTGATGAAATAATCTGTACAACAAACTCCTGCAACACAAATTTACCTATGCAACAAACCTTCACATTTATCATCGAATCTAAAACAAAAGTTGCTTTTAAAAAAAGAAAGTGCTTCTGGTTTAACAGGTCTAGTAGTGCACTCACCATGAAAATAATTTAGCTATTGTCATTAAGTGCTGTACCATTATACTTAGCAATCACCAATTATTGATTTCAGAAGTCATGATATATTTGACATTGCAATATGTTCCCTTATAGACTTGATTTGGGTGGCGACACAAAGCCTAACCATATCCAGGGGAGCCCCAGATTCTGAATATAAGCTCTGCTCAAATTTCTGGCAGCCCAGCAAAGCTAAACAAATTAAGCTGAGATTTAAGGTAGTGCTCACAGCAAAAAGTCTACATTTTGCAGTTTGTATTCAAACTATCTGCTTTAAAAAGAATAAGTTAAATAAAAATTTTAAAAATATTTGCAGTAGCCGGGCGCGGTGGCTCAAGCCTGTAATCCCAGCACTTTGGGAGGCCGAGGCGGGTGGATCACGAGGTCAAGAGATCCAGACCATCCTGGTCAAAATGGTGAAACCCCGTCTCTACTAAAAATACAAAAATTAGCTGGGCATGGTGGCGCATGCCTGTAATCCCAGCGACTCAGGAGGCTGGGGCAGGAGAATTGCCTGAACCCGGGAGGCGGAGGTTGCGGTGAGCCGAGATCGCGCCATTGCACTCCAGCCTGGGTAACAAGAGCGAAACTCTGTTCCCAAAAAATATATATAAATATATTTGCAGTACTTTCTTACTGAACTTCGCAGTGCAGGGCAAACCTTCCGTGTGTGAGGAGAGTCTTCTCTTTAATTGTATTTATTTTTCTTATTTGTCTTCCTTTCCAATTTTTTGATCCTTTTTTTTTAAAAAAATTCCATTCATCTTTCTACAATTCATATAAAACCTCTTATCTCTTTTCCTGCCTTGTACCCCATTCAGTCATTCCTTGCAAAGTACAAAAATATACTGAAAATATCTCAACAGAAAGAGAAGATACGTGTTGCTCAAAGCAGAGAAATCCAAGACAGAAAGTAGAGGTGAGATTTGTGCAGAATGAACCTGAATATAAGAAAGTAATCAGACCCAGAAAAATGAATATCTTTCTTTGTCTGAAGCTACATGGTCTTTTGCCTTTGTTTCTCTTTGAACGTGGTCCAATATTGCAACCCTAAGAAGAGAAGCCTCCACCCTTGAGTCTGCTTGGCCTGCACAGTAATGTGATCATTTTCTGAGGCCAATTTCCAGGAAACATTGAAAACCAAAAACAAGGAAAGTTACATTATATGTTGGCCAGATTTGAGTTCTGATACTAACAATTGGTCCCATCAGCAGTGGACGGTGAGATATTCATGGGGTAGGGGGTGCAGTTGAAGGAGAATGGAAGAATGAGTAACATGGTTCCTCCAACAGCAGGCCTCTGGGCTGCCAACATTTGCCAAGAAGACAGGCAAATTGTTGGCAAGTATATCACCATACTGCTTTCCACAGTGGTTGAACTAATTTACACTCCTACCAACAGTGTATAAGTGTTCCCTTTTCTCTGCCACCTCCCTAGCATCTGCTATTTTTTGACGTTTTAATAATAGCCATTCTGACTGGTGTGAGAGGCATCTTATTGTGGTGTTGATTTGCATTTCTCTAATGATCAGTGATGTTGAATTTTTTGTCATTTGCTTGTTGGATGCATGTATGTCTTCCGTCAAAAGTATTTTCTTTCTCCATCATCAAAAGTAGAGTTGCATAGATCAAGGTAATGGTCATTTTGATTGCTAAGAAATCTAGGTCATGATTTTCTTTATCTTCAAAATTTGTATAATGTGATTTGATTCATTATCTTATTTTCTAGTGATGGTAACATGAATCACGGCAGGTTTATTATTAAACAGACTATTCCTTTGCATTATTTTCCATCTAGAACCTTTTCATATTCTTTTGTAAATTCTACTAGACAGGTAGGTAGGCAGGTAGATAGCATCCTTTATCTATTGGGAAGTAGTGTTAATACCCAGAAGAAATCAATAAGGAAACACATAACAATCATAGCAATGATTATCTTTGAGAGTAAGATTTGTGAAGTATTTTTTCATTTAAAAAACATGTTAAAAGAATTTTGTAAATAATTTGCATTGCTTTACCAATAGAAAAATTAACTTTGTAAAAATAATTCTAAGTGTACAAGGGAAAACATTTTTGTAAACAAGAACTGTGGGAAGAAATAAGTGATTAAGGTTATGTAAACATCTAAGGACAAATGAGAAAAGCACAGAACTAAAAATCAGGCCAACTTAGAGAAAAGAGAGTACTACAGAATAGTAAATAAATTTGGAATTACAATAAAAAGAAAAAGTAAGACATAAAGGTCAACATAAGGAAAGCTAGAAGTAGTTTTTGAAATACATCCTTAAATATATGAAACAGAGGGTCAATAAAAACTGCTTCTCCAAAAAGAACGTACAGAAAGCTTCAAAAATTCTGAAAAGGTGAATTTTTTTTTTGCACTGATAACCTATATATTAAAAAGAACGCTTGGCCAGGTACAGTGGCTCATGCCTGTAATCCCAGCACTTTGGGAGGTTGAGGTGGGCAGATCATAAAGTCAAGAGATCAAGACCATCCTGGCCAATATGTGAAACCATGCCTCTATTAAAAATACAAAAATTAGCTGGGCATGGTGGTGCATGCTTGTAGTCGCAGCTACTTGGGAGGCTGAGGCAGGAGAATCGTTTGAAGCTGGGAGGTGGAGGTGGCAGTGAGCTGAGATTGTGCCACTGTGCTCCAGCCTGGTGACAGAGTGAGACTTTGTCTCAAAAATAAAAAAAGAATTCTCAATGACCTGGTCAGGGTGATCAAAATAAGACAATGTGAGGAAGTAAAAGTAATTCTGATTTGATTATTTAGCTAATTGATATTTCTTTTACGACTTCAATGGTGTATTCACATGCCAAAAGCTAACAATTAAATTTCTTCAAATGAAAAAAGTTAAGAGAGCAGGAGAGATTTCCCCTTGCCTTTACCTACTACATGGTTTGATCAGCAAGGAGCTAACACATTATAAAGCTGGAGGGAGTTGAAGAGATGTTCATGTTCAGGTTACATATTTAGGTAGATGAAATCAGTAATATCCAACTAGCTGGCATTACATCATCAATCATGTAGCTGATATGTGGCACAGTGTGGCACTGTCACAGATTGTAAGTCTCACCAGTGGGTAGGAGATTTATCTAGAAACTGCTACCACATACCTCTCCTTCTTTTATATACTTTTTGGGAAGCCATCCATCTTCTCTCTCTCTCTCTGTCTCCCTCTCCCACCTTCCCTCCCTCCCTCCCTCTTTCCTTCCTATTTGTATTATAAGTAACTCCCACAAGTAATTTAAAGACTCCCAGCTTTTGGCTACAATGGAAGAACTTATAGCAGACAAAACACTCCCACTGAGAACAACCAGAAAATTGTTACAATGTATATGCACATTCTCTCAAATTCAACCTGTCTGAAGGTGTTGTAGAGCTTCTCAGAAGCCAAGCCAGGACTTGGACCAGTATCTTCCAAATGGACAGCTCACTGAGGAGAGTCCATGATGAGTTGTGTGGACTACATAATGTAGCATTACTCTTGGGGCACATGCCAGTTCTTAAGTGTGGTGCTGTGAGAGGCTGAGGGCAAATGCTAAGAGGGAACAAACCCAGCAGAATTTTGAGCAATTCCACCTGGATTGGGAAACAAAAATGGAAGTAGAGACCTGTGATGGCAAGCAGAACTTGAGGTCCAAGATTCTGGGGATAAATGAAGTACATGGAGTTGTCTTGGAAGTGGTAAAATATAAGAGGGCTATTTGCCTTTCAGGTTTTTGTTTGTTTTGTTTTTAATGTGTGAGCCTCACAGATCAAGAAATCCAAATCTAAGCAAAAAGTGGAAATGATGCAAAGATTTCAGCAGTCATATTTTTGCTGGTAAGACAAAAGTTGGAGTAAAGAATATCCCACAAGGAGAGGCCCTGGTAAATATCCCATGCTCTCAGTAAGGAATGCCTGGGGAGAAGGGTGGTGGTCCTAATTTGAGGGCATAGAGTCCAAGCCTTACAATATCTGACACAGTCTCAAGTCACTTATGTTGAGACAATCTGCCAGCATTCCAGTTGTCTGTCAGAAAATGAGTTGAATGGTTTCTGGAGAAAGGTATCATCATTTAGAGTGTCTCATTTTTCTTTTCTTTTTTTGAGATGGAGTCTTGCTCTGTTGCCCAGGCTGGAGTGCAGTGGTGCAATTTTGGATCACTGCAACTTCTGCTTCCCAGGTTCAAGAAATTCTCCTGTCTCAGCCTCCCGAGTGGCTTGGATTACAGGCATGCGCCACCACACCTGGCTAATTTTTTGTATTTTCAGTAGAGATGGGGTTTCACCATGTTAGCCCGGCTGGTCTTGAATCCTGACATCAGGTGATCCATGTGCCTAAGCCTCCCAAAGTGCTGGGATTACAGAAGTGAGCCACCATGCCCGGCTAAGCCTCTCAGATTTTCTATGCACAATGACTAGAATTCATTAATAAAATACCAGGCATACTGAGAAACACGTCCAAAAGGAAAAGACAATAGAATCAGCCTCAGGTCTGATGTAGACTAGTGCAGAAGACAAACGAAGACTTTAAGAAGTTTCTGCTAATTATTACTGTGTTTAAGATAATAGAGGATGAGATGGACAATTTAACCGGAGACATGGAACTTAAGAAGAGAAATTGTAGAACTGAAAGAATAAGTGAGAGACTCAATAGATGTGTTTGACAGCAGATTGTCATGGCTGAAGAAAGGGTATACAGTTGCATGTCAAGAAAGACTGAAGCCCAGAAAGTCAAAGAATGGAAGGTACACAAAGTTCATAAAAGACACTAAACACAAAGAGGATGTCCTATATTTTTTAGTTGAAATAACAGAAAAAGAAAGTGAATGGGGCAGAAGCAATATTTGAAAACAAAATGGTTGAGAACATTTCAAAACTGATGAGAATAAACAAACTAAAATTTCATGAAGAGCTGTGAACAAAAGTAAAGACAAATTAGAAATTAAAACAAAAACAAAAACAAAAACAAAAAACAGTTTCAAACCAAAGGCAAGAGAAGCTAAAAGATGTATTATTCTTCACAATATCACCAATAAAACTAATTACTGACTTCTCAAAAGAATCAATAAAAGTCAGACAATGGAATGATATATTTAAAATACAAAAAAGAAAGTGACTGCCAACCTAGAATTCTTACTTAGTGAATAGCTTCTTCCAAAGTAGAGGCAAAATTAAAAAAATATCTGTGGGCAAAGATTCTGAGAATTCTTTACCAGGAAGCCAGCACTATAAGAAATACTAAAGACGATTCATATATAAGGGAAAATATTTCAGATAGAAACATGGAAATCCAGGAGGGAATGAAAAGTAATAAAATGGTGACTATGTGAGTAAATCTAAGCAATTATGCACTGTACAAAGCAAAAATAATACAGATAGTTTCCAACTTATGATTGTCTTCTGATTTTTCAACTTTACGATGGTACAAAAGTACTATGTACAGATAAACCCACCCTACACTGAAAATATTGGTACTTTCAACTTATAATATTTCAATACATGATGAGTTTACCAGGACCCAACCCCATTATAAGTTAAGGAGCATCTGTACAAGTTTCCTGAGAAGTTTATCAATTTTTTAACTTAATATAGTAAATCTTTGTATTAGTCATGCTGCTATGAAGAAATACCCAAAACTGATTTATAAAGTAAAGATGTTTAATTGACTTACATTTCTGCATGGCTAGAGAAACCTCAGGAAACTTACAATCATGGGTGGAGGAGAGAGAGCTGTGCAAGCAGGGGAAATGCCAGACACATAAAACCTTCGGATCTCGTGAGACTCACTCATCATCAGAATAGCACGGGGGAAACCACTCCCATGATTCAATTACCTCCTCTGGTCTTACCCTTGACACATGGGAATTATTACAATTGATGGTGAGATTTGGGTGGGGACACAGATCCAAACCATATCAATCATCTTCAGAAGGAATTCTCTTTCATGTTCTAGCTAATGTTTATTTTCCTGTGGGCTAGAGGAAATCTGCTTCTAGTAGTTGAACATTGAGACATCACCTAGTCTTGTCTTAGTTCAGCTAACATGTATGATAACTGCAGTTACTCAACCTTTTCCTTTCTCTTGAGTACTGGTAGAATCCCTTTGTCAGATTTAGGTTGGGGCTGGGCAGGGAGGGTGTCATTGTTGTGTATGGCAGAGCTTTGTCTTAATTGTGGTATCCAGATTATAGCTATCTTTTTTTACTTGCTGTCCTTGTTTGTTGGTTTTTTGTTTTTATAACTGCTAAGCTCATAAACCCCCATTGCCAAGAACAGTCCCTAGAACTTTTTCTTTCTGCTCTTGCACATCCACTTATTTTGAGGTGACTTCATATCCTGGAATTTGCTAATATCTTTATCATTTGTATGCTTCCAGGTTTGTAAATTTGAATGACAAGTTTAAAAAATATTTCTCATACAGGAAAGAGGGTGTTTTATTGGATGTGTGACTAGAGAAACCACAGAATCCCTGAACTAGAGACAGACACTGAATGCCAGATAGGGTCTTAGTGTTTTATTGATTCTAAATATCTATATCTTATTTCCAGCCATAGCTGCTATGCTAGTGCAGAGGTTTCAATGTACTTAGTCAAGGATTATATATTTAATAGAATCTGCCTAGAATACAATACTACATTGCACAGGCTACTGATTTATTGTCATTTCGAGTAGACATTCTTTAAATATTTATTTAGATTTATTTACTGTGGACAGGAACAGGACTAGCTTTTAAATTAATGAACTCCCTATCTATTTCTTTATGTTTAAATTAAGTAACATATTTTATGTACTGAACATGACAGAGTATTTTATTTTATTTAGAATTACCTTTTATTTTACAGTCTTTCTGTTACAGCTTATAGAATGTTAGTCACTTACAGTCACAAAGGATAGAGGTAAATTGGATAGAATTACAACCTTATTCAAAATACATTTAAAGGTTCTTTTGCTTGCTTTCATGGTGGAAAAAAATATTCCCTACTGGTCTGTATTTATTGTTCTGTTTTCTTTTGAAAGTCCCTGAACCAGTTGCCTTTCTGGAAGGCAGATTAAATGTTTAAAACTTAAATGATGAAATCTGCCACTCACCCCTGGTCATTGCTCTTTGTGTGTATGATTTTGGTCCAAAATTTCTGCTGACAATGTCTCCTCTTTGTTGGCTAGCTGTCAGCTGGCTGCTTTCTAAGTTAAGAGTGGGCTTGCCAGCAGTTGCAATGTGTGCACAGCACACTTGCTGTGTGAATTGCAGAACCACTCAAGCTAGGTAGGATGGTGCAAGTGAGGAGCGTTTTGAAACAAGTGTCCACATGAGAGCATTGTCTACTTCAGTGGTGGTATAATCAAATTTCATTTCAGCAGTTGCATAAGGAAAGCCCAGTAAATTGGCACCAATGTCTGCTTGATTGCAGTGGTACTTTCACATTTTTTATTGGTATGGTCTCAGGTAGCTTCCAATGGTTTGTGACTGACCCAGTTGTGTTTCTCAGTCTAACCCTACTGATACCACAACTAGTAGAACTGCCCAACCCTTTCTCTCAACACCCATATGCTTGGTTTTCTGTAATCTTGAACATTTCTACCATTTAATATGTTTATGAGTATTTAAAATTAGACGATGAGAGTGTTTCAGATCATACCACCATGAAAAATGGGCCAAACTGAAATTGTTTATCCAACACCATTGATGCTTCTGTTGTTTGCAACGTAGTACCATTCCTTGTGAATAAGAAAAACAAATGTATCTTTGGGGTAAATTTCAAAATCTGTAATCCCAAGCGTTTATACATGTACCACATTTTATAAAGAGTTTTTTTTCATTGTGGAACCAAACTGGCCTCATGAAAGGCAACAAGGGAAGAAGGATTAAAGGGTGTTGACTATGGGCATTGGTTGGTTTTCTTCTCAAGTACCTGAAATATAATATAATTTTACAAATACATACATACATACATACATACATACATACATACTTATTTATTTATTTATTTATTTATTTGAGATGGAGGTTCACTCTTTTTGCCCAGGCTGGAGTGCAATGGCATGATCTTGGCCCACTGCAACCTCTGCCTCCCGAGTTCAAGCAATTCTCCTGACTCAGCCTCCTGAGTAGCTGGGTGTGTGCCACCACACCTGGCTAATTTTGTCTTTTTTGTAGAGACAGGGTTAAACCGTACTGGTCAGGCTGGTCTCAAACTCCTGACCTCAGGTGATCTGCCTGCCTTGGCCTCCCAAATTGCTGGGATTACAAGCATGACCCACCACGTCTGACTGACAAAAATTATTTTTTATATTCCCCTGTTGAATTTACATGGGAAATTTGTATTCTTTCTAGGGATGGATATTCACTGATTCTTTGTGTCTGTGTGTGTTTGAATGTGTGTGTGTGTGCAAAATAGCTACTTTAGCTTTATTAATAATCTATTTTGTCCTCTTTCTGTTTTGTTATACATTTTAGTATTACCTGTCAGTAACTGAACATAAATGATACCATGCCTATAATTGCTTCTTTCTAATTCTCAAGTTGTTGCTTTGACCACATGGATAGCAGCAGGACCAGATAATTAGAAGTAAGTTTCAGTTCACTCCAGCACATTTAACATATTTAAAAATATTTATAGTACATGTGTATCAACTTTATAGCATTTTATGAAGATGAATGTGCCATTGTTTATTTCTTCTCCCATTATATCTGTTTTTGAACATTTTAATTTAAAATATTCCATTTTTGAAGGGTTAAAGATGTTTCAGGTTCATAGCATGTCAAATGAGATTTACAAGTTTTTCAGTGTATTTATTCTATAAACACTGGGTTAAAAATACAATTTATAAAACAACTTATAATTAAATTGCATCAAGATTGCAATTCCATAATTGATTATTATTAATGACAGTATTATTGGCGGAAGTTGATTGTTAACCTTGTTTATTGAAAAGAGGATTTTCCAGACTAATTCAGTATTAACATATTAAAAATGAATAAAACATTAAATAAAACCTATAAACAAAATGTTTTCATCTTTCCCAAAGTGTTACAAATTTAATATTTATTAGATATATAAAATTAAAAGTATCCTGAGAACTAAATAATTAAAAGAATAAATTTCTCCCAAAATGTGAAAAATAAAGAATGGATCATTCAGTATATACAAACACTCTGAAAGGGGGGTTTCAGTATTTAGAAAATTACTTTTAGACAAAGGGGTTTTAGGTAGAGTGCCTTGAGGAAAAACGGTGTATTTTTGTGACTGTAACATTAATGTTTCAAAATATACCATAAAATTTCTTCAATATATGTAAATCTTACTCATAACTATTCCAAAAATCATTTTTTGCCCTCCAACATATTTTTAATTATTTACACTAACATGTATGTATATGTTTATGTATATATACATTTTGTATCTATACACGTAGATATCAGCTATCTATTGCCACAATAATATTGCATAAGACGGAATTACAACACCTTAAAAGCTTAAAACAATACATTATTTATTTGTCTCACAATAATTACTCATGTGATCTTGGCTAGGCTTCTTCATGCATCTTCAGGCAGCTGGAGTGACTAGATAGCTCTGCTGATCTTCTCTGGGCTACTCAAATGTTTGTGATGGATGAGTCTTATGTGATGGAGGATGACCTTGGTTGGAATGACTAGGTCGATGTGGTCCTACTCCATGTGTCTTGCAATCACTAGCAGCTAACCTGGTTGTGTTCATGTGCAAGAACTATGGCAGAGGTTTAAGCCCTTTCTTCTCAAGCCCTGCAAATGTCATCACTGTTAACATCCCATTGATGAAAGCAGGTCATAAGCTGAATTCAAATTCAAGGGGTAAGGAAATGTATTTCATTTTGGAAGAAAGTAATGCAAAATCATATGGCAGATGGTTGAAGGAAGAGGTGAAAAATTAGAGATAAAATTTAAATATAAAATTAATATATAAAAAATATAAAATAATAATACATTAAGTCCAGTGTAACAATCTACTGTAACTTTTGTATTTAGATTTTTTTAAAAATAAGACTCAACTTAATAGGATTAAGAGATTTTATGGGCTAGAATTCAGACAAATCATTATCTATAATGGAAAACAAGAAAGGCTTGAAATTTCCCTAACATAAAGAAAACAGTTTTATTTTGTCAAACATTTTAATATTAAATTTGTATTTTAATTATTAATAAGTAAGATTCAATTAATGAAGGTAGTATTGACTATCCCCTAAAAGGATTAGAGGGTAAATGGCAGAAAGTACAGAGGAAAATATTGAGCATGTGTGTGATAGCTTTCTGAAATTCCATGACATGACTGTTCCCTCTCCTCTTGTAGCATATCTTCTTGTTCTCTTTTTCCGTTATGTTTAGACATCACAGAAACACTTGATGGCAATTAAGCTACACCAGGCCAAAGAAAACAAATGAACAAGCTGAAACAAATGGATTTCACTTCCAAATTCAAAGCATGAAATGGGAAAAGAATTCAAGAGCTTGGAAAGTAGTCCTGGCAGTCAGCCATTTAAAGGGTGTCTTCATGGGCATTTAATGCCCACATAAGGTATACCAGAATAGAGGAGACAGAAAATAGATCAAAGCTGTGTAATCTGTATCATAAAACTGTAGAGATATAAAATAATTAAGTGAAGCTAGTATCTAGTATCAAATTAAAGAGATAAGCTTAGCTTTCAGAACAATGGGTCTTGGGTCTTGCCCTTCTACATCTTGTTATTTCTAAATGTTTGTAGGCTTGACAGACAATGCCAGAATTATCTCTGCCAGTTATTAAAATCATTTTGGGTTAGTAATAACTTTGGAAACCTCTGTACTGATGTTGCTTTTATCTGGGAAAGCATGATTTTTTCTTTAGTGGCAGCTTGAGAAAGAATAAGGATAAGTAAAAAAGAGGACTTAAAGATAAAATATGCAAAATGTATCTGAAATATGAGTTCATTTTAAGTAAAATGCTTTTTAACAAAGGGTCTTCTGGAACACAAGAGTAAAAACAGCTTACTAGTAAAACCAAGGAAGAGAACTCTTACAAATTGTAAACATGTGGAATATTTGGAAAGTTCTAGTTTGACTGCTGGAATAATTTGTACTCAATTTGTAACCATGAGAAATGGTTTCTAATTAATTAGTCTGAATCATTTATGCTTGGAATCATTCTTAGGTTGATGCACTTATTTTAGAAAAGAGGGAAAGTTCATGGGACCTAGAGATAATGGAGATAATATAACTATATTTAAAATCTGTAGCTCCTGTGACTTAAATACTTACCTCCAACAATTACCTAGGCAATTCATTCCACTATCAGTGGTCCTTAAAAATTTTGAGATAAAGATCCCTTGAGACATTAACATGAACACTCCTTCCACAGATCATTCATAAACCAGAATTTTAGATTCAATTTAACGTAGGCTATTATTATTTTGAATACATATTCAATCAGAATTCAAACTGTGATGGTTAAAAGAAACTTGATACATAAAAAAGTGCTCAGCCTGAATTTATTTTCAAAACCAAGAAAATTTTCAGTATGTCTAGAATTAGCAAACACTTATTCTCGTGACTACTAACATAAACATTAAAGATCAACACAAATTGATATTGGAAATTATGTGGGCTTATTAAAAGATTCAGTTATATTTAACCACGCGTTTTACGAAACTAGTGATCCTCTCAGTTTTGGAGTCCTAGTAAACTGGCATGTATTTTCTCTTAAACCCTGGAGACAAATAATAGGAGAGTGCACTTGATGCTTAACCAAGTTATGCTCTAGAAAACTAACATATATGCGGTACCATATTATCCTGTACATCTGCCACCAGGTTCAGTTTCTGAGAAAGAATACACAGAATACACAAACAAATATAGGTCTCATTTTTGTAAGGTCCTCTTACCTGAGCCTCACATGCCTTTCCTTTCCTGGTAATCTAAATCAAATATAACTTCTTTATAACTCCAGCTTACATAAACTCACTGCTTCTTTATCTTTAAGGTACCCCTGTATACTCAAGGATTTTCTACAAATGGAAGACATATTTCTACTAAATATGAGAAAGAAACCAAGCACGTGAAAGAATTCTGTCAGTATTTTTAAGTTTCACATTTTGTTTTGTAACTGCCATCTTTATCATTTTTTAGCCTTAGAGTTAAAGGAAATCCACATTTAGTCTTTTGTGTAATACTGCCTTAATTTATTTCTTGAGTAGCTAAAATTTACTCTTGAGTAGTTTCTTCCAGAATTCCAACATACTGTGTATTCTGAGTTCTTGCATGTTTAAAAAGTTTGTTGACTTCACTGTTGCATGAGAATTTGGGTGGGTATAAAATTATTGTCACACATTCTCTTCCTTTGAGAACATTGTAGACATTACTCCACTGTCTTCTAGTGTTACTGTGAAACTTTCAGAGACTAGCCTGATGCTTTACCATTCATAAGTATTGTTACCTACACTTATACGTTTATAGTATCAATTAAAAAGTATTAGTATACTTACACTCTTGCATTATCTTGAAGTCCAGTTACTTCATTTTTTTTTAATGTCAATAATTCTATAACCATTTTCCCCTAAGATATGCTGTGTTCTTTCTGTTTTTAGGTGTATCATTATAAAGTTTTATAATTCTGAAAAGTTTTCTTGTATTATATTTTTAAATATTTGTTGTGTTTTATCATTTTCATTATCACATTTAGGAGAACAATTTATATGTATATTGGTGTGTTTCCCTTGTATGGTAATCACTTTTTCTCTAGTCTCTTTAACTTTACTTCCATTTAAGTTTGCTTGCTATTCTCAATATTGTTCTCCATGTTTCTTGCAGTATTTTGTACTGTATGATTCTGCCAGTGTGTCCTGTATTTCCATAGCGATCTTACTTCCTATTCCACTTTCCTAAGTTCTTTTTTGGCTATAAACTCTCATAT
The DNA here is from genome assembly GCF_001604975.1 of Cebus imitator. Classification (NCBI taxonomy): domain Eukaryota; kingdom Metazoa; phylum Chordata; class Mammalia; order Primates; family Cebidae; genus Cebus; species Cebus imitator. Next base: position 3,709,841 of record NW_016107340.1, on the reverse strand, counting down.
ATCATATCCTTTTGTACCTTTTATTTGAATGATTGCTTTATATAGACAATTTTATTAAATATTTTTATTTATAACAATATTTTGGGTTATCTGTGGCAAAATTATTTTGGTAAATGTTCTTTGCTGTTTGATTTTTATATTCCTTTTCTCATTTGTGATCTTTTGTTCTGTCTCACTGACTAAATGCTTACTGAAAATATGGCATGTCATTAGAATACTTTTCAGCCTTACCTGCCCTGATTTTTTATTGCTGTATTGGTTCATAGAAGCTCTCATGCTTAGCCCAAACATTCTGATGTTTCAGTCAGGATGCTGCATTGTATTACCTACTTTGAAAATACTGGCATATTAGTCTGAGCTCTGCAATCATAGCCATCTTCCTCTGATTATTTCCATTATGGAAATAATATATTCTCAGAATGAGAATTATCTGAATTACAATATTCTTTGAATTTACTTATATTATTCTGACTCATAAATGTATCTTCTAGGTTTATTAAAAGTAAATTTTTCTTTACATTTTATATTCTCTTTATTTTCTAGTATAGTACCATCTTTACTTTGTATATTTAATCAGGGTGATAAAGATTGATTTTTAAAAACAATTTTCAGTGTTATCCAAAAGCACTGGGAAGCCATTATAAAGTTGAATTAATTTTCAGTGTAAATAACGTCATTTCTATTCTTAAACACATGAGCCTTCTGTGATAGGAAATTTCACAATTGTACACTTATAAAGCATAAGCTCCTACATAATAACCCAAATCCATTTGTTCATTGAACAAAGGAGAATTACATCTAAAAAGCACTAAAGAGATTATGAAAGTGAAACAAATTAAGAATCTATGTGCTCCTGCCTAATATGGCTAACAATTGGAGAATCTTCTCAGTAATTAACCATGCTGGACTCAGACTTCCACTGTATTTATAAAGATTCTTGGTTACAAAGGTTTTTATTCTGATGTATAAAGATTCTCCACAAATTTTTTTATGATGAGCTGATGTTAAATACTCAATTTTTGCTGAGAAGTGAATTTTTTTTCAGCATCATCAGGGATATGCCCATGAATAAAATCCCATTCAAATAATATGTGAAGCCAGAAATTTGTAGAAAGAAAATTGGAGAGGTTTTATAAATAAACCTATGTTTTTAGAGGAAGGACTTGTTTGAATTACAAGTAAAATTGACACTGTGAGGATGAGCCTATATGAGGGTATAAGACAGTGCCTTCCAGATTCCTGTAGTTTAGCATCTGATTGGTTCAAATTCCTGCCCCTCCTATAGGAAGTATGGAGCTGCCTATTTAAATGCTTATTATAAATGTAAAGGAGGTCATGAATCTGATATATACTATGTATTACAATATTAAAACACCATAATTATGCTTGAAATTATTATTTAGTTTCATCAGCCTATGACCAAGAACAATTTTTTCCATACCATTCTGGTGGTAACCAATTTAGTTTTTTAAAGGGACTAAAAATATATTTGCTGAATTTATAATAAATGATTATGCTTGTAAAAACAAAAAAGACACTTCTATAGAAGGCAACTCATTTAGTCTCAGGATTTTCAAAATAAATCTTTACCTGGGATTCTGTCCTCTTCATTGATGTTAAAAATTTTTGTGGTTTTACTTTTTGTCCCTTAAAACTTTTATGCTGTGTGAGTTAGTTTCACCAGTCTGTATTTTTCATATTAAATAAGTTGTCTTAGGTTTTCAAAAGGTTAATAATTTAACTCTTCTCCAGTTGTTAGATACTTGATCATTCTAAAGATATATTTTATAGAACATACAGTGGCTTGGTAATGCTTTCAGCTGGATAAAGGGTAAAAGGGGCTAAAAGAGTGCCTGTATTTAATAACAACACAAAATCCAACTATATATATTTAAGGCTTATATATTTCAAGAACACTTTATCTTTCCTATATTTGAAGTTCATTTTTTTCTTGACCTTACTGTGATAAGATTTTTTTCTATTTTCACTCCTTCTTTGTAATCTGCCCTACTTTATCACTCATTTTTGTCTGTATGTCCCTAAGGACCCTATCACCAACCTCAGCCATCGCCTGTAAGACTAGAAGGAATACTGTAGTACCAGTCATTTCTTTGTACCCCTGTGGTGCTTAGCATAGTGCTAGCTCAAAGAAAGTTCCATATGAACATACATGTGCTTTTGATCACTTGATCATAGCTTTACCAGTGATGGGAAACTTTTAATGGGTTCATGTTTCTGATATGTATTTTTCTACTGTCCCAGCTTTATTATCCACAGGACTGACTCCTCTTCTTTATATCTTTCCATTTGTAACTGCTTTTCTGTTTTCTACCCAGCTCCTTTAGACTATTTGAATTCACCAGATGACATATAGTCTTCTTTTACAAGGTTCCAAGGCCACCAAAATCTATTTTGTTTGAAAATTATTTTTGCCTATGCTATTGCTTCTTTTGGGTTATTACTCACATTTTGTTTTTACACCATAGTGGTTTTAAAGTAAAAGTAACAAATCCATATTCTTCTAAAAGCTCTATCCCCTTTTGGATTCCCAACATAGGCACAGTAGATTGTCTTGAATAACCCATGCATCCTTTTCTTCCTTTTTTCTTATAATCATGTTGGTGTCAGTTCCCCTGGTTGCTAACACCAAGGCAACAACGTTGCTAACCATGCCTACTAAAGATTCTTCTGCTGTTCCTGGTCAATGCTGAGGCTCCACATCAAGGACCCTGACACCTACATCAAGGTCACTCTCTGGCATCTTTCATGAAGCACTGGTGCAATTTCCTATTGTTGCTTCAGTGATTAGCCCATCTCCCAGTACTGCAGAAACTAGAACCATTGTATTGAATGACTTGTGCTTGCACATTGTTTTTACTCTTTTAGGTTTTACTTACTCTTTTATTGCAAACTGTTTGGCCTGGGAACCTACTTTTGCAGTCTGGCCTAAGGACAACCTGAATAATAAACACCAAGCTATTCTCAGAATCACCGTGACAGTTACTCTATTTCCAGTCTAATTCTATGCCAAAATTTAACTATACTGAAAGGATAATGGTTTCAATGTAATTTCTTCCTCCTTAAAAAACGATTACTGAGATAACATAATGTTATAAAATTAGAAATTAACCATTCATTTCTAAACACAAATGATGAAGTGCTATTTTACTCAATAATTTTTCTGTATGCACTTCCTCTTCATTTATAATATAGAATTAGAGTCAAAGAATCTACTCCCTTTGAGGCTCATCTATGCTTAATATACAACTCTGAAAATAGGAAATATGCTATAAATGGTGATGATGACCTTCCCTTTTAGATGCAGATACTTATTTGAAATACATTAGTATGAGGTAAGCATTTCACTTGTTGAGTACCTTAGCCTCTTAGTTTGTCACAATCATTCCTGATGGATTGACATGAATTCCTTCACATATATGAAAGAAAATTTGAGTGCTTTTCTCTGCTTATTATAAGGTAGAGGAAAAGGAGAGGTGGCTCAAATAAAGTAAGAGAGAATGGTGACCAAGTGTTCATAACATTAAAAGTTGGGGGACATAAACTTCAAAGAAAAAGAAAAGCTATGTAATTCTCCCTTATGTTTCTTGAAGAATTAAATAGATCATCACCTGCATTAAGTTTCAACAAACCATTACCCTGGATGAATTACAGTAAAGAAGAAAGATCATTTTCAGAGACTTTTGCTGAAACCCCTCAAAGGATGCTATCTCTTTGAGTAATGGCTTATGTCAATAATCATCACTGGTAACAATGCTCCCTAAGAAATATGACATTCAGAAACAATTATGACTATGAACATAGCCCTTTAGATATTTAATTATGTAATTATAGAATGCTAAATTTTTTTTTTTGCCTTCTGAGATCTCTAAATGTTTACTGAAGTGTGGTCATTAGGTTGCTAGTTCATAGAGAAATATCAGGTATCTCATAATCAAATATTTCTGATAAATTAGTATTAAATAAAATTAAATGGGTGTTAATATTATAGGGGCTTTTCAGAGTGTTTATTATGAAAATAAAGATATACACGACCAAAGGAAGGACTTTATGAACCAAAGATTGGTTCAGCTGCATGGAATAGAAACTCAATTATACCAGTTTACCCAAAAAGATACTTTCTTTTCTTTACCCTATAAACAGAAGTCCAAGGAAAAATAGTTCAAGGCTAGTTTAATAGCTTAATTAAGTGATCAATTTACTTAATTCAATTTTTCTGCTCAGCTATTTTTTTTTTTTTTTTAGACAGGGTCTTACTCTGTCTCCAAGCTGGAGTGCAGTGGCATAATCTTGGCTCACTGCAACCTCCACTTCCTGGGTCCAAGCAATTCTCCTGCCTCAGCCTCCCAAGTAGCTGTGACTATAGGTGCCTGCCACCACGCATGGCTAATTTTTGTATTTTTAGTAGAGATCGAGTTTAACCATATTGGCCAAGCTGGTCTTGATCTCCTAACCTTTTAATCTGCCTGCCTCAGCCTCCCAAAGTGCTGGGATTACAGGTGTGAGCCACTGCTCCTGGCCTCAGCTAATGTTTTTAGGTGACTTTCGACTTAAAGTTCTTAGGAAGACTTACACATCTATTGCCATTGTATTACAATTGCTTATGTAGGGATTTCACCCAGTGGGTTTTTGCTTAACTTTCATAGCCAGAACTCAGTTACATGCTCTCAGAAAGTCCAAAATTTTGTGGAAGTGAGATTTAAAACCAGGGACATTTTGTCACTCTGAACCAAATCAGGATTTTGCTGGTGAGGAAGTTGTGGGGAATGGATATTGGGAGGCAAATAGAAGTGTTTGTCATGCAGCATTCTTTAACTAATTTTATCCACAGCCTCCTCATTTCTCCTCCCCAAATTTTAGTGCATTGTCTGACAAGACATAGGGGACATACTGATTCTAATGTAACTCTTCAGATATACGTTTTTAAAAGAACCCCAAATACATTAAAAAAATACTTGCATAAGGTCACATGCTTTCATTAATTTTATTTTAAATAGAATTGCAGAGAAGTTGAAGTAAATGCCTAAGTAATAACAAGGAGATAAAGATTAATGTGTCTCAACAAGCTTGTAAGTATTTTTTACAGGTGTTTCATTGTTAGACACTTTAGTTCTCTCTTTATTTTATTTCACGATTCCTAGTTTAAAAAATTATCTTAGCATCTATCTTCATTTGCAAATTGAGAGGTTTAGTTATTGAGATCATCATAAGAAGCAACAATTTTAGAACTTCAAGCAGACATTTTTAATGTGGGTCATTTGTCTGTGATATCAATTTTATCTGATTATTACATATGCATGCTACAAGTGACAGATAGTTTTAATATCACCATGATTAATAGAATATTTTTCTTAGGTTCTCCTGCAGAGAAGAATATCATGATGAAATATTGATAAAGTTTTTCCAAGAACAGCAAAATTGTTATAATCCTTTAAAAAGTCTTTAAAACTAAGATTGTATTTTCTCTGACTAAACAGCAAAGGTACTATATTTTACAGGTGAAGATTGAAATGTTTTATTAATTTTGTAATGGGAAAATCATCTCATGAAATTTCTGTGTTAATCATAAAAGGGTCTTACCAATGGCATTGGTCCTCATGGAATTAGGTCATAGTTGACTAAGATTTAATTTGTCAATGACATCAATTTGGGAGCTTAGCGACTTAGAAATTTATATTAAAATCGTAACTTTTGCTCTAATTTTTTTAAAAAACTAGTTAAAATATGGACTACCCTCAGGAGAAACAAGTGTAGTGTACTTTACATAGGGAAGAGAAAATTGATAAAATATCAATACCAGATTGCTTCTGGTACCGTGTCTTAATTTTTTTATATAACTTTGCCCTTATTCTCACAGAGAAATTCTTAAGGAAAGTATGCTTAAAGAATAGAACAATGCATGTTCTAAAATTATACATTCATATACTCAGAAAGCCTTCTTGAAGGATAGCTATTGCCAAGCACTGCTCTACACACCAGGGAAGTCAGCAATGAACAAGGTTGACAAGTCCCTATTCTCTTGGAGCGTAAGTTCTAGCCAGAGAAAACAAGTAATAAGCAAATCAGTATACCAGTGACCAGTTGTATTAAAAGAGAGCAGAGAAACCACAGGTGACTGGGGACAGGGTCTGGAAACACTTCATGGGGTTTAGCTGAATGGGCTGCTAGTTATAATGGCTTTACCTGCCTTTTATTTGCCTAATCTACATGTATCATTTAATAAACATCCTGATTCTCTAGCCCAGGACATCACTGTTCTAATCGCTCACATTCTCCCAAAGCCACAGTGTAAGAGTGAAAATTGGCAATTAATTGGTGTAAGAAGACTTGAATTCACATCTTAACTTCACAGTTATCTTAGTTTTTGTACCTCAAAAATTACTTCATGCAATTCCATCAAGAGTTAAGTGGCAGAATGTGTTAAAAACTTATAAACTGAAAAAGTTCTATTCAAACGTCTTTTCTCTCTCCAGAATAAAAGTTCATTCACTGTTCATTTTTTCACTGATGTACTCATTAAATACTAGTTAACTTGGGTACGATATAATTCCTACTTTTAAAGATCTTTCAAGTGGGAAAAACAACAAACCTGTCTCACATCTTTATTGTAAGAAACAAACAAACATGCCACAAGTGTGGCCTGGCAGGAATATGAACATTCCCACCTCTTTTTTTCCTGTCTAACACCAAGCACAGTTTTTCTTCTCCTCTGCCCATTTCAAAGGAAGAACAAGTTTGAAAAATTATAAAATCCTTGTGTGCAAATATGAGGAACTAGTTTTTCTTCCTTCATAGACTAGCAAGAGTAGCAACTCACAGAGGAAAGGAAGGAAGAACAGTTCCTTGTTGTCTCTATGGAAACACCACCATAATTCTAGCCACTTGTAAGACCCCTGGGCAGAGGGCAAGAACTTGGATACCTTGTGTGAGAATGAAGACTAAGAGAAGATGAAAGCTCCATGAGGAAAAGTAGAACTGGACAGAGTCAGTGAACAAACCGTTACTTTTACATAAAATTCACTATCGTATCTTTCCTTTATCCTAAGTAATATCTGCAAAGGCTCTTCTGTTATTTCTACCTAAATATACACGTGTGTCTGTCTGTCTGTGCGTACATCCACATTATTTTAAATGTGAATTACTCTAACAATAAAAGTAAGTCTGGCTTCTTTTCAAGAGTCCTTTCACCAACCTAGGAGATCTACCGTCTAACAGGAATGATTACTTAACCTTTTTTTAAAAAGTATTTATTAATATTTTTACAGTTTATAGAGACATTTTCTTTCAAAAACACAGATTCAGTTAATAAAATAGTTAAATAATGTCAAAACTAGAAAATGCATTTTCTGAAACGGCCCTTAGAAACACCATCAGCCTTACTGCCTCTATGTGGACAACACCTGAATAATAACTGTCCATCTCCAATCCAAATTCTGCACATCTCTCACACTCCTAACTGCAAACGGTACACCCATATTTGAGGATCCAATTCTTATCACACATTTCATTGGTTTTAAGTTGAATTCATTTCTAAAACTTGATTCTTATTCTGGACTTTTTGAGAAACCCATGCTTAAAACTTTGTTGTTTTTTGTTTGTTTGTTTGTTTTTCTTTATTCTAAAAAAGAAAGATATATGTGCAGAATGTGCAGGTTTGTTACCTATGTATACCTGTGCCATGGTAGTTTGGTGCACCTATTGACCCATCTTTTAAGTTCCCTCCCCACCCCCAACATGCCCTGTTGTGTGGTGTTCTGCTCTCTGTGTCCTTGTGTTCTCCTTGTTCAACTCCCACTTATGAGTGAGAACATGCGATGTTTGGGGTTTTTTGTTGTTGTTGTTCCCATTCTGTAGGTTGCTTGTTCATTCTGATGATAGTTTCTTTTGCTGTGCAGAACTCTTGAGTTTAATTAGATCCCATTTGTCCATTTTTGTTTTTGTTGCAGTTACTTTGGCATTTTCATCATGAAGTCTTTGCCCATGCCTATGTCCTGAATGGTATTGCCTAGGTTTTCTTCTAGGCTTTTATGGTTTGGGTTTTTACATTTAAGTCTTTAATCCATCTTGAGTTAATTTTTGTATAAGGAAAGGGTCCAGTTTCTGTTTTCTGCATATGGCCAACCAGTTTTCCCAGCACCATTTATTGAATAGGAGATCCTTTCCCCATTGCTTGTTTTCATCAGGTTTGTTGAAGATCAAATGGTTGTCGATGTGTGATGTTACATCTACACATCTGAGGTCTCTGGTCTGTTCATCGGCCTATATGTCTATTTTGGTACCAGTACCATGCTGTTTTAGTTACTGTAGCATTGTAGTATAGTTTGAAGTCAAGTAGTGTGATGCCTCCAGCTTTGTTCTTTTTGCATAGGACTGTCTTAGCTATACGGGATCTTCTTTGTTTCCATATGAAATTTAAAGTAGTTTTTTCTAATTCTGTGAAAAATGTCAATGATAGTTTGATGGGAATAGCACTGAATCTATAAATTACTTTGGGAAGTATAGCCATTTTCATGATATTGATTCTTCCTATCCATGTTCCATTTGTTTGTGTCCTGTCTTATTTCCTGGAGCAGTGATCTGTACTTCTCCTTGAAGGGGTCCTTCATATCCCTTGTTAGCTGTATTGCTAGATATTTTATTCTCTTTGTAGCAATTGTTTGCTTCCTTCCTCTCCGTGGATCATGCCAGCCTCCTAATCAGGTCTGGTGAGAGAATCTGAATACCTTGGTTGCCAGTGACGGATTCACACACTTATTATGGCTCTTTTGATGGGAACTTCTGAACACTGCTGTTTCTAGTCGGCCATCTTAGCTCTGCCCCTAAAATTTTAGGGTTATTTTAAACTTAAAAATAAGTTTTATTTTTCATTCATCACCAGTATCTTCATCCTATTTCTACTTGTGTTACTTTTGCCATCATCCTCTATGCATGTTTACTGCCACTATCTCATGATTTCCACTAAGACTATTACTACCAGTTTCCCTGCCTCCCATCTCCCACCTACCAAATGTAGCTTCTAGAGCATACTTCTGATTGTATCAACTCCAAAAATGTTGAAAGCTTTCCTATTGCTCACTACAGAGTGGTTCTCAACATAATGCTCCTTTGCAATCAATCGTGCATTTTGAACTAATAGTAATTTTTAAAAGTTTTAAAGGTATTTACTGTTTAAAAAATTTAGACGATCCAAGATTGGCTTATAGAAATGTCATTCTCGTTTACTTGCATTCCAATATGTGTTTCATGTAGGAAAAAGAAGGTTAAAATATACACTGACACATGGAGATTAGACATAGCCTACTCCTAGAAGTGTGTCACATATATGGATGTCCTTATCCGTGTAGAATAATGGATGTTCTTATCCATGTAAAATAATGGATGTCCTTATCCATGAGTTTGAAACTCTTTAGTTTCAAACATTTAAGGGGCTGGGGAGAAAGCTAAGGATTAATTAAGGATTGAACCACCTTCTTTGCATGGGTGGTTCTAGCAACTCACTTTGGAATATAGGAGAGGTCACACCTATTGTTTTAGGGAAATAAAAGCGAAACAAATCGAGTTTTATTTTAACATCTTCTTTCACTAAAAGCAGATCTATAAATTATATGAGGAGGTAAAATATTCCCTGAGATTCCCAAATCTCTGGCTATGGACAAATATAAATTTCTGATTGCAGCAGTTGCTGGAGCACATTTCCCTACTGACCCTAGTGTTTGGTTCTGAATGTGACATTCTTGTATTTCTTTACTCCCTGAGACTTTGGCTGTGCCACTATGCAGAAATGAACTAAGTGCTATCCTTTGAAAGATCTGTTTATAAGGTTGGCCTTTGGCTGGTGTCTGGGAACTTGAATTTCAGGAGGATTCCCACCATTCCCAGAACCCGTAAGAGTGGCTCATTGTAGCTAAAATGTTTGTTCAAATAATTCATTTGTATTGAACATGTGCTTTTGTTCTGGGAGTCTGGAATTTTGATCTGTGCCTGGTAGATATTATCTCTGCTAAAATAAAAGCTTTAGACAAATTAAATTTAGCAGCATTTATTTGAGGAAAGAATGAGATATGAATCAGGCAGTACCTTGAACCAGTAAAGGTTCAGAGAGATCCACTTAGTAGTGTGAGAAGTGAGCTTTTATAGACCAGACACAGAAGCAAACTAGAGAATTTATTTGATCAGCCTACAGCAAGGCATCTGCCTTATATGGGCATGTTGTGATGAGTTGGCAGGCTGTAATTCATTGAGCTTGGCTGCTGCGATTGGCTAAGATTCAGCTATTTGTTACAAGAATATTCTCTCAAGTTAAGCTTTTAATTTAAGTAGTAAGCTAGGTTGCAGTTGGTACATAGAGACTCAAGGTACAGAGGCAGGCTTGGGCCAAATTTTTAATTTAATTTAACACCTATATGACCAGCTCTCCATCAAAACTCTGAGTGCTAAGGTTTTAAAAAGCTTCCCTAGTTAGCAACATTTCGCATGTATTGTCAGTTCACAGAGGAGGGGAATTAAATGTGTCTTATGCAAATCCACTGGGATAAGACCCTTGTAAGCTCCCACCTGGTTTTTCCTGATCTTTGCCCCATGTGCCCTTTCTTTTTGTTGATCTCGTGAATCCTTCTACTACAATAAGCCTTAGCCATGAATATGACTATACACTAAGTCCTGTTAGTCTCCCTAGTGAATTATTAAACCTGGGTGTCGTCTTAGGGAAACCTCACTCCCAACATAGTTACCATTGCCAGTTTCTTTGAGAATCACAGTGTTCTTGCTGAAATAATCTTAAAAGTATGCTTTGCTTTTTCAAATATTTAAAATTTATCATTCATAAAATTATAATCCTAGCCAAGAAAAATTAAAGTGATGTAGATTTCAAATATGTGTCACTATATTTTCCTTCATAGCACTGAGGACCATCTCAACTATATTGCTTGAATACTTTTATGAGTAGTTGCTTTTTACCCTTCTCTATGTAGTGAATAATTTGGCTTTGCCCAAAGATAGGTCTGGTCTTTTCCCTAGGCTTCTGGGAGGTAATTCATTTCATGACATCTTATGAGTCTCTTTGTTTGGGCAGACACTGGTCACACCAGTCAGAACAACCATGTAATTTAAGGTGGTGTCTTTGGGTCAGGTAATATCAGTTGACCTGGAGGCTGAGTTTAACCAGAAGAGAAATCAATCAATCATGTCTATATAATGAAGCTCCAATAAAAACTCTGAACACTGAACTTTGATGAGCTTCTGTGGTTGGCAATATTTCTTGTGTACTGTCACACATCAATCCTGGGAGGGTCACCTGTTCTAGCTCCACAGAGGACAACAGAAGCTACTTGCTAGGATCTCTTCCAGACTCTATGTATTTCTTCTTTTGGCTGATTTTGATCTGTGTTCTTTCCCTATAACAAGCTGTATCTGTGAATATAATAGCTTCCAGTGAGCTCTGTGAATCCCTTTAGCAAATTATCAGATTTGAGCATCATTTGGGGAGCCCCTTGAACTTACAGTAGATGTCAAAAGTAAAGGATGTTTTGAGGACCATGCCCTCAAACATCTCAGTTTGGCTAACTCTGAATAGACTCTTTTCCCCTTTCCTTGACTTTTCTTTTTTTTTCTTTGTAATTGCCAACTGCTGAGGCCAACTTCATCTACTTGCTATTTTGTAAATATTTATTTATCTGTTCCACTTGTATAAGACAGGATAAAGGTGGGTCAGGGCAGTTTGAAATGTAACCATAAGAAACATGTGTACAATACTCATAAAAAATAGCTACCAACAGAGGGCATGGGCATAAACAGGCTTTCACATTACAGATGGCTTTATAGCTATGATTCACCAACCTTGGAATGGAAAGAAGCTCTAGGAACACTACTCTAAACAATACATTGCACTAGAGTATTCTTGCGTAGTCAACAGTGGACCCTCATATATCTGGTACATTTTGATTTATCTGAGGCAGAGGAAAATCTCAAATTCTTAATTTTTAAATCGCCCATATTTTGGGACAAATAATAGTTTTTCCCTTATTTTAACTCCTAAGAGTTACCTAAGTTAACCATAAGTACACTATTTCATGGCTCCTGAGGCAGCATGCTGATGCCACACTGACCTAACAAACAAATAAAACAATATATCCTATTAACATGTTATTTCGGATCAAAATTGTGTTAAGGTATGTGCATTGAAGATAAATATAAATCCTTTTATTTAAGGCAGAGTTCTTGTTCTAAATTTAAATACTTTTAAAAGTGTTTAGTTTCTAAATATAACACTTAAGCAGGGTTTCCTATGAAACACTATATTGAAAAGTAGAATTAAAAACCCAAAGTTTTTACCCTAGCATCTCTTTAAGAATTGGGAAAGAGAAGAATTTCATAAGCTTCTGTTTTCTCTGTCCATAATCAAGAATTTTAAGGTAAAGAACACCTAATAAATAGAAAGGAAAATCCAGTGTCTACATCTTCTCTGAAGTAACAAAACTCAGGCTCTAAATTTACTGATATAAATAGTCATAGAGAAGAATCATTGTCAAACACCTCTGTGCTTTTTTATATCCAGTCAGTGCATTCCAGCTCCTGGATAGTTTTCATCTTCCAACCAGCACGCTCTTCAGAAAGTATAAGCATGTGGGCAAGAGGAGATCAGAGAACAAGCTCAAAAGAAGTGATTTTATTTCCTATTTGGGTTTTTCAGAAGAGAAAAGTATATGAGTGTGAAGAAGAAAAAAGTGATGGAAAATGGGGAAATTTTTCTCCTAATGCTAGCATGGAAAGAAGCAATTATTTCTGTTCAAATATGATGATGACTAGATAAACTATGTTTATGTTTTAATAAACCTAGTTGGACTACTATAATTTTTATTAATTTAGTCTTAATCTTTGAAATGGCCTCTATAGATTATTAGATGATTGCTATTGTAGATTTAATCTCCCTCTCTCCCCATTTTGATCTTACCATCTCTGTGGTGAAGTGAAAACAATGGGAAGCCAGATACGTTTCTGTCTAAGCTCATTTAACTCTTCTTAAGGCTCTCTTATTCTTTAGCTGTCAGGAAAGCCTTACCTGCGACTTTCCCTCTTATTCCTCTTACTTTACTCAGACATACCTCAAGCTACCATTCGTTTTTGCCCTTCCTGTTCATAAATATCTACCTTTTCAGTTTCCTTTTCCATCTTTACTCTTCATGTCCATATGTCAAAATAGCATAAGCTCCTTAAGGGCAAGGATTTTCTTGCCATGTTTTCTTGCCATATTCATTGCCATATTTTCAGTGCCTAGAATAGTTTCTGGCATATGGTAGGAGCAAAATAAATTTTTTGTTGAATTAATATTTCCACCGTAATTTTTTAAAAAGCTAATGTCTTTGATCTTCATTGTAACAAGGCAAGCAGGTTTTTACCATAGTCACTGCAGCATTCAAGTAGTGAACATGCTGTTGATAAGCTGGGCTCCACTAGAATTTGACTTTGAAGTACAACTTTCCAAAAACATCTCATATTGAATACATTCAATAATCTAAATCTAATCAATAAGGTAGAGGTAGCCTTGAAAGAGACTTTCTCCAAACATGCTGAGGTTTCCAAACCTTTTTTTGCTTATAGATCTTCCATTCATTTAAGAGAACTTCTTATCTTATTACTAGAAAGTTGAATGGATTGGAATGAAGTATAGCATAGTCACCTCAATATATTCCAATAGGCTAGTAAAGCAACCTATGTGTTTACACTTTGAATATATATGTGTAGAATCATCTGACAGAATCAGTGTCTCAGTGTTATGGGAGTCCCTCTTGAGACTCTCTGATGTCATGATGCTGTGACATTTCTTATTTCTCTTGGGAAGAATATGGTATTAATAAGCTGTGACTAATAACCAAGCTGCAAAAAGACCACTGTGCCCTTTACCCGTTCATTTCCTACAAGATAAATTATACATATTGTAACAATGAGAGAAGACAAATTACATATATTGCAAATTCGTGTAAGAAATCTCTCTTTATCTAGCAATTATATTTGCTGCTCAAAGTTTCTTTTGGAGAATAGAAAAAAGATCTTGTCTTTTGATGATCAAATGAGGTTAAAGATGTTGTGATTCAATGTCACCATTTAACCTACCTCAAATGAACTAAGAACTATAATTGGATGTCACTGGGGTCTTGGTTTCTGCTCCTAGGAAAGTAATAAAACAAGATAAAACATATTTCCCCATTGAAATAATTACTTGGTAATGCCCCATAAGCTTGTCTGTGAGTTGCAAGCAAAGCCCACTGTTTTTGTCCAAAGACCAAGTAAGCTAGATAAATTTGCTGTCCAGGCTACTTGAACTTTTGAAGAAATATATTTGCCAGAGGACTGTAAGTAGTACATGTAATATCTGGCTTTCACTTAGGATTTTCTCGATCAGGCAATAAAGAAGTAGTAAAACCATTTTGAATGGTCTCTATCTCTTAATGTCTGCAACTTTTATCCCACTGTAATGGAGATAAACAAAGTAAGGTCTGGTCAGAGAAATGTCAGCCCTTAATTTATGAAGGTTTGAGATACTAAAAGAACTCATTACCTCCCCTTGTGAATTACATGTAGACATTAAAGTATGATATGTTGTATTGTAATGTGCTGTTCTGAGACCTGGGCTGCCTACCCAACATCTCCATGTGGAGATATTTCAATCTTAACAAATGTAAAATGAAGATTTTTAATAGTATTATCAATAATTGATATTACTTGTTTATCTTCTAGGTATGTGAAATTCCAAAAGAGGTGTATTAAAGTCTCAGCATGAAAGCATAAAGTTGTTTTATCATATTTTTGTGATAAATATTTCTGATGGCTTTTCCCTTAACCTGAGTTGAGAGACCACATTGTTTGATGCATGGACTTATAACTGCTATATTTGCTTCATAATAATACTTTTAATCATACATAATGTCTTTCTGTTTTACTAAGTTCCTTATCCTGATATTTCACCTTGAATGATGTTACTGCAACTCCTGATTTTTTAATTTGAATCTCTTAGCATCCCTTTGACCATCTCCATGTTTTCTAACTTCATTTATAATATTATGATTATTGAAAATAACAGATAACTTTTTAAAATCCTTTAAAACACTTTTTAAAATTTGAAATTCTATTCTTCTATAAGAGAATTTAACTAATTTGCATTTAGTGTATAAAGTAATACACTTGATTTTACCCCATTAATCTTTCATAGTAATACTATTTCAGTTTGTTTTTTCTTCATACTTTTCCTTTTAGGAATGTGATTAAAATTATTCAACATTTCATAAATATATGTATCATTCATACTAAGGGTTCATGTCAATTTCTTCTGTATTCCAATCTTGCTATATAAGTGCAATAGGGTACATGGGTGATTCTTCTAGTTCTCCTTTTCTTTCTCTCTTTTTTTTATTATACTTTAAATTCTGGGGTACATGTGCAGATCTTGCAGGATTGTTACATAGGTAAACACATGCCATGGTGGTTTGCTGCCTCCATCCCCCCATCACCTACATTAGGTATTTCTCCTAGTGTTATCCCTCCCCAATCTCCCCATCCCCTGCTATCCCTCCCCTAGTCCTCTATCCCACAACAGATCCCAGTGTGTGATGTTCCCCTCCCAATGGCAACAAAAGCCAAAATAGACAAATGGGAACTAGTTAAAACTTAAGAGCTTCTACATAGCAAAAGAAACAATCATTAGAGTGAAACAGCAACCAACAGTATGAGAAAAATTTTTTGCAAGCTACCCATCTGACAAAGGGCTAATATCCAGAATCTACAAAGAACTAAAACAAATTTAAAAGAAAAAAACAACTCCATCAAAAAGTGGGTGAAGGAAGTGAACAGACACTTTTCAAAAGAAGACATTTATGGGGTCAACAAACATATGAAAAGATGCTCATCAACACTGGTCATTAGAGAAATGCAAATCAAAACCACATTGAGATACCATCTCAAGCCTGTCAGAATAGCAATCATTAAAAAAATCTGGAGACAGCAGATGCTGGAGAGGATGTGGAGAAATAGGAACACTTTATTACACTGTTGGTGGGAGCATAAATTAGTTCAACCATTGTGGAAGACAGTGTGGTGATTCCTCAAGGATCTGGAAATAGAAATACCATTTGACCCAGCAATCCCATTACTGGGTATATACCGAAAGGATTATAAATCGTTCTATTATAAAGACACATGCACACGTTTATTCATTGTGGCACTGTTTACAATAGCAAAGACTTGGAACCAACCCGAATGCCCATCAAAGATAGACTGGATAAAGAAAATGTGGCACATATACACCATGGAATACTATGTAGCCATAAAAAAGGATAAGTTCATGTCCTTTGCAGGGACGTGGATGAAACTGGAAACTATCATTCTCAGCAACTGACACAAGAACAGAAAACCAAACACCATATGTTCTCACTCATTAGTGGGTGTTGAACAATGAGAACACATGGACACAGGGAGGGAACATCACATACTAGTTCCCTTTTTCAAAATTAAATTCTTGATCTACCTTCTCAGAACTGTTCTGATCTTCTTCTCTAGCCAGAAACTCTGAGGTTAGCTCTCCTTCTTGCCTCTTCCTCACAATTACTTCCAATCTTTCAGTAAGTCCTGTCAGTTCTGTCTCCAGAACATCTGTTCACCTCTTTCCATATCCACAGCTACCTCTGTAGTCTGAAAAATGTGTCTCTAGATAATGTAGTAATCTCAATTGATTTCCCTATTTCAGTAAAGAAAGAGACTATATAATACTTGACATAATTCTTGTAAGAAATTCCTCTTTCTTTTTGTCTTCTTACAAACTCATTTGTATTAAAAATACAAAACCTGATCATATTGTTTACTTTGCCCAAATCCTTCAGTTTCCCGTTCCATGTTGAATACAATTTCAAAGCCTTCATTAATGGCTCTTAACCACATTGATTCCATCATTTGAGGAGAATACATTTTTGTCTTCCTGAATTGAGAAAGCAAATTTGTTAACTACAATCTTTATTGTTAAGAAAAAGAGCCTTGAAAGAAAAGTTCTGGTTCCCTAAAAACATTTTATTCTCTTAGAAGAAAAGCTAATATTATGTAACAATTAAAAGATCCATTAGTTTTAGAAATAGTTGACTTCACACTTAAAAGAGTAGATGAGAAAAAAAATTAAGGATAACTGGAACTTGTCTGGCTAGCAAATGCACGCCTGACTTTACTCTCTTTTCTGTCAACGAAATAGAAGACGGAGAAGTTAAATACTTTTATCTTAGTAATTTTTGTAACTAGAGGGTGGTGGCATGATATAGTTTTAGCTAATGAAACCTAAGTGAACATTTGCTGGGAGGAGCAGACATCTTTCGGATAACAATATTAGACACAAGCAGCCAGTGTTACTGTCTTAACCCTACCCTTTGAAGGTGTAGCCTGGAGCTATGGAAGCCATCTTGCAATTGTGGAGAATTGTGTGAGAACCACCCTGGCATTAATGAACCATTTAATCAACAGCAGCAGCTGCCTGACTCCAGACTTCTAGTTATGCAGAAATAAATTATTCCTTTATAAAAGCACTGTTTTCTTTTACATGCAACCAAAAACATTCCTACGGTAACATGAGAATAGGACTGAAACAAAACTTCTAATAGGCAGTAGATTTCAACATTCAGATGAAAATTCAACTGTATAATGCATGATCCTTTACTTGCATTTTCCAAATATTTTAGTGTAGCTTTGAATTTTAATACTTTCATGTATATATATACACACATATATTTCATACTATAAACTTACATATAAGAATACCTGAAAAGCCTAATTACTTTCATTTCTTCCATACTTATTTGTGAATTTTGAATAAACATATTTTTAATTTTAATAATTTTTAATCTTTACCAGCATTAATAAGAAGGACTGAAGCATAAATCACCATAGTTTCTGTGGGGGCAAAAATAAAATTTACAAAAAATACTGAAGCAAAAAATTAAAAAGTCTCTTAATGAAAAGTCATAAGTAGGTATATGTGAAATTCAAATACAATTAAGCTTTCAAAAGATGTTTGTTGTCATTTAGTATCATTTATGCTTTTATAGTTACTAAAGCTTAAAACTGCATTGTGACTTCTGGGAGACCACAATATCAGGCACTGTGGTAAGCACTGGGATAAAAAGGCATATCATACAAACATAGTTTCTAAGTTTAAGAAGTTTACAATCTGATGTAAAGGTTCTTCATCCTGAGAGCACACTAAATTAGAGCAAAAATATAAAAATAACACTACACACACAGTTTCCAATCCCAACCCCAGGAATTCAGGTTGCATTGGTCTGAGATGGGCCATAGGCATCAGCATTTGTAAACTCCTCTGTGATCCTAATGTTCTCCCAGAATTGAGAGCCACTGATTTAATGCGTGAGCATTCATATTTATTTCCAACAAAACCTATGCAAACAAACCTTTTCCAAGGTGGGTTCCTTTAAGAAGTAGAATAAAATAGAATGCATTAGAGAAACCTGACCAGCATACTAGATAGTAGTCATCCTTTTGCACTCAGGACTTCAAAGTGGTAATTAATTACCATGTGTGGAATGTACATAACATTCTTGTTCAAGACTTTTCTGGGTAAGTGATGGGTGGCCTTTGCCTGTTTAAGTTCATGTTTCAAATCATTCTGAGATGCAGTAGTCCACACAATGCTGTTTGTAACAAACCCTCCCTTGAATGATGAACATAGACGGTTCTGAGAAATACAGTCTTGTTACTGACTTAGAGCATGCCATATGTGCCTCCATTTTTAAAACTGGAACACAGGAGAGTGGTTAATTACAGATTTCTATTATTATATTTCATTTATCTGAGGTGGTTTTTATATTACATTATGTGCTTTAGAAAGAAAAAGGCACAGGGTAAAAAACATTTTATATTTACTCTTCTCGAGTTATTTAGAAATGAATACAATGTGTAATGATAATAATAAGTAGATTTTAAAAATATGTCAGTTGTTTTATGTGAGGAGAGTTGTTTTTGGAGTAAGTATTCATTGAGCACCTGCTTGGTGCTAAGTATTTTTCTGGACACAGGAGAAACAACACAGAAGAGGCCCTTTTGTTTGGAAGCCTGTAGTCTAATGAGGTAATTCTATTTTGTCAGAATATCTTGCTTAAGATATATAATTGCTCTACGAAATATATTTTTATAAATAATTCTTGATTTTTTTATTAATAGTTTTCTTAGAATAATTTTTTTTATTTCAAAACAACAGGATTCGTTTGAGGTAAAGTTGACCATGCTTTCTGATTAACAGGAAATTTAAAAGTATAGAGGCAAAATAAAGAAAAATCTTAAGTTTAAATAAAAAAAATCTCATAATCCTACATAATCCTAGAATTAACCATAAGTAATTTTTTTCTAAGAAATGGGATCTCTCTCTCTCCCCCGGGCTGTAGTGCAGTGGTATGATCCTAGCTCACTGCAGCCTTAAGCTCTTGGGCTCAAGTGATCCTCCTGGCTCAGTCTCCTGGCTCAGGTGCCCACCACCATGCCTGGCCATATTTTTATTTATTTATTTATTTTTAAGAGAGACTTGGTCTTGTAATGTTGCCTAGCTGGTCTCGAACTCTTGCCCTCAAGTGATCTTCCCACCTCCTTCTCCCAACATCCTGGGTTTATAGGTGTGAGATGCCATTAAGAAAATTATCAAGGAAGTAGAAAGTAGACATAATCTGGCATTAGTCATGTATGGGTGAAAGGCCTTTTATTTTAGGAAAGATTCCATTTGCATCTTGTCATAGCAACGGAAAGAAATTATAGCTAGAGGTAAGTCATGATGTCAGGTAGTCGGCAATGTTTGATTCCAGTAACACTTTCCAAATTCCCTTCCCTCATGTGGCTTACCTCTTAGCGGGTAGAATAGCTATACACAAATTTTAAATATAAAATATCTAGAATGTTATAAATTATTGCCAAGGAGAAAAGAAGTAGGCAAATAGGAAATGACCTGTGGGATGGGCAAGGCTGGAGACAGGGGAATATAGAAGGTTAAGCTGTACAACAGAGAAGTAGCAGGGTCTTGTATGAAAGAAGGTAACTGGTGACCTTGAGGGAAGAGCATTCCCAGCAGAGGAAACACCAGTGCACCGGCTCTTGGAGATGAGATGGGGACATGACAGCCTGATGGAGGAATGGGTAAGGGGCCAGGGAGGTGCAGTGGAGTGAATGAGGACAAGAACAGGAGACAAGGCCAGAGAGGGAAAAGGAGGCTAGATTCTGCACAGCCTTGAGGATCACCGTAGGTTCTTCAGCTTTTACTCAGAGTGAGATGGGAAGCCAAGGGAGAATTTTAAACAGGGAAGTGGTATGACTTTCTTTTTCCTTTAATGGACTAACCATTGCTACTATGGAATGTGGGTATGGATTGAAGGGAACCAGGGGTAAAAGCAGGGATAATACTTTGGATCCTATTAGTAATTCAGACAAGAAGGAATTGTGGCTAGATCAGGGTAATAGCAGTAGAAAAAAGTTGCTAAATTATAATCCTTTTCTGCAAAATTGAAGGTGGATATTGACAGAAGATTAAAATTTCCTTCTATTTCCTCTACATACTTTTATAAAGAAGTTTTCTCAGAATTTAATTCCTAAAAATTGAACATGTAGAATTGAACTGATGCTGAAACCTAACCCCATTCTAACAACAAGTAAAAAGGATACATGGATACATGAACTAATTACAACATTCCCAGCATTAAGAGATGCATTTTTGTGTTTAATATTCTAATAGAAACTTTTAATATACTTTCATCATTGTATAAATCATAATTGTAATAAAGAATGATAGGGTGATTAATAATAGACCTTCAAGTATGAATAAATTCACTAGGAATATTATGTTAAGACATACATCCTGTGGAGAAGTGAAATAGAAATTTGAGTACAAAGACTGAAGAGGATAGTGAAGGTTTTTGACTCCAAGAAAAAATATGGTGATTACTTTTAAGAATGGATAAGGAAACAAAACTTAGCTATTTCACAATGTATACATATTTCAAAACAATATATTACACACATAAATATATACAATTTTTTTATGTTGATTAAATGAGCAAATAAGTAAAATGTGTTTAAAAATGGGAAAGCGTGACCATCAAATCAGTATGGTATTTAGATTCTGTGAGATACATTAAAGTTAGGCTGCCCCCAAATGCTGGTGGGCCTGGGCCCTCAGGAGAAATGAGACCTACCTGCTATAGACTTAGATATTTAGGTGTTATAAGTCAAGCTGAAAAATTGTTAGGAAACAATGCTCTATTTTACCTTGAAAAATGTTCTCTCAATGTCACAGAATCACAAATGTGTAAAGTTTTGGTTTTTATGTGTCCTAAAACTGGCATGGTGTTTGTGAGTACTGAATTTATTTATTATTATGTGCATTTGGGTATTCTTTTGGTGAACTAGTTGTGTTTAGATACATTTAAAAAGTAATATATAAGTGATTATGTGTTCTTTCATAAATGTTATTTTTATTCTATTTAGTGGATAACTATTTGTTGTAATTAACATTTTCACATAATCTAAAAACTTAAAAGCAAGTTATAATTATAATCACAGTGCACAAAACTGAAAGATATATTCATAATTATAGCAAATGCAAAAACACTAAAAATTTTTAATGTTTTTGAAAAAAGTTACTTTTAAATCAATTAATTTTTGAACACTGAATTTAACATTAAATATATTCATACAAACAAAAGTATTTGCAATTTTGTTGTTAAATTTCCATCCAGTTGTGAATGCAAAAGAGGTCTGAATATTCATATATATAAATATAAAGGTAATAGGAATTTTTTATTATTGATAAATAATCCTCAGCTACTGTGTACAACTCTTGGCAAGTATAGTTTTTATCAGCAATTAGAGAGTGAAGTAAATGGATATTTGACATGGTAGGAAAAATTACTTTGTTATTTTAAGAACTTTGTATTCATGCCATGTGGTATAAGGATTTGATAAGTTAATCTATTTGTCTGTATCTTAAGCATTTCAAATAAACATACCCTGCCCTCCAAAGCAGCATTTGACTCAGACCTCGGTGGCAGTACATCTTCCAGGCTTTTCTAACATTTAAATGCACTTTGGTGTGGAGGACTAGGGAGATGTGCAAAAGTGATTCCCTGCTCTTGAATGGTGTTAGTATTGAGCACAGATGTTTAGAGTTACAGGTCTTTCTGCATGAGTGTTAAACGCTAGGCTCCTGGTAATAGAAGGTCCTAGGCATTTTTTAAATGAATTTATATGGTATGCCTTCATAGTATGTGAAGTTCCTCTTGCTTAGGTCTAAGAATTCTACTTCACTTAAAAGATCATTTTAATTTTCAAATTTCAATATTTACTAATATTAGAAAATATATTCCATGCAAGTGTTTAAATTTATGATAAAAATTATAGGTTATAGTTGATAATGCATTATAGGATACAAAATTTTGCAAAATTATTTTAGAGCTAGTAAATCTGAAAACACTGGATAAAAAGCCTTATATGGTGCTAATTCAGTAGCCCTCCCACTTCTCAAACTAAATGTGTTTGTGCCTCTAATTTAAATGCATGAAATTAAATCTATTTGGTACGTTTAGTTTCCCTTTTCCCTTTTTAGGCAGAGCTTTTTAGCCAGGATTGCTCATGACCTATGATTTTGCCTATAATTTGACCACCTCTAATTAAATCAGCTGTGTTCGGGATTTGATTCACATGGCAGGGACCTCTCCAGTACAACAATAATGAATGAAGATTGAGTTCCAAGTGTTTCTTTTAATATAAAATATGAACTTCAAAGAAGTATTGTGCTGCTGTAATCTTGAATTGGTCAGAGACAACTCTGTGGAGGAAAGGAACAAATACTATACTAGAAAAAAACAGGGAAAGATTCATGCTTAATAGATATTACTATTTAATGAGAGTGATCACAGCTGCAGAGCAACAAAGTAGCTGCATAAACCTCACAGCCAAATTGTAAACACTCTCCAGAAACAGGAGTATTTCAACCAATTTTTCAACAGAAATCCTTAGGACAGGTGAGGAAAGAGAAGCATGGTACAAAATAGTGAGCAGTTAAGTAGTATGGCCTCTAGAGTTGAACTGTGTGGTTCTCAGCCCAGCCCCACCACTAACTGGGAAAGTAACTTGCACTGCCTGGTGTCTCAGATTCCAAGTCCATAAAACAGAAGTAATAATCGTAACTTCCCGCTGATGTTGTTAAGTTTACAGGAGATAATTATTGCTAGTCACTTTGATAGTGCCTGATAAAATTAAAAACTTAAGAGACACTACCTAGTATTATGTGTAAAAAGTTTATTGGAATCATTTTACATTAACATATTTTTGAATATAACATGAGATAGTGTAATTCTCAATCTGCATCTATGGAAGGAAGAAGAGGTATTAATAATATACACTATCAGAAATTGGAAAATGGTATTAATTTATCTTTCCATCATTTATGGAAATGATTACCTTTTTAAAAAATAATTTTCTATGTTTTGTACTCTTTCTCAATTTAAAAAGAGTTTATTTTATTATGAACACAGGAAAGTAATAAGCATAAAAAGTAATTCATTCCTAAAACTGAAACAACGCCACCCTCGTTTGCCAATACTACCACTAACTCTTTAATATCCTGTGAATCTTCTGAAATCACATGCATTTGAGAACAAATGGTGGATACACTTTTGTTCCATGGTTACTTAACATTCATATAGATGCTCTATTGAAAACAGCGAGATATCTGTAAAATAAAATCAAGCAATTATAGCACTTAAATTTAAAGCAAAAAGATATGCATGTTTTAGCAAAGTAATATTAAAAACAACATGGGTTCATTTATTAGCAATAATTTCCAAGTGTGCCTTGTTAGAATTATTACTCAGCAGTCTTGTTTTATGATCCAAAGAGGGGAATTAAGGATATTTCAGTCCTGCTAAGCTGTTATTTTAATTTGAGAATAAAATCTCTCATATATCTAAACTACAGAAGACATCACACATTTGTGTGCATACATGTGCACACACATTCTTTTTAAAGCAAGGCTACAAATTTTCAACTATAAATTTAAACGACTACTTATCTTCCAAAGAAAAGTTTATGACACTTTATATTGTATCACTTGGTTAAAACTCAATAATCACTAGATCTTTAAAAAAAAAAAGACAATCCACATAACTGGATAGATGAAAAATGAGGCTTGGAAATCCTGGTTTGAATTCTGGCTACTTTGGAAATATTAAACTCCTTTGCTAAGAACTTAGTTTATAAGTGTAGATATTTCATGTTGTTGTAAACTCTCTATGGAAAGTTTTTTAATCAAATGATTATATTTCACAAAGATATATCATAATATAATAATTTTCAGTAGAAATCCTAAGGTAGATAAATAGTTATTCTCATTTAGCAAATGCCCAGACATGGGAGAATTTAAATATCTTGACATGATTATGTAACACAGTCTACTAAAATGCCATGGTAGAATTGAGGACAACTAGCTACAGCCCCAATCTTTGAACAACAAAAGGGAATTTACTTCCTACCCTACAGCTGGCAATTCTGAATCTTTTCAAATGAACATAATGTTAAAGCTCCAAAGCTATAGTTTCACAGCAGACTGGAAACAGAACTACAGTATATCAGAGTGGCAGAATCCTAACATAAAGGTAAAATCTAGACTGTCTGAGTTCAAATCCTAATTGTTTCTCATGAGCAAGTTATTTAAGCTCTCTCTATACTCCTGGATCTTCATCTATAAAATGGGGGTTAAACCAAGTCTATCATTTAATCCTATAGTGATGATTAAAGCAGTTAATATGCTTAGAACTGTACCTGGCACAGTAAGCATTTAGTAAATGTTATTTACTGTTGTTATAGTTGTACTGCTGTTGTTAGTATTATTTGTACCATTAGGATTAGGCTTATGTACATATGACATGGGAGTTGCATCTATGATGTGAATTTTTGTTTACTTAGATTAACTTTTCCTCTGCTAAATTAAATTCCTTTATAGATTTATCAAATTGCACATTGGCAACTTGTTCCTCCCATTGACACTGTGGAGATGGCATAGATACACAGGTCTTTGCATGGCCAGGAATTATACCGTATCTTTGAATAAGACAATTTAGGCCATCCAAACCAGTGGCCAATCATCCCAGCAGGTGGACAGACTATAGTGTGGGGGATTGTCAGTCATAGGAGTTGAGCAGCAAACAACTCATATCAGTGAGGTCTGGCAGCAGATATCAGATATCTTTTGCTTAAGCAATTTGAGAAAGGTTTACTTTAATTGCAACAACAGCAAATCCAAAATGACACACACTTACCTTATCAAATTATTGTTATTATTATTATTTACAAATTTAACTTTCTCTTGGAACTCTGAGCTAATATAGGGGAAATGTCGTGTATTAGTCATCTTTGTATCAATATGTAGTAAGCATTAGGCATTTGACATACAGCATGTTCACAATATGCATTTAGTGAATAAATGATTCACAGTATGTTCACAATATTCCCAGCATGTTCACAATATGCATTTAGTGAATAAATAGATGAATGAATTAGCAAAGCCAATTGCCTGCTGTATAGACAAGTGTCTGGAGGAACAGGCTTGTAAATTATAGCTTGTAGGTTATATTAGGACCATAATCTGTTTTTGTAAATAAAGTTTTATTGAAGCACAGTTATTCCCACTCATTTACATATTGTATATGGTTGCTTTTGTGCTACAATGGCAAAGTTGAGTAGTTGTAACAGGGTCTGTATGGCTCACAAACCCTCAAATACTCACTATTTGGCTACCACAGAAACAGTTTGGCCCAGTAGGTGGAAAGATTTTAGTGTGAGGGGATTTGATCAGCGGTAGGTCTTGGACAGCAAGCAACTCATGTCAGTGAGGTTTGACAGCAGATATCAATGGCCAGTCCTGGAGACTAAGGGTTAAGGACAGCATTCCTGCCCCAGACAGTCTGGGAGGGCCAAACCCCTGGTAATGGGTAGTAGCATAAAGGACAGGGATGGATCTAGAAAGATTTTAGTTTTTGTGTCCAGGGATCAGATCACCCTTTAGTCTGAACGTAGTACCAAATAGATTCTGGACTGAAAAAACAAGCAAGGCAATGTGTTTTTTTAGCATCTCTGTTACAATATAAATATTTCAGGAAGGGATATGATACTATTACCTAACATTTCACTTGGAATGAGCTTAATGTATTGCTCTCTGTTAGTGGTTAATACAACACAGAAGAGATGAGATGACTGGTGAAGTCACAAGGACATTGTGTATGCCAGAGTGTGTGTGTGTGTGTGTGCGTGTGTTTGTGTGTGTGATATTTGTATGTGGAGAGGAGAAGTACATATGTGGGGAAGTGGTAAAGAGGATGCTTAAGAAAGAGTGAAGATAAGAGAAATTAGCTTGCTGGAGACCAACATTTTCTCCTTTTTAATATTGCTTCAGGATGACCCATCTCCTACTAGGTTTTAAAACATAATCCGGTTTTGGTGCCCATACTTCCTCCTCTTAATCTGCTGACTGACATTTTCTATGAGGCATTTGGGACAAATAAGCAAGAAATTCAGAAAACAGCACCTCTAATTAGTTAGGCCAATGGACAGTTTGTACTGATAAAATAGGAGTATTTTGTGCCTATTTTATAAGAAAAAGGATAAGATAGAAATGTGCTCAGGAGAAAAAGAACACACAGTTCTAAAAACAAGTGTTTCTATTTGAAAATTTAAAAGCAGTATCTAGAATTCTAGGAACACAATTTTATAAAAATCCTCCTTTTAAAATTCTGAATGTCTTTCTGTCTCATATAATAGAGATCTTATAAAATGAACAGGCTTTGACATTTTTAAGATGCTAAAAGTGAGCCAAAAAAAAACCACCCAAAACAAAAACAAAGTGTTTAGAAATCAGTATCTACAAAAAATGCAAAGCTACCTCTGTACAGAAAAAAAAAAAAAAAAAGAGCTACCAAGCATTTTTGTTTTCTTTTGATTCACCAGAGAAATTGAGCTGAAAGTAGCATGGGGGACTAGTTTCAGTCCAACAGTTTAAATTTGTTTAACCTTTAGTCTGCTAGCAACACATACACAGTATGCTACATCTATAGAGTTGTTTTTACTACCAGAATTGAAGGTCTGACTTTTCAGCAGTATTTTTTAAAAATTACATTTTGTATGCTAATGTGCTCT